>NC_029772.3:57673384-57726254 GCF_000817695.3 Arachis duranensis | reverse complement strand
TCAAAAGATTTGGAATGGACAATGCTAAGGCAATGGACACACCAATGAGCATTACTTGCTACCTTGACAAAGATGAACAAGGTAAAAGCCTAGATGTAAAGAAGTATAGAGGCATGATAGGATCATTACTTTATCTAACGGCAAGTAGGCCAGCTATCATGTTTAGTGTATGCATGTGTGCGAGATACCAAGCTAATCCTAAGGAATCTCACTTAAGTGCGGTGAAAAGGATTATGAAGTATCTCATAGGAACATTGAGTGTTGGATTGTGGTATCCGAAAGGGATCCGCTTGTGATTTGATTGGTTATTCCGATTCCGATTTTGCCGGTTGCAAATTGGATAGGAAAAGCACTAGCGGCACTTGTCACTTGCTAGGAAACTCTCTTGTTTCATGGCATAGTAAGAAACAAGTAAGTGTAGCCTTGTCTACCGCCGAAGCCGAGTATGTAGCCGCCGGTAGTTGTTGCGCCCAAATTTTATGGATGAAATAACAACTTATGGATTATGGACTCATGCTTGATCACATTCCTATCAAATGTGATAATACTAGTGCAATAAATTTAACCAAGAATCCGGTTCAACATTCAAGAACCAAGCATATTGAGATTAGACATCACTTCATAAGAGACCATGTTGAAAAGGGTGATGTGGTTATTGAATTTGTCGAAACTAGTAAACAACTAGCAGACATCTTCACTAAACCTTTATGTAAAGAAAGTTTTTTTTAACATCCGAAATGAACTTGGTATCTTGGATTCTAATCTAATATGATTTGTTTGAATTCATTGTATTCATATTGCCTATTTTCTTTTTTTTATCTCTTACTAACTTAAGCATTGGAGATATCCAATTAGCCATTGTTTTGTAGGTTTATGAGTTGATGAATAAGTGATTAATCTTGAGGTAGATTGAATAATTTGAAGATTATAAACAATGGAGGATCAACAAATTGAAGTTCATAATGGTTTAAGTGAGTATATACATGATGAAACTCAAAGGATTGAAGAAAGAACCACCAAAGGATGAAAATTTGGTGATTTTGGGCAAAATGATGCATGTTGCATCGATGCAACCAAGATTTGCATCGATGCAAAGCACACGACGTGCTATGTGCATCGATGCAAAGCCTATTGCATCGATGCAAACACGACCAAATTACACAAAAACACGTGAATTTGGCATTTTTGAGCAACAAAACCCCACTTTTTCATCATCTTTTTATTGCTTTATGCTTATTTGATTATTTGAATTGTTAAACTAACTCCTAGTAAGCTAAGGATTTCTATTATGGTCTAAATACTTTGATATTTCCTTCATATTTTTGTTTAATGATTACTGCTTGTATGCTTATTTGGTGAATAACTCAAAATAGGCTTGGTACCCCTATTTTAAGTTAATATGCATGTCTTGATATATTTTAGGGGGAATTATGCATGCTTATTATATATAAAAAGAGGAAATCAAATTCTTTTTGAAAGGGGGAATATCTCATCCTTGAGATTAATAGAGAAATTGAAGTTAAAAAAAAAATTCATTGTTTTATGCATGCTTCTATGACACATTTCAAACTCCCTTCTTTTTGATAATGTCAAAAGGGGGAAGAAAAGTTTGAGGATATTTGAAGTTTTGAACTTTTGAAATAGGAAGAAAAGTTTGAGGATATTTGAAGTTTTGAACTTTTGAAAAAGAAGAAGTTTGAGGATTTGAAAAGAAAAAATAAGTTTGCGAAACAATGATTTCAAAAAGACTTCCGCTAAGCAAAAACTTTGATATCTAAATCGTTTTCTTTGATAAACGCCCTTTAAAGGAACAAATGCACATATTTAGGGGGAACTCCTGCAAAAAAAATTTTTTGAAGTCTTCTCCAAAGCTTTCTATAAAACAAAGTGCATTTTTGTTGCTTTCAAAATCATTTATAAATACATATCCTCAAAATTGGTTTGTCATTATCAAAAAGGGGGAAATTGTAAATCATGTTGCTTGTATGTGAAGTTTGTATTCGTAGGTTTTGATGAATGACAAACCAACAAACGACATGAAAGACAAACCAACAAACAACTTGAATGAACAAGCATGAAGAGTTGAAAGCAAACACAACAACAACAAGAAACTCAAGTCCACAACATTTGAAGACAAGTATAGTGTCTTAGGACTTAGGTAACTTCTTGTTAAGAACCAATTGCTAAATCTCTCAACACACACTCAAAACTATCTTGTTCATATTCTTTCATTCTACACATTTTTTATAATACACTATTTGAGAGAGCAATATCAATTGGTTCAGTAGTGCTAAACTTGTAATCATACACTCTTCTAGAGAGTACTCATTTCATCTCAATAATTCTTTGAGAATTGTTTTCTTGTACACTTTGTAATTTGGAGTGTGATCTCCAAGGTTGAGTCAAGAGTTATAAACACTATAGTTGGTGAGGATACCAAAGAGGTATACTAAGTACTCAAGGCAAATTTTAGAGAAGGTATCTCTAAGTGGAGTGGGTTAGTATACGAGTGGTGATTATATACCGTGAGGTGTTAGAAACTAAGGACTCGGATTGTAAAAGGTTTTGCGCGAGCACCTTGAAGCTTGGCAATAGTGGAACTTCTCAATTGCGATTGAGAAAGAAAGTGGACGTAGGACAAGGATTGTGCCGAACCACTCTAAATAGCGTTTGCATCTCTCCAAACTCATCTCTTCAATATTATTGTCTTTTACCTTTGAGCAAATAAATTGTGATCGAAAAGTAGCTTCGTAAGTACTTAAGGAGTGGCTTAAGTCCGATTGGTGAAAAGCTTGATCAATTTATTTGAGTTGGTGTCTATTGGAAAGTAAAAGCTCCTTATAAATGCTTAGCAATTGAGTTAAGCTCTTGGAAAAATACTAGTACAATAACACTTTTTGTATATTGTCTTTAACTTTCGTAAAAAGATTAATTGTTGTTGCAATACTCAATTCACCCCCCTCTTGAGTAATTGTGCATAGGTTCTACACCAGCAAGCCCACAAAGCTAATTTGATCCTAAACACCAAAATTTAACAAAATTTCAACACAATTTATTCTCCTCGCCTTTTGATTTTTAACGTGAATCATATGAGGAAAGGGAAGGAAGGCTGAATTTATTAAGTGTAAGGTGAATTGGGTTGGGCCTTGGGCCCGTGTGGGTCCGATTCAACCGGTTCGGGCCGTTGGTCCAATTTTGAGCCAAAATTCGTATTTTTAACATTTTTATCTCTTTGAATTTAATAAAATTTAATTCTCTAATTTCTTCAAATAATAATTAATTTATCATCTAATTATTTATTAATTTTGCGGGTTTTACACTCATCATTAAATAAGCAAATGAAATCTCAATTTTAGTAATGATAGCAAACAACACCAATGTGTCACAAAATGAAACTCTTTGATAAGAACCGCTTTGGGGTAGAATAATGTGATTCCTAACGCAGTGAAGTTGAGCACAAAAAGGACCTAGAGCCTTATGATTTGGAGTGAGACCATCAATCAGAGATATATTTTCACATACATAAGCCAAAGCATCTTGGTATGATATACCCAATCCTTCATCCCATTTTCCTGAGGTATAAGCACTTACACCCACATCTGTATATTCTAGGGCATAACTGATGGTTTCACTGTTTAGGTTCAATTCTCACCCTTTGACATAGGAATGAATTTTTTCCTCATGATAAGTCATATTTGCATATAACTCACGAACAAGATAGGATATACAAGCTTTTTAATTTTGAAAAAATGGTTCTAGTCAAGAAACTCTAGATTTTCCACAAAAAATAAATTCTTTCTTTTTTAAAGCAGGTAAATCAGCCAAAAAGATAAGGCACAAAGGACGGTGAGCAATAACTCATCTGTAAAATTCATAGTTCATAGTCGAAGAAAATCAAATAGGGTAGTAATAAGAGTGAGAGTTCATGAAGTGAGATTGATCTCAATGGCGCCAACAACTTAGTACGCACAATTGTAATCTCAACTCTTTTTCACAATTTCACACAACTAACCAACAAGTGCACTGAGTCGTCCAAGTAATAAACCTTACATGAGTAAGGGTCGATCCCACGGAGATTGTCGGCTTGAAGCAAGCTATGGTCATCTTGTAAATCTCAGTCAGGCAGATTCAAATGGTTATGGAGTTTTGATAATTAAAAGATAAATAAACATGAAATAAAGATAGAGATACTTATGTAATTCATTGGTGGGAATTTCAGATAAGCATATGGAGATGTGTTATTCCTTCTGGATCTCTGCTTTCCTACTATCTTCATTCAATCATTCATACTCCTTTCTATGTCAAGCTGTATGTAGGGGATCACCATTGTCAATGGCTACCGTCCATCCTCTCAGATAAAATGGTCCAGCTATGAGTTACGTAGGGCTAATCATTTGTCGGTTCTCACTTGTGTTGGAATAAGATCCAATGATCCTTTTGCGTTTGTCACTACGCCCAACAGTCATGAGTTTGAAGCTCGTCACAGTCATCCCATCCCAAATCCTACCCGGAATACCACATACAAGGTTTAGACTTTCTAGATCTCAAGAATGCTGCCAATTGATTCTAGCTTATACCACGAAGACTCTAATCTCACGGAATGGAAGGCTCTATTGTCAGGAGAGGCAACCATGTGTCGTGGACCAGGAATCCAAGAGATATACATTCAAGCTTGTTTTTATGTAGAACGGAGTGGTTTTTAGGCACGCGTTCATAGGTTGAGAATGGTGATGAGCGTCACATAATCATCACATTCATCATGTTCTTGGGTACGAATGAATATCTTAGAATAAGAATAAGCGTAAATTGAATAGAAGAACAATAATACTTTGCATTAATACTCAAGGAACAGCAAAGCTCCACACCTTAATCTATGGTGTGTAGAAACTTCGCCGTTGAAGATACATAAGTGATGATGGTGTTCATTGGTTTTGGGCCCAGAGGGGGAACCAGAATAACCAAGACGTCTAATACAATGAGAAAAAGTCCTATTTATACTAAATTAGTTACTAGGGTTTACAGATATAAGTAAATGATGCAGAAATCCACTTCCGGGCCCACTTGGTGTGTGATTGGGCTGAGCATTGAAGCTTTCATGTGTAGAAACTTTTCTTGGAGTTAAACACCAGTTTTTATGCCAGTTTGGGCGTTTAACTGCAGCTTCTATCCTGTTTATGGCGTTTAACGCCAGAATAGGGCATGAAGTTGGCATTTGAACGCCAGTTTGTATTGTCAAAACTCGAGAAAAGTATGGACTATTATATATTGCTGGAAAGCCCAGGATGTCGACTTTCCAACGCAATTGAGAGCGCATCATTTGGGTTTCTGTAGCTCCAAAAAATCCATTTTGAGTGCAGGGAGGTCAGAATCCAACAGCATCAGCAGTCCTTTTTCAGCCTCTGAATCAGATTTTTGCTCAGGTCCCTCAATTTCAGGCAGAAAATACCTGAAATCATAGAAAAACACACAAACTCATAGGAAAGTCCAGAAATGTGAATTTTGTTTAAAAACTAATAAAAATATACTAAAAAGTAGCTAGATCCTACTAAAAACTATCTAAAAATAATGCCAAAAAGCGTATAAATTATCCGCTCATCACAACACCAAACTTAAATTGTTGCTTGTCCTCAAGCAACTGAAAACAAATTAGGATAAAAAGAAGATAACATAGAATAAATCTCACAATATCAATGAAACTTAGTCCCAATTAGATGAGTGGGGCTAGTAGCTTTTTGCTTCTGAACAGTTTTGGCATCTCACTTTATCCTTTGAAATTAAGAATGATTGGCATATATAGGAACTCAGAATTTCAGATAGTGTTATTGATTCTCCTAGTTCAGTATGTTGATTCTTGAACACAGCTACTTTATGAGTCTTGGCCGTGGCCCTAAGCACTTTGTTTTCCAGTATTACCACCGGATACATAAATGCCACAGACACATAACTGGGTGAACCTTTTCAGATTGTGACTCAGCTTTGCTAAAGTCCCTAATTAGAGGTGTCCAGAGTTCTTAAGCACACTCTTTTGCTTTGGATCACGGCTTTAACCACTCAGTCTCAAGCTTTTCACTTGGACCTTCATGACACAAGCACATGGTTAGGGACAGCTTGATTTAGCCGCTTAGGCCTGGATTTTATTCCCTTGGGCCTTCCTATCCATTAATGCTCAAAGCCTTGGATCCTTTTTACCCTTGCCTTTTGGTTTAAAGGGCTATTGGCTTTCTCTGCTTGCTTTTTTTTCTTTCTCTTTTTTTTTGCAAATTTTTTTTCACTGATTTTTCTTGCTTCAAGAATCCATTTCATGATTTTTCAGATTATCAATTACATTTCTCTTTGTTCATCATTCTTTCAAGAGCCAATAATTTTAACATTAATAAACTTCACTATAAAAAATATGCACTGTTCAAGCATTCATTCAGAAAACAAAGTGGAGGACTTGTCAAAGTGACAAATGAGATAAGGAAAGGCTAACCTTGCCAAAGTGGAGGACTTGTCAGCCACCTTGTAGAGTTCTAGAGGTATGATCTCATGAACTTCTACTTCCTCCCCAATCATGATACTATGGATCATGATGGCCCGATCCATAGTTATTTTGGATCGGTTGCTAGTAGGAATGATAGAGCGTTGGATGAACTCCAACCATCCTCTAGCCACAGGCTTAAGATCTGGTCTTCTCAATTGAACCGGCTTGCCTCTTGAGTCTCTTTTCCATTGAGCTCCTTCCACACATATGTCCATGAGGACTTGGTCCAATCTTTGATCAAAGTTGACCCTTCTAGTGTAAGGGCGTGCGTTTTCTTGCATCATTGGCAAGTTGAACGCCCCCCTTATATTTTTCGGACTGAAATCTAAGTATTTCCCCCAAACCATTATAAGCCAATTCTTTGAATTCGGGTTTATACTTTGATCATGGTTCCTAGTGATCCATGCATTGGCATAGAACTCTTGAACCATTAAGATTTCGTCTTGTTGAATGGGGTTGGTGAGAACTTCCCAACCTCTTCTTCGGATCTCATGTCAGGTCTCCGGATACTCATTCTTCTTGACCATGAAAGGAATCTCAGGGATCACTTTCTTCTTGGCCATAACTTCATAGAAGTGGTCTTGATGGACCTTTGAGATGAATTTTTCCATCTCTGATGACTCAGAGGTGGAAGCTTTTGCCTTCCCTTTCCTCTTTCTAAAGGTTTCTCTGGCCTTAGGTGCCATAAATGGTTATGGAAAAACAAAAAGCAATGCTTTTACCACACCAAACTTAAAAGCTTTGCTCGTCCTCGAGCAAAAGAAGAAAGAAAGAAGGGGAAGAAGAAGAAAATGGAGGAGATGAAGGGAGAGATAGGTTCGGCCAAGGGGTAAGAGAGTGGTTGTGAAGTGTGAAAAGGAAGGAGTGAAGAGGTGTATTTATAGGGATTGAAAGTGAGGTAGGTGGGGTTTTTGGGAAAGAGGGATAGAGGTGATTAGTGAAGAGAATATAGGGAAGAGAATAGGATTTGATAGGTGAGTGGTGTTTTGGGTAGAGTGTTATAGAGATGTGTGAGGGGGAGAGAGAGAGGTGGGATAGGTGATGATCCTGTGGGGTCCACAGATCTTGAGGGGTTAAGTACTACTCATCCCTGCTCCAATTAGGCGTGCAAAAATGCCTTTAGAGTGCAATTCTGGCATTTAACGCTAGACTGCTACCTGTTTCTGGCGTTAAACACCAGCTTTTGTACCTTTCCTGGCATTTAACGCCAAGCTATTGCTTGTTTCTGGCGTTTAACGCCAGCTTGGTGCTCTTTTCTGGCGTTAAATGCCAGTCTGATGCCCATTTCTGGCGTTAAACACCCAGAATGGTGCCAGACTGGGCGTTTAACACCCATTCTGCTACTCTTACTGGCATTTAAATGCCAGTAAGCTTATCCTCCAGGGTGTGCTATTTTTAATGCTGTTTTTGAATTTGCTTTGATTTTTGCAGTTGTTTTTGTGACTCCACATGATCATCAACCTAAAGAAAACATAAAATAATATAGATAAATAAAAATTGGGTTGCCTCCCAATAAGCACTTCTTTAATGTCAATAGCTTGACTATGGGCTCTCATGGAGCCTCACAGATATTCAGAGCATGGTTGGGGCCTCTCAACACCAAAATTAGAGTTTGGTTGTGGCCTCTCAACACCAAACTTAGAGTTTGGCTATGGCCTCCCAACACAAAACTTAGAGTTTGAATGTGGGGGCTTTGTTTGACTCTGTATTGAGAGAAGTTTTTCATGCTTCTTCTCCATGTGTACAGAAGGAGAACCTTGAGTCTTGAACACAAGGTAGTCTTCATTCAATTGAAGGACCAACTCTCCTCTGTCAACATCAATCACAGCTTTTGCTGTGGCTAGGAAAGGTCTGCCAAGGATGATGGATTCATCCTCATCCTTCCCAGTGTCTAGGATTATAAAATCAGCAGGGATGTAAAAGCCTTCAACCTTCACTAGCACATCCTCTACTAGTCCATAAGCTTGTTTCCTTGATTTGTCTGCCATCTCTAGTGAGATTCTTGCAGCTTGAACCTCAAAGATTTCCAGTTTCTCTATTACAGAGAGTGGCATGAGGTTTATGCTTGACCCCAGGTCACACAAAGCCTTCTCAAAGGTCATGGTGCCTATGGTACAGGGTATTAAAAACCTTCCGAAATCCTGTTTCTTTTGAGTAATGTTTGCCTCATCAAGTTATTCAGTTCATTGGTGAGTAAGAGGGGTTCATCCTCCCAAGTCTCATTACCAAATAACTTGGCATTCAGCTTCATGATTGCTCCGAGGTACTTAGCAACTTGCTCTTCAGTAATATCTTCATCCTTTTTAGAGGAAGAACAGTTGTCAGAGCTCATGAATGGTAGAAGTAGGTTCAATGGAATCTCTATGGTCTCTAGATGAGCCTCAGATTTCTTAGGTTCTTCAATTGGAAACTCCTTTTTGTCCAGAGGACGTCCCATGAGGTCTTCCTCACTGGGATTCACGTCCTCCTCCTCCTTTCTAGGTTCGGTCATACCAAGTAAGGTTATGGCCTTGCACTCTCTTTTTGGATTCTCTTCTGTATTGCTTAGGAGAGTAGTAGGAGGAGTTTCAGTGACTCTTTTACTCAGCTGGCCCACTTGTGCCTCCAAGTTTTTGATGGAGGACCTTGTTTAATTCATGAAACTGAGAGTGGCCTTAGATAGATCAGAGACTATATTTGCTAAGGTAGATGGGTTCTGCTCAGAATTCTCTGTCTGTTGCTGAGAGGATGATGAAAAAGGCTTGTCATTGCTAAACCTGTTTCTTCTACCATTATTATTGTTAAAGCCTTGTTGAGGCTTTTGTTGATCCTTCCATGAGAAATTTGGATGATTTCTCCATGAGGGATTATAGGTGTTTCCATAGGCTTCACCCATGTAATTCACCTCTGCCATTGCAGGGTTCTCAAGATCATAAGCTTCTTCTTCAGAAGATGTTTCTTTAGTACTGTTGGATGCATTTTGCAATTCATTCAGACTCTGAGAAATCATATTGACTTGTTGAGCCAACATTTTGTTCTGAGCCAATATGGCATTTAGATCATCAATTTCAAGAGCTCCCTTCCTCTGAGGTGTCCCATTATTCACAAGATTCCTTTCAGAGGTGTACATGAGCTGGTTATTTACAACCATTTCAATGAGTTCCTGAGCTTCTGCAGGTGTTTTCTTCAGGTGAATAGATCCACCTGCAGAATGGTCCAATGACATCTTAGACAATTCAGACATACCATCATAGAATATATCCAGGATGGTCCATTCTGAGAGCATGTCAGAAGGACACTTTTTGGTCAGTTGCTTGTATCTTTCCCAAGCTTCATAGAGGGATTCACCTTCTTTCTGCCTGAAGGTTTGAACATCCACTCTAAGGTTGCTCAGCTTTTGAGGAGGAAGGAATTTGGCTAAGAAATCTGTGACCAGCTTATCCCAAGAGTTTAGGCTATCTCTAGGTTGAGAGTCCAACCATATTCTAGCTCTGTCTCTTACAACAAAAGGGAAAAGCATAAGCTTATAGACCTCGGAATCAACTCCATTGGTCTTAACAGTATCACAGATTTGCAAGAATTCAGTTAAGAATTGAAAAGGATATTCTGATGAAAGTCCATGAAACTTACAATTCTGTTGCATCAGAGAAACTAATTGAGTTTTAGCTCAAAATTGTTTGCTCCAATGGCAGGGATTGAGATGCTTCTTCCATGGAAGTTGGAATTTGGTGCAGTGAAGTCACCAAGCATCTTCCTTGCATTGTTGTTGGGTTCGGCCATTACTTCTTTTTCGAGATTCTCTGTAAGGTTTTCTCTGGATTGTTGTGCTTTAGCTTCTCTTAGCTTCTTCTTCAGAGTCCTTTCAAGTTCAGGATCTGCTTCAACAAGAATGTCCTTGTCCTTGCTCCTGCTCATATGAAAAAGAAGAGAACAGAAAAGAAGAGAAATCCTCTATGTCACAGTATAGAGATTCCTTTATGTGAGTAGAAGAAGAAAAGAATTGAAGAATGATGTAAAGAGAAGAGAAGAATCATTCGAACACAGAGAGGGAGAGAGGGTTCGAATTATAAGAAAAAGAGAAGAGTGTTAGTGATTAAATAAATAAATAGAAGAAGATGAGAGAGAGTTTTCGAAAATAATTAAAAGGAAAAGGAAAATATTTTTGTTTTTATTTTAAATTTAGTTAGAATTCGAAAATTAAGAAAAGAAATAAAATTAAAACTAAAATTTGAAACAATTAGTTAATTAAAAAAATTTTGAAAAAGGGTGAGGAGTCTTTGAAAATTAGAGAGAGAAAATTAGTTAGGTGGTTTTGAAAAAGATTTTGAAATTAATTTTGAAAAGATAAGAAGTTAGAAAAAGATATTTTGAAATTAAAGTTTGAAAAAGATATGATTTGAAAAAGATATGTTTGAAAATATATGATTGAAAAGATATGATTGAAATTTATTTTGAAAAAGATTTAATTTTTAAAATTAGAATTAATGACTTGACTCACAAGAAATTAAAAGATATGATTCTAAAATTTAAAGTTTGAATCTTTCTTAACAAGAAAGTAACAAACTTGAAATTTTTGAATCAAAACATTAATTGTTAGTATTAATTTCGAAAAATTTGATGTAAAAATAGGAAAAAGATTTTGAAAATGATTTTTGAAAATTTTCGAAAAACAAAGGAAAAAAATGAAAAAGATTTGATTTTGAAAAAGATAAATTTTTGAAATTGAAATCTTGACTTGACTAACAAGAACAACTTATTTTAAAAATCTTTGACTAAGTCAACCCAACGATTTCAAAATTTATGAGTGAAATAAGGAAAAGATATTTTTTTATTTTTTTTAATTTAATTAGGAAAGAGGAAAAACCACAAAATGACTCAACATATAAAAATTTTGGATTAAAACAAAAGATGCATGCAAGAACACTATGAATGTCAAGATGAATACCAAGAACACTTTGAAGATCATGATGAACATCAGGAACTTATTTTTGAAAAATTTTCAAGAAAAGAAAAATATGCAAGACACCAAACTTAGAAATTTTCAATGTTTAGACTCTAATAATTCTAAAATGCATATGAAAAAATAAGAAAAGGCACAAAACAATAAAATATAAAGATCAAACAAGAAGACTTACCAAGAACAACTTGAAGATCATGAAGAACACCATGCATGAGTTTTCGAAATTTTTTTTGAAAAATTAAAAATGCAATTGACGCCAAACTCAAAACATGACTCTAGACTCAAACAAGAAACACAAAATATATTTTTTTGTTTTTTTGATTTTATTTATTTTTTTGGATTTTTCGAAAATATCTTTTTGGAAAAACGAAAACAAAGAAAAAATTTTGAAAACTTTTTGAAAATAAAATAAAGGTTGAAAAAAAAGAAGAAAATTACCTAATCTATGCAACAAGATGAACCGTCAGTTGTCCAAACTCGAACAATCCCCGGCAACGGCGCCAAAAACTTGGTGCACGAAATTGTGATCTCAATGGCGCGAACAACTTGGTACACACAATTGTAATCTCAACTCTTTTTCACAACTTCGTACAACTAACCAGCAAGTACACTGGGTCGTCCAAGTAATAAACCTTACGTGAGTAAGGGTCGATCCCACAGAGATTGTTGGCTTGAAGCAAGCTATGGTCATCTTGTAAATCTCAGTCAGGCGGATTCAAATGGTTATGGAGTTTTGATAATTGAAAGATAAATAAACATGAAATAAAGATAGAGATACTTATGTAATTCATTGGTGGGAATTTCAGATAAGCGTATGGAGATGCGTTATTCCTTCTGGATCTCCGCTTTTCTACTGTCTTCATTCAATCATTCATACTCCTTTCCATGGCAAGTTGTATGTAGGGGGATCACCATTGTCAATGGCTACCGTCCCTCCTCTCAGTGAAAATGGTCCAGCTACGAGTTACGTAGGGCTAATCCTCTGTCGGTTCTCACTTGTGTCGGAATAAGATCCAATGATCCTTTTGCGTCTGTCACTACGCCCAACAGTCATGAGTTTGAAGCTCATCACAGTCATTCCATCCCAGATCCTACTCAGAATACCACAGACAAGGTTTAGACTTTCCGGATCTCAAGAATGCTGCCAATTAATTCTTGCTTATACCACAAAGACTCTGATCTCACGGAATGGAAGGCTCTGTTGTCAGGAGAGCAACCATGCGTCGTGGACTAGGAATCCAAGAGATATATATTCAAGCTTGTTTTAATGTAAAACGAAGTGGTTGTCATGCACGCATTCATAGGTTGAGAATGGTGATGTGCGTCACATAATCATCACATTCATCATGTTCTTGGGTACGAATGAATATCTTAGAATAAGAATAAGCATAAATTGAATAAAAGAACAATAGTACTTTGCATTAATACTTGAGGAACAGCTGATGCGTGAGCATCTTATCTATCTTTTTCTAGTGAATTTGCATCTAATTTGTTGAGTTTAATTAAGAATTAATTATATTTTAGCCACTATGGATGCTATTTTGAGTTTTGTGCAAATTTATTTATTTTAGGTAGCATTCGGAGGGATTTGATGAAGTCTCTGCAGAGAAAAAGAAGAAACCAAAGAGATGACCAGCGAAGACCGACGCGGACGCGTGGCTCACGCGACCGCGCGGAATGGAGAAATTGCAATGACGCGAACGCGTGGACTGGAATCTGCACAAATGACGGAACGCGTGGATGACGCGGATGCATCACATGCGTGATCTGCAAAAATACAAATGACGCTGGTTACGAATTTTGGGCTGTTCTGACCCACTTTCCAGCCCAGAAAACACAGATTAGAAGCTGCAGAATGGACAAAGCAAGTGGTCCCCACCCATCAACTGAAATTCTGTTAATTAATTTGAATTTAAATTCAAATCTTATCTTTTAGGAAAAGATTATTATTATTTTTTAATTTTTGATTTTAAACCTATTAGGATTAGTAATAAATAGAAACGCTGTACATTTAGACAGGCATCAGATTGTTACCAGAACCCTTATTTTTCTTCTCTGAACCATGAGCAACTAATCCTCCATTGTTAAGGTTAGGAGCTCTATCTATTTGTAATGGATTAATTTGTTTGATCTTTCTAATATATTCCATGCTTTGATTTATATTTCAATAATTGTTTTCGCTCTTTATTTTATGAATATGGGTGGAACGGAAGTATGACCCATGTTCTAATTGAGTTCTTGTAAAACTTGAAAAAGCTCTTTACTTGAACAACATCTTGGAAACATTTTATCCTAAATTTTGATTATTTGGATTTAATGGGATACGTGACATATAATCCCCTTATTTTTGGGTAATTAGAATTTTTGTGGCATATAAACTGAAAATTGATTTTTACCCTCTAATTGGAAGTAACTGACTAAGGAATTGGCAGTTAATAAATTTTAGAGGAGACTAGGAAGGTCTAAGGAATTCGGGCCTAGTCACATATAGTTTGCCATGAAATTATATCTTGCATGATTAAATTAGTTAGTAATAAAAATTAATCCGGAAAAATAGATAACTCTGAAACCTTAACTATCTCCTCATTATATTATTCCCAACTTATTTATTTGTCTGTGTTTAATGCTCTTTGAATACCAAAACACTCTTTTCTGCTTGCCTAACTAATCCTATCAAATACTATTGTTGCTTAATTCATCAATCTTCGTGGGATTGACCCTTACTCACGTAAGGTATTACTTGGTACGACCCGGTGCACTTGCCGGTTAGTAAGTGTGGGTTATATATTCTGCACCAAGTTTTTGGCACTGTTGCCGGGGATTGACTTTGATTAACAACTATTAGTTGTTTGATTGCTTAGATTAGGCGTTTTAATTTTAATTAGTTCTATTTTATTATTATTAATTTTTTATTTTCTAATTTTTTTAGTTTATTTCCCGTACAGTTCGTTCGTCCCCCTGTTTCACTTACGTCCTTTTGCTTTGATCTTTCTTTCTTTTTTTCTTAGTTCATTTGTTTTTATTTTTATTTTATTATTTCAATTTTATTTCTTTCTATTTTTACTTTCTTTTATTTTTGTTTTTGTTTACTTCCATTGTTTTATTCTCTCGTTCTATATTTTATTAGTTTTAGTTTATTTATATCTCAAAAAAAATAATAATAAAACAAAAATAAAAATTTTAAATAAATAGCACTAATATTGTTCTTAATTTCTGAAATTAAGTTTGGTGTTACCTAATTATTATTTTCCTTCTATTTATTTTATTCAATATTTTATCTCTTTATACAGGTTACCTCACTGGGAATTCTCTACACTCTGACGTAGAGATTCCCATTCTTTCTTGTTTTCTGGTTGTTTATGCGCAGGAACAAAGACAAAGAACATCTCTTAGACTTTGATCCTGAACCTGAAAGGACTTTCAGGCAGCGTTTACAACAAGCAAGACTTTACAAGGCTACAGAATCCACTATGGATCTCAATAATAATGCTAATGTCAATATGGCAAATCCAAATGGGGATGATCAACAAAGGAGAGTGCTTGGCTCTTATTCTACCCCTATTGCGGATCTTTATGGAAAAAGCATTGTGGTGCCCCCTATTGCTGCGAACAACTTTGAGTTGAAGCCTCAATTGGTCACCCTGGTGCAACAAAACTGTCAGTATCATGGCTTCCCCACGAAGACCCAAATCAGTTTATTTCTAGTTTTCTGCAAATTTGTGACACCGTGAAAACAAATGGAGTAAACCCAGAGGTGTACAAACTCGTGCTCTTCCCGTTTGCTCTGAGGGATGGAGCAAAACTATGGCTAGATTCTCAACCAAAGGACAGTTTGGATACTTGGAACAAGGTGGTTACTGAGTTTTTCACAAAATTTTTCCCACCAAAGAAGCTGACTAAGCTTAGGATGGAAGTTCAGACCTTTCAGACAGAAGGATGGTGAGACTCTCTATGAAGCTTGGGAGAGATACAAGCTACTAATTAGGCAATGCCCTCCAGACATGTTCTCCAAATGGACACAAATAGACATATTTTATGAAGGCTTGGGTGAAATGTCCAAAATGTGCTTAGATAATTCTGCAGGAGGTTCATTGCACAAGAAGAAGACATCGGAGGAGACTATTGAGCTTATTGAATTAGTTGCTAGCAACCAATATTTATACTCCTCTAACAGGAATCCTGTGAACTCTGAGGCTCCTTAGAAGAAGGGTGTCATGGAAGTGGAAACTCTTAATGCTATTCTTGCTCAGAACAAACTTATGTCTCAACAAATAAATCTTCTTACTCAACAGATGGGTGGCATGCAAGTCTCAGCTATCAACACCCGAAATTCCCCTAAAAAAGCCTCGTATGACATGACAGGTAATTTTGTGCAGAATGATAACTATGATTATACTCAAGCCTCTTCTGAACAGGTCAATTACATGGGGAGTTCTACTAGAAATCCCAACAATGATCCCTATTCTCAGACATACAATCAAGGTTGGAGAAATCACCCAAAATTTTGGATGGAGAGACCAACCTCAGAGACCTCAAAATTTCAACAATAATTCTCAAGGCGGCTTCCAACAGAACAATTACAATAACCGCCAACCTCAGCCTCAGCAGGCCAACTCTAAATCCAAGGAAGATTCGAATTGGAAGATAATGAGGAGTTTTATGCAGGAAACAAGAGCCTCCATCAGAAACCTGGAAGTGCAAATGGGCCAGCTAAGCAAGCAAATACCTGAAAGGTCTGCAAGTACATTTCTAAGTGATACAATGGTGAACCCAAGAGAAGACTGCAAGGTGATTCAATTGAGAAGTGGTAAAACAGCTGGCTCTGAGACAAGGGCTAATGAAGAGCTAGTTGAAAAGAAAGCTCCAGAGGAGAAAAAGGAAGAAGTGGAGCACGCCCCTACAAAGCGTGCAAACAACCCATTCCCTAACTCTCTAGACACATATCCTACATTACCAAAGGCTCTTGAATACAAGCAAAAAATGCCATATCCTTAGAGATTTCAGAAGGCTTCCAAGGAAAAACAATTCTCTAAATTTTTAGATGTGTTCAAGAAGCTACAGATCAACATTCCCTTTGCAGATGCTCTGGAGCAAATGCCTCTCTATGCTAAATTTATGAAAGAATTGTCGACCCACAAGAGGAACTGGAAGGAACAAGAAACAGTAGTGTTAACCAAGGAATGCAGTGCCATTATTCAACACAACCTTCCTGAGAAGATGCCAGATCCAGGGAGCTTTGTCATTCCTTGCACCATTGGAGATGTCACCATTCAGAGAGCTTTATGTGACCTTGGAGCCAGCATCAATCTCATGCCACTTTCAGTGATGAAAAAGCTTCAAATTGAGGAGGTAAAACCCACTCGTATTTCTCTTCAACTTGCTAACCTTTCTATTAAATTACGTGTGGGCGTTGTTGAGGATTTACTTGTTAAAGTAGGACCATTCATCTTTCCTGTTGATTTTGTTATATTAGACATGGAAGAGGAGGTAAAATCCTCTATTATACTTGGTAGACCCTTTTTAGCTACAGGTAGAGCTTTGATTGATGTACAAAATGGTGAATTGACTCTGAGAGTCAATGAAGAACAGGTGGTCCTTCATGTTTTTGAAGCTCTCAAGCACCCTAATGATTCTGAAGGGTGTATGAAAATAGATATTATTGAACCACTTGTTCAAGAGGTACTGAAAGCTGAGGTGCTGGATGACATTCTGGATCCTATCTCTGAATATGAATTAGTTGAAATTGATAAACCACCACCCCGGAAGGCTATGGTCTACACGCCCAAAGCAGAGGAGGAAGTCCCCAAGCTTGAGCTCAAATCCTTACCTCCTTTTCTGAAATATGTGTTCTTGGGTGAAAATGATTCATATCCGTGATTATTAGCTCTTCTCTGAAACCTGAAGAGGAAGAGGCGCTTGTTTCAGTGCTCAAGAGTCATAAAATGGCTCTTGGGTGGACCATTAGTGACTTGAAGGGGATTAGTCCAGCTAAGTGTATGCACAAGATTCTTCTTGAAGATGATGCCAAACCAGTTGTGCAACCACAAAGGAGACTCAATCCAACTATGAAAAAAGTGGTCCAAAAAGGGGTAATAAAACTATGGGAAGCAGGTATTATTTACCCTATTTCTGACAGTCCTTGGGTAAGTCCTGTGCAGGTAGTTCCCAAGAAAGGCAGGATGACAGTGATCAAGAATGAAAAGAATGAGCTTATTCCTACAAGAACAGTCACAGGATGGAGAATGTGCATAGATTATAGGAGGCTCAACACTGCTACAATGAAGGATCATTTCCCCTCCCTTTCATTGATCAGATGCTTGAGAGGTTAGCTGGTCATGCTTTTTATTGTTTTCTAGATGGATATTCTGGATATAATCAAATTGCAGTGGACCCTCAAGATCAAGAGAAGACAGCATTCACATATCCCTTTGGAGTATTTGCCTACAGGAGAATGCCATTTGGACTTTGCAATGCTCCAGCAACTTTTCAGAGGTGTATGCTTTCAATTTTTTCTGATATGGTTGAGAAGTTTATTGAGATATTTATGGATGACTTTTCTGTTTTTGGTAATTCTTTTGAATCCTGCCTTAAGCATTTATCTCTTGTCTTGAAACGGTGTCAAGAATCAAACCTTGTTTTAAATTGGGAAAAATGTCATTTTATGGTTACAGAAGGCATTGTTTTTGGACATCGGATTTCAAGTAAGGGGATTGAGGTTGATAGAGCAAAGGTGGAGGTAATTAAAAAATTACCACCACCAACTAATGTTAAGGCAATTAGGAGTTTTGTTGGGTCATGCAGGATTTTATAGAAGATTTATAAAGGATTTTTCTAAAATTGCTAAACCATTGAGCAACATGTTGGTTGATGTTCCTTTTGTCTTTGATTCTGATTGTCTGCATGCTTTTGAAACTCTAAAAGCAAACCTTACCTCTGCTCCCATTATAGCTCCCCCTGACTGGGATCTACCATTTGAATTAATGTATGATGCTAGTGACTTTGCTATAGGAGCTGTTTTAGGACAGAGGCATGGTAAGCTTGTACATGTCATTTACTATGCCAGTCGTGTGTTGAATGATGCCCAAAAGAATTACATAACTACAAAAAGGAATTATTAGCTGTTGTGTATGCTGTTGATAAGTTTAGGTCCTATTTACTTGGTTCTAAGGTTATTATTTATACTGATCATGCTGCTTTAAAGTACCTTCTAACCAAACAGGATTCTAAACCAAGATTAATCAGATGGGTGTTGCTCCTTCAGGAGTTTGATATTGAGATAAAAAGACAGGAAAGGGTCAGAAAATCAAGTAGCCGACCATCTTTCCAGAATTGAGCCTGAAGCAGGAGTGCAACCACCCACAGCTGTGACTGAGACGTTTCCAGATGAGCAGTTGTTCCTCATTCAACAGGCACCATAGTTTGTAGACATTGCAAACTATAAAGCCATGAATTTTATCCCAAGGCAGTACAGTAGACAACAAGTGAAGAAGCTATTGACTGATGCAAAGTACTACATTTGGGAAGAACCATACCTTTTTAAAAGATGCTCGGATGGAATAATCCGGAGATGTGTCCCGGATGAGGAAAAGCAGCAGATTCTTTGGCACTGTCATGGGTCTGATTATGGAGGCCACTTTGGTGGTGAAAGGACAGCTACAAAAGTCCTTCAGAGCGGGTTTTACTGGCCGACTCTCTTTAAAGACTCAAGAGCATTTGTGAAGCACTGTGGCAGATGTGAAAAAGCTGCAAATCTCCTTGCAAACCATGAAATGCCACAGTAGGGGATTCTTGAGGTTGAGTTGTTTGATGTGTGGGGTATTGCTTTCATAGGACCTTTCCCACCCTCACATTCAAACAACTATATTCTAGTGGCAGTTGACTATGTGTCTAAGTGGGTGGAAGCCATAGCTTTGCCCACCAATGATGCCAAAGTGGTAATGAGCTTTCTTCAGAGATATATCTTTAGCCGGTTTGGTGTCCCAAGGAATGCTCTCT
The DNA here is from genome assembly GCF_000817695.3 of Arachis duranensis. Lineage (NCBI taxonomy): Eukaryota > Viridiplantae > Streptophyta > Magnoliopsida > Fabales > Fabaceae > Arachis > Arachis duranensis. The sequence goes on along the minus strand of NC_029772.3, from coordinate 57,706,797 downwards.
GGGCATACCAGATAGTATACAAGACTCCAATTGGCATGTCCCCATATCAGTTAGTCTATGGCAAAGCCTGTCACTTGCCAGTTGAGTTGGAGCACAAGGCTTATTGGGCAATTAAGTATCTGAATCTTGATTCAGAAGCTGCAGGAATTAAGCGGATGCTTCAGTTGAATGAGCTTGATGAATTCAGATATTCAGCCTATGAGAATGCCAAGCTCTATAAGGAGAGAACCAAGCTACTGCATGATAAGAAGATTGCCATCAGAGTCTTTGAGCCAGGACAAAGAGTGCTTCTGTATAATTCAAGGCTCAAATTCTTTCCCGGGAAGCTGAAATCCCGGTGGTCAGGACCGTTTGTGGTTACCAGAACCTCACCATATGGTCATGTGGAAATACAGGAAGAAAATTCTGACAGGAAATTTATCGTGAATGGCCAAAGGTTGAAGCACTATCTTGGAGGCGAGATTGACCGCCAGAGGTCCACTCATCTGCTGAACTAGCAGAACTGATCATCAAGCTAGTGACGTTAAAGAAGCGCTTGTCGGGAGGCAACCCGATAATTTCGTATCCTTCACTATTTTTCGTGGTAATTTCTCTTAGTTATTTTATTTTTATTGAGTTCTTACTAATTTTCTGATCATGCAGCTATGTTCTCCCAGGAACCAAACATAAAAAAAGGGCACAAGACGCGATAGCGTCATTGACGCGGACGCGTCACTTATGTGTGCGTGAAAAAAATGTTATTTGACAGAGAGTTGCACGGGAGTGGCACAGGAATGGAGCATTTCGCACAAACGATCCCACGCGGTCGCGTACTCCACGCGTTCGCGTTGTTTGTGATTTTCGCCATTCACGCGAACGTGTCACTGACGCGAACGCGTGACCTGCAAATTCGACGTAAAAGAGTGTTTGGACAGAGAGTTGTGCAGGCTTAGGGTAGGAAGTGTGCTAGAAGCACAAATTTGGTCACGCAGACGCGTCCCTGACGCGACCGCGTCAATTGAACATTTGGCCATCCACGCGGACGCGTGCATGACGCGAACGCGTCGTATGAATAATTGGCTCCCAAGCCAAGTGAACAGAAAGTCGCGCGAATCGCACAAAACCCAGGGCACGCGGACGCGTGCCCCACGCGGTCGCGTCGCTTGCGCCGCTCAGTTTTCTTTCTCTCTCTCTCCCAATCCTAATTCTCTCTTATTCTTTTATCCTTTTATTTTTCTCTCCTCATAATATTTGTCTCTTCTATTTTTAGTTCCTATTTGCTTGAGGACAAGCAAACCTTTAAGTTTGGTGTCGTTGGACGCTGCGCTTATTAGTTTTCTAGCACCAAAAGGGAGGCGAATCATCTTCACGGAGGAGCACAACCTGAAAAATAAAGCGACTGCTAGGATAACTAAGGTGGTTGAGTTCCTTTCATTTTTATTCCTCCTTTCTTTTTCTATGTTATGTTCCGGTTTTCTGCTATTTTACTTTGTTTGTTGCATGATCTTTTATTAGTTAGAATTCTAGGACTAGTTTTTTTTAATTTCTTTAATGCTAAAAAGATGTTTCATGTACCACTCACTGAACTTGAATCTAAAAAGAAAAAAAAAGAAGTGATGTATTGCATGAGAAATTGAGTTTAATTCTAAGAATAATCTTATTTACTTAAATGTGGTGGTATTTTCTGTGATTTTTGAATGCATGATATGAACAGTGCATATTTGAATTTGAATCAAGTGATGTTGATGTATAAGGAACAGGAATTTAGAGAATTATTATGACTTCTCTGAAATAAACAAAAATTTAATCCTTGAAGCAAAAGAAACAGCAAAAGAAAAAATTATTATATAAATAAATAAATAATAATAAAAGCAAGGTCCAAGGCTTTGAGCATCAATGACTAGGGAGGTCAAACATGATTAAAAGCTCAAAAGAGTTGTTTCCCTAGTCATATGCTTGTGGTGTGACTGTGTCAAGTAATCCTTGAGATAGAACACTTAGAGTCGAGACCAAGTGCGTTTAACAGAGTATGCCAAAGGCTTTGAGTACCACTGTCTGGGAGTAACTGAAAGAAAAATCAGAACTCAAAGGGAGTTCCCCAGTTAAGTGCTTGTGGTGTTTCTGTGTCAAGTAACTCTTGAGACAAAACATTTAAAGTCACGGCTAGGCTAAATGTGCAAAGCACCAAATAAAAATAAATTAAAGTAAATGTTGCTGTGTTCAAGGATTAAACTGAAATATAAAGATCAGAGAATTCATAATATTATCCGGATTCTAATTCCGAATGACATTAACATTCTTCTGATTCAAATGAGAGTGAGATGCCAAACCTATCCAAGATTACAGTTATAAACCCCACTATAAAAAGAGACATGAGCTTAATCGAACTCTCATTCTCATGCAAATTCACATCATAAGCCTATATTAGTTTTGGTTGCTTGAGGACAAGCAACAGTTTAAGTTTGGTATTGTTCGTTGGACGCTGCGCTTATTGGTTTTCTGGCACCAAAAGGGAGGCGAATCATCTTCACGGAGGAGCACAACCTGAAAAATAAAGCGACCGCTAGGATAACTAAGGTGGTTGAGTTCCTTTCATTTTTATTCCTCCTTTCTTTTTCTATGTTATGTTCCGGTTTTCTGCTATTTTACTTTGTTTGTTGCATGATCTTTTATTAGTTAGAATTCTAGGACTAGTTTTTTTTTTTAATTTCTTTAATGCTGAAAAGATGTTTCATGTACCACTCACTGAACTTGAATCTAAAAAGAAAAAAAAAGAAGTGATATATTGCATGAGAAATTGAGTTTAATTCTAAGAATAATCTTATTTACTTAAATGTGGTGGTATTTTCTGTGATTTTTGAATGTATGATATGAACAGTGCATACTTGAATTTGAATCAAGGGATGTTGATGTATAAGGAACATGAATTTAGAGAACTATTATGACTTCTCTGAAATAAACAAAAATTTAATCCTTGAAGCAAAAGAAATAGCATAAGAAAAAATCATTATATAAATAAATAAATAATAATAAAAGCAAGGTCCAAGGCTCTGAGCATCAATGACTAGGGAGGTCAGACATGATTAAAAGCTCAAAAGAGTTGTTTTCCTAGTCATATGACTGTGTCAAGTAATCCTTGAGACAGAACACTTAGAGTCGAGACCAAGTGCGTTTAACAGAGTATGCCAAAGGCTTTGAGTACCACTGTCTGGGAGTAACTGAAAGAAAAATCAGAACTCAAAGGGAGTTCCCCAGTTAAGTGCTTGTGGTGTTTCTGTGTCAAGTAACTCTTGAGACAAAACATTTAAAGTCACGGCTAGGCTCAAGGTGTATAGCACCAAAGAAAAATAAATTAAAGTAAATTTTGCTGTGTTCAAGGATTAAACTGAAATATAAAGATCAGAGAATTCATAATATTATCCGGATTCTAATTCCGAATGACATTAACATTCTTCTAATTCAAAGGAGAGTGAGATTCCAAACCTATCCAAGATTACAGTTATAAACCCCACTATAAAAAGAGACATGAGCTTAATCGAACTCTCATTCTCATGCAAATTCACATCATAAGCCTATATTAGTTTTGGTTTCTTGAGGACAAGCAACAGTTTAAGTTTGGTGTTGTGATGCGTGAGCAACTTATCTATCTTTTCCTAGTGAATTTGCATCTAATTTGTTGAGTTTAATTAAGAATTAATTATATTTTAGCCACTATGGATGCTATTTTGAGTTTTGTGCAAATTTATTTATTTTAGGTAGCATTCGGAGGGATTTGATGAAGTTTCTGTAGAGAAAAAGAAGAAACCAAAGAGATGACCAGCGAAGACCGACGCGGACGAGTGGTTCACGCAACCGCGCGGAATGGAGAAATTGCAATGATGCGAACGCGTGGACTGGAATCTGCACAAATGACGCGAACGCGTGGATGATGCGGACGCGTTACATGCGCGATCTGCGAAAATACAAATGACGCTGGTTACGAATTTTGGGCTGTTCTGACCAACTTTCCAGCCCAGAAAACACAGATTAGAAGCTGCAGAATGGACAAAGCAAGTGGTCCCCACCCATCAAATGAAATTCTGTTAATTAATTCGAATTTAAATTCAAATCTTATCTTTTAGGAAAAGATATTATTATTTTTTAATTTTTGATTTTAAACCTATTAGGATTAGTAATAAATAGAAACGCCGTACATTTAGACAGGCATCAGATTGTTACCAGAACCCTTATTTTTCTTCTCTGAACCATGAGCAACTAATCCTCCATTGTTAAGGTTAGGAGCTCTGTCTATTTGTAATGGATTAATTCGTTGATCTTTCTAATTTATTCCATGCTTTGATTTATATTTCAATAATTGTTTTCGCTCTTTATTTTATGAATATGGGTGGAACGGAAGTATGATCCATGTTCTAATTGAGTTCTTGTAAAACTTGGAAAAGCTCTTTACTTGAACAACAGCTTGGAAACATTTTATCCTAAATTTTAATTATTTGGATTTAATGGGATACGTGACATATAATCCCCTTATTTTTGGGTAATTAGAATTTTTGTGGCATATAAACTGAAAATTGATTTTTACCCTCTAATTGGAAGTAACTGACTAAGGAATTGGCAGTTAATAAATTTTAGAGGAGACTATGAAGGTCTAAGGAATTAGGCCCTAGTCACATATAGTTTGCCATGAAATTATATCTTGCATGATTAAATTAGTTAGTAATAAAAATTAATCCGGAAAAATAGATAACTCTAAAACCTTAACTATCTTCTCATTATATTATTCCCAACTTATTTATTTGTCTGTGTTTAATGCTCTTTGAATACCAAAACACTCTTTTCTGCTTGCCTAACTAATCCTATCAAATACTATTGTTGCTTAATCCATCAATCTTCGTAGGATCGACCCTTACTCACGTAAGGTATTACTTGGTACGACCCGGTGCACTTGCCGGTTAGTAAGTGTGGGGTATAAATTTCGCACCAACAGCAGAGCTCCACACCTTAATCTATGGTATGTAGAAACTCCACCGTTGAAAATACATAAGTGATGATGGTGTTCATTGGTTTTGGCCCCAGAGGGGGAACCAGAATAACCAAGACATCTAATACAATGAGAAAAAGTCCTATTTATACTAAACTAGTTACTAGGGTTTACAGAGATAAGTAAATGATGCAGAAATCCACTTCCGAGCCCACTTGGTGTGTGCTTGGGCTGAGCATTGAAGCTTTCATGTGTAGAGACTTTTCTTGGAGTTAAACACCAGCTTTTATGCCAGTTTGGGCGTTTAACTGCATCTTCTATCATGTTTCTGGCGTTTAACGCCAGAATAGGGCAGGAAGTTGGCGTTTGAACCCCAGTTTGCGTCGTCAAAACTCGAGCAAAGTATGGACTATTATATATTTCTGGAAAGCCCAGGATGTCTACTTTCTAACGCAATTGAGAGCGCATCATTTGGGTTTCTTTAGCTCCAAAAAATCTATTTTGAGTGCAGGAAGTTCAGAATCTAACAGCATCAGCAGTCCTTTTTCAGCCTCTGAATCAGATTTTTGCTCAGGTCCCTCAATTTCAGCCAGAAAATACCTGAAATCACAGAAAAACACACAAACTCATAGTAAAGTCTAGAAATGTGAATTTTGCTTAAAAACTATTAAAAATATACTAAAAAGTAGCTAGATCCTACTAAAAACTATCTAAAAACAATGCCAAAAAGCATATAAATTATCCGCTCATCAGAGATTTATGAGCAAAAGGGTCTACATTTTGTGGTTCCTTTACTAAATGAAGAGGAATTTGTGGGTTACCTCGTTGAGAGCATTGAGGAACAGACCTTGGTTTCAGCCTTGAAGGTTTAGGAGGAGTATCTTTAATGGCTGGACGTTTTCCCTTCGAGGCACTAGGGCGAGAAGGTGCACCGAATGGAGCCGCTACCTGAGACGAAGATGGATACCTTGGTGTCATCTTCATGCGAGCCATGGGTTCTGTTCGAGGAGTAGAAAGTGAAGGTATGGGTGAAGGAGTGAAGGTTGGATTTTGACAGTAAGATCGTGCTCGAGAACCCTCAGGGATTCTGGGATGTCGCTGAGTATGCGTGCCTCTTTGAGTGGCGGTTTTCTTTCTCATCTTAATGACACACTGGTAATGTAGTTTTCAAAAAAATGAGAGTGGAAAAACTGAAGAGTCATACAAAGGAATATGAAGGGTTTTGGTTGTGTAATTGCAATACGCAAAAAGTTTCTTGAAAACATGCAAGTTCAGAACCTATGACAACTTTGAAAAGACATGACTAAATGTTGAAAAAGTTTTTCATTTAAAACTGTAAATTACTTTCAGAAAAGACAAAAAGAATTAAAAAAATAGTTTTAAATATATACAGAACCAATGAGGCCTTTTCCATATAAATCAACTCTTATTAGGCCCAAAAGAGATTGTGTTTAAGGAAACACAAGGGACCACGTGAAATCTGAAAAGAATGTTTGGCCCATATGAATTTGAACTTAAAACCAAATACCAAAGACCACGTTCCAAGATAATGGCTCTTCACTTGCCCAAAGTTGTCTCATCCCAGCCTGAGAAATAAAAATTCTTAAACAAAGCATCAGTAAAGTTAAAACAGTGAATCATAACTAAGAATGCTTAAACTAGTTCTTAACTTACAGAACTTGCCCCCAGCCAGTGGTTTAGTGAATATATCAGCTAATTGTTCTTCTGATTTAACAAACTCAATGTTAATATTACCCTTTTAAATATGTTCCCTTATTGAGTGAAATCTCACTTCAATATGTTTTATTTTCTATTGCAAAATTGGATTTTTAGAAATATTTATGATACTCATGTTGTCATACAACAAGAGAATATTATCAGCATTCAGTTTATAATCATCCAACTAAGTTTTCAACCACAACAATTGTGAATAACAAGAAGAAGCAGCAATGTATTCGGCTTCAGCAGTGGAGAGTGTCACCGTGGACTGCTTCTTGCTTGACCAAACATTCAAAGATCTGCCCAGAAAATAGCAAATGCCAGAAGTACTCCTTCTATCAACTCCATCTCCAGCAAAATCTGCATCGCAATAACCAACTACAGAAAATTCATCAGACTTAGGATACTATAAACCAAAGTTGGATGTGCCATGAATATATCTAATGATTCTTTTAACTGTAAAAAGATATAACTCTTTTGGTTGTGATTGGAACCTTGAACAAATTTTAACACTTTGCACATGACGGGCGAAAAAAAATGCCGGTTAAGAAATATTAATAGAAACTGCGTTGTAAGTACATTCGTAACCGACAAAATTCCCACTGTCAATTTAGAAGATGTCACAATTAACAAAGATATAACTGGGAGTAGAATTCCCAGGTCGTTTCCCAAAGAGTTGACACAGCAGTGTGAATTATTGATAAGGAATTTTCTGAGAAATTTGTGAGGTTTAAAAATGGAAAATTAAATAATTAAAAATTAAAGTAGTGAATGATAACAAGAAGTGTTGTGTATTTAAAATAAGAAAGCCTTGGCTAGGAGAAGATTAATTGGAGTTTCTATCCTTGTTGGATTTCCCAAGTAACATAGTAAATGTTATTGCTTCTAATTAGTTATCCTCTAGCAATTGCAAAGGAAGGTCAATTGGGTACACTAACTCTGACTCACAAGTCCTAACCCCTTCCTAGGGAAGGACTAGAGTTAGTGAAAATAGAGTTAGGCAACAATTTCAAAGTTCAATTTAACACTTGAGTTTTCCAACTTAAGGGATTCCAATTAATCAACTCCTAAGCCAAGTTGAGAGCTCTACTCAATTTACATGAATATCATTTTCACAAACATAAGAAGGGAATAGATGGGAGACATAATAATTAAAATTAAATTAATAAAAGCAAAATTAGAATTGATAATTGATTAAACGAAATCAAATAGGCAACGGAATTAAACATAAAAATGGTTCATTATATTAGTAAATTTAAAATTAAGAAAATTCAAACATGAATTCAAGTAATAAATGGAAAAATAAAAAAGTAGAGTAACAGAAAAGCAAACTATAATAATGGAGGCTTCAACCGAAGGTAGTCACAACTCTCCCAAGATCCAATTCAAGCCAAACTAAGGAAAAAAAACTAAGAACCCTATGAGAGCTAGTGTTTTTTTTTCTAGAATTCCCAAAACTAAAACTAAAAATAATTGAGAATGAGAATTGTCTCCAGTCTCAGCCACACCCCTGCCTCTAATCTGGACTTTCGGGCCTGAATCTAGGTCGAAAAGGGGCCCAGAAATCACCCCCGACGAATTCTGATATGCAACACGTGACGGCCTGTCACGCGTACGCGTGCTTCACGCGTGCGCGTCGCTACTCGCCCATGAAATCTTTAACTCCTTGTGTTCCTTCCTTTTTTGCATGCTTCTTTTCCATCCTCTAAGCCATTCCTACCCTGTAATCTCTGAAAACACTTAACACACATATTACGGCATCGAATCGGAATAAGAGAGGATTAAAAAATAGTGAATTTAAGGCCAAAGAAGCATGTTGTCAATCATAGCATCAATTTGGGAAGGAAAATGTAAACCCATGCATTTCATATGAATAAGTGTATAAAAGATTGATAAAATCTACTCTATTTAGTACAAGATAAACCATAAAATAGTGGTTTATCAATCTCCCCACACTTAAACACTAGCATGTCCTCATGCTAAGGTCAAGGAAACTAAAAGAGTAAAGGGGGAAAAGTAAGACTTATACAATGCAACCTATCTATATGAATGCAACTACATGCTAAAATGTTCTACCTACTTGGTTAAAAGCAAACAAACTCTCCAAGACAAACATAAATAGATTCCACTAATTCAAATTTCACAATAAGATACAAATAAACTTGTAAGAAGAAAGCTCATGAAAGCCGAGAACATAGAGTTGAGCATTAAACCCTCACTAAAAGTGTAGATGCACTCTAATCGCTCAAGTGTCTAGGGTCATTCCACTATAGTCTCCTCTAGTCATGCTTTCTAAAATTTTGTTCTTCATCTAACCAATCAACAAGTATTTAGTGTACAAATGCAAACATCATGAGGGCTTTTCAAGGTTGTAATGGGGCTAAGGTAAGGGTGATGATATATGTATGGCCAAGTAAGCTATGATTTGAATCTTTGACTAACCTAAGTTCGCACCTAACACATACACACAAGCTATATAATTCTCAAATCATGCTTAGCTACCCAAATTCTCATTTTGGCAAATTTCACACACTCATGTATTAGTTTTAATTCCATCACATATGCATTGATCTTTTTATTGAACTTAACATTGGGGTAATTTTGTCACCTATCCATTTATTCCTTTTTTTTTAAACATAACTGAAAGCATAATATATCAATCCATATGGTTTCTCTAATTTTACACGAGTGAGCACCCAAATTCCCAATGTTTGTCAATAAGAGCAAAATTACATTCCCATCAACCATAGTTCCCACAATTCCCCACACTTAGTTGACACACAATCTCTATCTTAAACTAACCAAAGATTCAAATAGGGTGATTAATTATTTTTCTACTTAAGGCTAGTGATGTGGTATTATAAAGAACAATTGGGGTTTAAAAAGGCTCAAAGTGGCAAACAAAGGTAGATGAGATGGTAGGCTATTTGGGATAAGTAAGCTAATGTCAAATGATGACCTCAATCATATGTATGCATGAATATACACTAAACAATGGACATATAGAATGGAACAAACCAAAGATTGCAATCATAGAGAAGAAAACACACAAGAAGAAAATTTATGGTTAAATAATGTAACCATATAATTAAGCTCAAAATCTCACAGGTTGTATGTTCTTAGCTCTTAAAACCATGCTCCAAATTACAATCTTCAAACAAGTTTAACAAAAATTTTAATTTAAATTAGTGAAATTCTATAAAATAGGGTCTTGAAGAGAAACTTATTACTTCAACCAAGAAGAACATACATGCAAGCAATGAGCTCCTTCAGATAAGTGTATCGGCGCTTGTTACGGAAAGATGGGCCTGCATACCGGCTCGCAGAAGGTACTGGGGGTCTGATATACTTCTCATTCGGGACATACTGATCATCCCTTGGGATCATGGCTTTCGTATCCCCAGCCCGATAGGAGACACCCCCTGCAGATACCAAATTTATAACCAGTGCGGGGAAGGGTAGGTTGCCCACAATCTGTACGTGTCCCATGGCCTGCCGGATGTGTCTTGGTAAGTTGAGGGGTTGCTCTATAAGAATGCACCAGATGAGAATAGCCATGTCCGTAGTGAAGGTGGACTCGTGAGTGCTCGGAAAGACATAGTGGGACTTAATCTGTGGCCACACGTGAGTGCTCGGAAAGACATAGTGGGACTCTTGAGCTGAGATGCTCTTAGGTCGAGTCCGATGTTGTCCATAGATCTATGTACTGCCAGGTTGTGCTATGACTCCAAGGAAGCTATTCCAATCAAATTGGAATATCTGGCACTTGAAAGATGTCTCTTGATAGGCGTCCAATCCCTCTGGGCAAGGTGGAAGATCTAATGCTCTCTGTATGGCACCTTTGGAGACAAGGACTTGCTTTTGATGAACATAAATAGACTACAGGGTAAGCGAGTGGAAGTTGGAGTAGAATTTGACTACCCAAGATAGATTGGCCTCTCGTGGCTGCCTCCTGATGAGCGGATAATTTATACGCTTTTTGGCATTGTTTTTAGGTAGTTTCTAGTATATTTTAGTTACTTTTTAGTATATTTTTATTAGTTTTTATGCAAAAATCACATTTCTGGACTTTACTATGAGTTTGTGTGTTTTTCTGTGATTTCAGGTATTTTTTGGCTGAAATTGAGGGACCTGAGAAAAAATCTGATTCAGAGGCTGAGAAAGGACTGCAGATGCTGTTAGATTCTGACCTCCATGCACTCGAAGTGGATTTTATGGAGCTACAGAAGCCCAATTGGCGCGCTCTCAATTGCGTTGTAAATTAGACATCTTAGGCTTTCCATCAATGTATAATGGTCCATACTTTGCCCGAGATTTGATGGCCCAAACTGGCGTCCAAACGCCCACCAGAGACCCTTTTCTGGCGTAAAACGCCAGAATTGGCACCAAAGCTGGAGTTAAACGCCCAAACTGGCAGCAAAACTGGCGTTTAAACTCCAAGAAGAGCCTATGTACGTGAAAGCTTCAATGCTCAGTCCAAACACATACCAAGTGGGCCCCGGAAGTGGATTTCTGCACTATCTACTCATTTTCTGTAAACATAGTTTACTAGTTTAGTATAAATAGCACTTTTTACTATTGTATTTATATCTTTAGATCATTTTTTGAGACTATCTTTGGATCACTTTTGATCTCTTGATCACATTTTGGGGGCTGGCCATTCGGCCATGCCTGGACCTTCATAACTTTTGTATTTTCAATGGTGGAGTTTCTACATCTCATAGATTAAGGTGTGGAGCTCTACTGTTCCTCATGAATCAATGCAAAGTACTATTGTTTTCCTATTCAATTAACGCTTATTCTTATTCTACGATATTCACTCGTACTTCAACCTGATGGATGTGATGATCCGTGACATTCATCATCATCCTCCCTTATGAACGCGTGCCTGACAACCACTTCCGTTCTATCTGCGAGAGCTTGAGTGTGTATCTCTTGGGTTCTTGGTTCACGATGCATGATTGCCTCTCCTGACAATAGAGCCTTTCAATTCTGTGAAATCAGAGTCTTCGTGGTATATGTTAGAACCAATTGGCAGCATTCTTGAGATCCAGAAAGTCTAAACCTTGTCTGTGGTATTTCAAGTTGGATCTGGGATGGGATGACTGTGACGAGCTTCAAACTCATGACTGTTGGGCGCAGTGATAGTGCGCAAAAAGATCATTGGATCTTATTCCAACACAAGTGAGAACTAACAGATGATTAGCCCTACGTAACCCGTAGCCAGACCATTTTCAGTGAGAGGACGGACGGTAGCCATTGACAATGGTGATCCCCTAACATACAGCTTGCCATGGAAAGGAGTATGAATGATTGGATAAAGGCAATATGAAAGCAGAAGTTTAGGAGCAACAAAGCATCTCCATACGCTTATCTGAAATTTCCACCAATAAATTGCATAAGTATCCCTATCTTATTTTATGTTTTATTTATCTTTTAATTATCTAAAATCTCATAACATTCTGAATCCACCCGACTGAGATTTACAGGATGACCAGAGCTTGCTTTAAGCTGACAATCTCCGTGGGATCGACCTTACTCACGTAAGGTATTACTTGGACGACCCAGTGCACTTGCTAGTTAGTTGTATCGGAGTTGTGTATCACAATTCCGGGCACCAAGTTTTTGACACCGTTGCCTGGGATTATTCGAGTTTGGACAATTGACGGTTCATCTTGTTACTTAGATTGGGTAATTTTTCTTTCTTGTTTCAACTTTTATTTTTCTTTTCAAAAAGTTTTTTTAAAAAAAATATTTTTCGAAATTTTTTTTAATAAAATAAAAAAAACAAAAAAATATATTTTGTGTTTCTTGTTTGAGTCTAGTGTCAAATCCTAAGTTTGGTGTCAATTTCATGTTTTCAAATTTTCCCAAGATTTTCGAAAAATCTCATGCATTGTGTTCTTCATGATCTTCAAGTTGTTCTTGATAAAGTCTCCTTGTTTGATCTTAAAATTTTCTTATTTTGTGTCTTTTCTTGTTTTTCATATGCATTTTCGGATTCTTAGAATCAAAAGTTTAAAAAAAATTTTAAGTTTGGTGTCTTGCATGTCATTCTTTTCAAAATTTTTTCAAAAATAAGTTCTTGATGTTCATCTTGATCTTCAAAGTGTTCTTGGTGTTCATCTTGACATTCAAAGTGTTCTTGCATGCATCATTGGTTTTGATCCAAATTTTTTATGTCTTGAGTCTTTTTGTTGTTTTTCTCTTTTCTCATTAAAATAAAAAAAATATATTTTCCTTATTTCACTCATAAAATTCGAAATTTTGGGTTGACTTAGTCAAAGATATTTAAAATTTAGTTGTTTCTTGTTAGTCAAGTCAAAATTTCAATTTAAAAATTCTATCTTTTCAAATCTTTTTTAAAAAACAAATCTTTTTCATTTTTCTTCTTAATATTTTCGAAAATTTTAAAATTGATTTTCAAAATCTTTTTCTCATTTCCATCTCATATTTTCGAAAACTTTACTAACATTTAAGGATTTGATTCAAAAAATTTCAAGTTTGTTACTTTCTTGTTAAGAAAGGTTCAATCTTTAAATTTTAGAATCAAATCTTTTTCAAATCATATATTTTTCAAATTTTAATTTCAAAATCTTTTTCTAACTTCTTATCTTTTCAAAACTTACTATTTCTTATCTTTTTCAAAACCACCTAACTACTTTTTCACTTCTCATTTTCGAAAATCACCTTCCTCTTTTTCAAAAACCTTTTTAATTAACTAATTTTTCAACTTTAATTTTATTTTATTCCTTTTCTTAATTTTCGAATACTAACTAATTTTTAAAATAAAAACAAAATATTTTTCCTTTTTATTTTATTTAATATTCAAATTTCCTCTCTCTCTCTCTCTCTTATCTCTTTCTATTTATTTTATTTATCTACTAACACTTCTCTTCTACTCATAATTCGAACCCTCTCTCTCCCTCTTTGTTCGAATTCTTCTCATTCTCCCTCTACCTCATTCTTCTATTCTTTTCTTCTTCTACTCACATAAAGGAATCTCTATACTATGACATAGAGGAATCCTCTTCTTTTCTGTTCTCTTCTTTTTTCATATGAGCAGGAACAAGGATAAAGACATTCTTGTTGAAGATGATCCTGAACCTGAAAGGACTCTGAAGAGGAAGCTAAGAGAAGCTAAAGCACAACACTCTGGAGAGGACCTGACAGAAATTTTCGAAAAAGAAGAAGATATTGCCGAACCCAATAACAATGGCGGAGGTGCAAGGAAGATGCTTGGTGACTATACTGCACCAACTTCCAACTTCTATGGAAGAAGCATCTCAATTCCTACCATTGGAACAAACATCTTTGAGCTTAAGCCTCAATTAGTTTCTCTAATGCAGCAGAATTACAAGTTTCATGGACTTCCATAGGAAGATCCTCATAAGTTCTTAGCTAAATTCTTGCAAATCTGTGATACTGTTAAGACCAATGGGGTTGATCCCGAGGTCTACAGACTTATGCTTTTCCCTTTTGCTTTAAGAGACAGAGCTAGGATATGGTTGGACTCACAACCTAGAGAAAGCCTGAACTCTTGGGACAAGTTGGTCAATGCCTTCTTGACCAAATTCTTTCCACCTCAAAAGATGAGCAAGCTTAGAGTGGAAGTCCAAACCTTCAAATAGAAGGAAGGTGAATCCCTCTATGAAGCTTGGGAAAGATACAAGCAATTAACCAAAAGGTGTCTTTCTGACATGCTTCCAGAATGGAGCATCATATGTATATTCTATGATGGTCTGTCTGAGTTGTCAAAAATGTCACTGGATCATTCTGCTGGTGGATCTCTTCATCTGAAAACCCATGTAGAAGCCCAGGAACTCATTGAGATGGTTGTAAATAATCAGTTTATGTACACTTCTGAAAGAAATCCTGTGAATAATTGGATGACTCAGAAGAAAGGAGTTATTGAGATTGATACTCTGAATGCCATATTGGCTCAGAACAAAATACTGACTCAACAAGTCAATATGATTTCTCAGAATCTGACTGGATTGCAAGCTGTATCTGGAAGTGCTAAAGAAGCCTCCTCTGAAGGAGAAGCTTATGACCCTGAGAATCCTGTAATGGAAGAGGTGAATTACATGGGAGAAGCCTATGGAAACACCTATAATCCTTCATGGAGAAATTACCCAAATTTTTCATGGAAGGATCAACAGAAGCCTCAACAAGGTTTCAATAATAATAATGGTGGGATAAATAGGTTTGGCAATAGCAAACCTTTTCCATCATCTTCTCAGCAACAGATAGAGAATTCTGAGTAGAGCCTTTCTGACTTAGCAAACATAGTCTCTGATCTATCTAAAGCCACTCTCAGTTTCATGAATGAAATAAGGTCCTCCATCAGAAATTTAGAGGCACAAGTGGGTCAGCTAAGTAAAAGAGTCACTGAAACTCCTCCTAGTACTCTCCGAAGCAATACAGAAGAGAATCCAAAGAAAGAGTGCAAGGCCATTAATATGACCAAAATGGCCGAGCCTATAGAGGAGGAGGATGGCGTGATTTCTATTGAGGAAGATCTCAATGGACGTCCACTGACCAATAAAAAGTTCCCTAATGGGGAACCAAAGGAATCTAAGGCTCATACAGAGACCATAGAGATTCCACTGAACTTCTTATTACCATTTATGAGCTCTGAAGAATATTCTTCTTTTGAAGAAGATGAAGTTACTACTGAAGAGCAAATTGCTCAATTTCTAGGAGCAATCATGAAGCTGAATGCCAAGTTATTTGGTAATGAGACTTGGGAGGATGAACTTCCATTGCTCATCAATGAGCTAAATACATGGATTCAGCAAACATTTCCTCAAAAGAAATCAGATCCCGAAAAGTTCTTAATACCTTGCACCATAGGCACTATGACCTTTGAAAAGGCTCTGTGTGACCTAGGGCCAGGTATCAACCTCATGCCACTCTCTGTAATGGAGAAACTAGCGATCTTTGAGGTACAAGCTACAAGAATCTCACTAGAGATGGTAGACAAATAAATGAAAATGGCTTATGGACTTGTAGAGGATGTTATAGTGAAGGTTGAAGGACTTTACATCCCTGCTAACTTCATAATCCTAGACACTAGGAAGGATGAGGATGAATCCATCATCCTTGGAAGACCTTTCCTAGCCACAACAAGGGCTATGATTGATGTGGACAGAGGAGAGTTAGTTCTTCAATTGAATGAGGACTACCTTGTGTTTAAGGCTCAAGGATCTTCTTCTATAAACATGGAGAAGAAGCATGAAAAGCTTCTCTCAGTACAGCGTCAAATAGAGCCCCCACACTCAAACTCTAAGTTTGGTGTTGGAAGGCCACAATCATGCTCTGAACATCTGTGAAGCTCTAAAAGAGCTCACTGTCAAGTTATTGACATTAAAGAAGCGCTTATTGGGAGACAACCCAATTTTATTTTATTTATCTATGTTATTTTATGTTTTTTTTAGGATCATGATCATGTGGAGCCACAAAAACAACTGCAAAAAAATTAAAGAAAAATCAAAAACAGCATCAGCCTGGCGTTTAAACGCCAGGAATGGCACACAGAGGGCGTTTAACGCCAGGAAAGGTGCAGGGATGAGAACTCCTTGACACCTCAGGATCTGTGGACCCCCGCAGGATCCCTACCTACCCCAACTCACTCTCCCCCTTCTTCACAACTTTTTATAACACCCTCTTCACTACTCACATCCATCAACTATTTTCCGTTCACACCCACCCACTCAAATTCAAACCATTCCCCTCCCAAAACACTCTCAACCCCACATGGCCGAACCCTTCACACACCTCTATTTCCTCCATTTCTTCTTCTTCTCCTCCTTTTTTTCTTCTTTTGCTCAAGGACGAGCTAACCTTTTAAGTTTGGTGTGGAGAAAAGCTCTGCTTTTTGTTTTTCCATAACCATTAGTGGCACCTAAGACCGGAGAAACCTCT
This sequence comes from Arachis duranensis, assembly GCF_000817695.3. Taxonomy (NCBI): domain Eukaryota; kingdom Viridiplantae; phylum Streptophyta; class Magnoliopsida; order Fabales; family Fabaceae; genus Arachis; species Arachis duranensis. The sequence goes on along the minus strand of NC_029772.3, from coordinate 57,690,194 downwards.
AGAAAGAGGAAAGGGAAGGCAGTTGCTTCCAACTCTGAGTCATAGGAGATGGAGAGATTCATCTCAAAAACCCATCACTAGAAAGAGGAAGGAGCACCAAAAGCACTAAGGATGGAGCACCAAGAGCACTCTATTATTCTCCATAAAATTAGAGAGGACCAAAGAGCCATGAGGAAAGAGCAACAAATGCAAGGAAGAGACATTGAGGAGCTCAAGCACTCTATAGGATCTTCAAGAAGAAGAACTAGCCGCCATCACTAAGGTGGACCCGTTCTTTAATTCCCTTGCTCTTATCTTTCTGTTTTTCGATTTTTATGATTTATGTTTGTCTATGTTTGTGTCTTTATTACATGATCATTAGTGTCTAGTGTCTATGCCTTGAAGCTATGAATGTCCCATAAATCCTTCACCTTTCTTAAATGAAAAATGTTCCTAATTACAAAAGAACAAACAGTACATGAATTTCGACTTCTATCTTGAAATTAGTTTAATTATTTTGATGTGGTGGCAATACTTTTTGTTTTCTGAATGAATGATTGAACAATGCATATTTTTTGATAGTGAAGTTTATGAATGTTAAAATTGTTGACTCTTGAAAGAATGATGAACAAAGAGAAATGTTATTGATAATCTGAAAAATCATAAAATTGATTCTTGAAGCAAGAAAAAGCAGTGAAAAGGAAAAAGCTTGCGAAAAAAAATGGCAAAAAAATGATGATGAAATAAAGAAAGAAAAGAAAAAGCAAGCAGAAAAAGCCAGTAGCCCTTTAAACCAAAAGGCAAGGGTAAAAAGGATCTGAGGCTTTGAGAATTAATGGATAGAAGGGCCCAAAGGAATAAAATCCTGGCCTAAGCGGCTAATCAAGCTGTCCCTAACCATGTGCTTGTGTCATGAAGGTCCAAGTGAAAAGCTTGAGACTAAGTGGTTAAATTTGTGATCTAAAGCAAAAAGAGTGTGCTTAAAAACTCTGGACAACTCTAACTGGGGACTCTAGCAAAGCTGAGTCACAATCTAAAAAGGTTCACCCAGTTATGTGTCTGTGGCATTTATGTATCCAGTGGTAATACTAGAAAACAAGATGCTTAGGGTCACGACCAAGACTCATAAAGTAACTGTGTTCAAGAATCATCATACTGAACTAGGAGAATCAATAACACTATCTGAATTCTGAGTTCCTATAGATGCCAATCATTCTAAACTTCAAAGGATAAAGTGAGATGCCAAAACTGTTCAGTAGCAAAAAGCTACTAGCCCCGCTCATCTAATTAGAACTAAGATTCATTGATATTTTGGAATTTATTGTATATTCTCTTTTTTTATCCTATTTTGTTTTCAGTTGCTTGGGAACAAGCAACAATTTAATTTTGATATTGTGTGAGTGGATAATTTATACGCTTTTTGGCATTGTTTTTAGGTAGTTTCTAGTATGTTTTAGTTACTTTTTAGTATATTTTTATTAGTTTTTATGCAAAAATCACATTTCTGGACTTTACTATAAGTTTGTGTGTTTTTCTGTGATTTCAGGTATTTTCTGGCTGAAATTGAGGGACCAGAGCAAAAATCTGATTCAGAGGCTGAGAAAGGACTGCAGATACTGTTGGATTCTGACCTCCATGCACTCGAAGTGGATTTTATGGAGCTACAGAAGCCCAATTGGCGTGCTCTCAATTGCGTTGGAAAGTAAACATCTTGGGATTTCCATCAATGTATAATAGTCTATACTTTGCTTGAGATTTGATGGCCCAAACCGGCGTCCAAACGCCCACCAAAGACCCTTTTCTGTCGTAAAATGCCAGAACTGGTACCAAAGCTGGAGTTAAATACCCAAACTGGCACCAAAACTGGCTTTTGAACTACAAGAAGAGCCTATGCATGTGAAAGCTTCAATGCTCAGCCCAAACACACATGAAGTGGGCCCCAGAAGTGGATTTATGCACTATCTTCTCATTTTCTATAAACCTAGTTTACTAGTTTAGTATAAATAGCACTTTTTACTATTATATTCATATCTTTAGATCATTTTTTGAGACTATCTTTGGATCACTTGATCTCTTGATCACGTTTTGGGGGCTAGCCGTTCGGCCATGCCTGGACCTTCATCACTTTTGTATTTTCAATGGTGGAGTTTCTATACCTCATAGATTAAGGTGTGGAGCTCTGCTGTTTCTCATGAATCAATGCAAAGTACTATTGTTTTTCTATTCAATTCACGCTTATTCTTATTCTAAGATATTCACTCGTACTACAACCTGATGGATGTGATGATCCGTGACACTCATCATCATCCTCCCTTATGAACGCGTGCCTAACAACCACTTCCGTTCTATCTGCGAGAGCTTGAGTATGTATCTCTTGGGTTCCTGGTTCACGACGCATGATTGCCTCTCCTGACAATAGAGCCTTTCAATTCCGTAAAATCAGAGTCTTCGTGGTATAAGGTAGAACCAATTGGCAGTATTCTTGAGATCCGGAAGGTCTAAACCTTGTCTATGGTATTCTGAGTAGGATCTGAGATGGGATGACTGTGACGAGCTTCAAACTCATGACTGTTGGGCGCAGTGACAGTGCGCAAAAGGATCATTGGATCTTATTCCAACACAAGTGAGAACCGACAGATGATTAACCCTACGTAACCCGTAGCCAGACCATTTTCAGTGAGAGGACGGACGGTAGCCATTGACAATGGTGATCCCCCAACATATAGCTTACCATGGAAAGGAGTATGAATGATTGGATGAAGGCAATAGGAAAGCAGAAGTTCAAGAGCAACAAAGCATCTCCATACGCTTATCTGAAATTCCCACCAATGAATTGCATAAGTATCCCTATCTTATTTTATGTTTTATTTATCTTTTAGTTATCTAAACTCTCATAACATTCTGAATCTACCCGACTGAGATTTACAGGATGACCATAGCTTGCTTGAAGTCGACAATCTCCGTGGGATCGACCTTTACTCATGTAAGGTATTACTTGGACGACCCAGTGCACTTGCTGGTTAGTTGTATCGGAGTTATGTATCATAATTCTGGGCACCACCTCCTTAGGAATCCCCACTGTCTCCTTTCAATGCAGGGCTCCATAAAATCAACAAAGTGGGTGGGAATGATGAGTAGATACTCATTATTGTAGTTTCTCTCAGCCAGGATGGGGAATATCTGCTTACAGTAACGGTTAGTGAACCGTGCAGAGTCCCTTGCAGGAAACTCCTTTTCCGCCTCATTAACTTTGATTGTCCTATTCACCTGCTTTGTGGGTGGCTTTACGTGTATAGAGGGTTGCGCTTTAGTCGGGGCTCTTTTAGTGCCTCTCCTTGCCGATGTCTTGTCAGTGGCCTTCTCTTTTCCTTTCTTAGTACCCATCCTAAGGAAGAAAGGAAGAGGAAGAATGTCAAATATAGATAGCTAGAAACTGGAAGGAAGAAAGTCCAAGTGATAGTAAATTCCACATAAAATATAAGGGCTTAAATACATCGTAGCTACAACATGTAAGCAAGACATCAATTAAGTTCATGAAGGCATATCATAACAACTATATGCTAGAGGGTTTAAAGCATGCAAGTAATAGGCATGAGAAGCATAGCTTAAGCATCGAAATCAACAATAATTCTTACATGTAACAAAATAATGAGCATTTGAATGTTGACAATTAATGACTAATATACTCAACTTATATGGAATTCAAAGGTTGTGAAAAAGAGGCATTAAAGTGTAAGAATAAAATAAAAGAGAAATCACAATGCCATAAGAGCTTTTTCACAAACACTTGGTATGCACTTTTAAAAGTTGAAAGTAAGGTAATTAATCCAAGCATGTATGAGACCTAGAATAAAATGTCGATTATTAAATCACTCCTCATAATATCCAAAAGCAAATACATAACAAAGGAATCACCCAAATAAATCTCTAACACCAACATAAGAAAGCAAACATAGGGAGTAGAAGAGGGAAAGAAAAAGAACCTTAAGAAGAGGAAGATGAAAATAGGGGAGTAATTGAGAGTGAGGGTGAGAGAAGAGTAGTAAGAATGAAGGAAGAAAAGATTAAGAAAGAGAGAAGAAGAAGAATGAAGAAGAGAGTAAGAAGGAGAAGAAGAAAGAATTAGGATCTGAAAAGAAAAGGAAAGAAAAGGGGTTCGAAAGAAAGTAGAACAGGGCAGCGCGCTGAATAAGTGACGTGGCGCATACAATGCGCACGCATCGCCCACGTGTACGCGTGGGTGAGCTTAAAGGTGAGGGACGCGAAAGCAATAGTCATGCGTATGCGTGACTAGGATCCACGGCAAACGCGTGAATCCAGCCTCACTCCCGCACAACTCTCTGTTCAATGGCCCATTTACGCCGTTTTGGACATCCACGCGTATGAGTATGTCACGCGTGCACGTGGGTTGTAAAAGATACCGGCGACGCGTAAGCGTCGGTCACGTGTACGCGTGATCACTGGTCGTGCTAGACGCACAATTCCAGTGCCATGGCATCACAACTCTCTGTCAAAAACACTATTTTTCGCCGATTTACATACCACGCGCACGCGTCACTGATGCTTACATGTGGGTTGGCAAAATCGCAGGGGACGCGTACGCGTTAGTGCACGCGTATGCGTGGGTAGCTTGTGCGCCAAGCTCCCCTCCTGCACGTTTTCAGCCCATCTCTCTGTAACTTTCTTATAAAATTCGATCCTCTAAGGGACGCATATGCGTCGAAGGCTCTCTTATTTGGTTGCCTTCCACCTAGCACTTTTCTTTAACGTCCTTAAGTCGGACAGGTCCATGAGCTCAGTCCTCTTCTTGTGCTGGATCCTTCAAGAGGAAGATCTCCAGCTCCTTGTTGCTCTTCATTTTCTCACCATGATATAGCTTCAAGCGGTGGCCATTTACCTTGAAGAAGGTGGGGCTTGAAGGATGACTCAGGTAGAAGACTCCATAAGGCTCAGCTTTCTCAACCCTGTAGGGTCCTTCCCACCTTGACTTCAACTTTCCTGGCATGAGTCTCAACCTTACGTTGTAGAGGAGGACCAAATCCCCAACTCTAAACCCTCTTCTCTTGATATTCTTGTCATGCACCGCCTTCACCTTTTCCTTGTTAAGCCGTGAGTTCTCATCTGCTTCTAGGCGAAGGCATTCAAATTCCTACAGTTGCAGCTTCCTTTCAATGCCAGCTCTCCTCAATCCTAAGTTGCATTCCTTCACTGCCTAGTATGCCTTATGTTCCACCTCCGCTGGAAGATGATAAGCCTTCCCGTAAACGAGGCAGAATGGACTCATTCCCATGGGTGTCTTGTATGCGGTCCGATAAGCGCAAAGCGCATCTGCCAGTCGAGCACTCCAGTTCTTCTTGTGAGGCTTCACAATCTTCTCTAAAATGCGCTTGATCTCCCTATTTGACACCTCGGCTTGCCCATTGGTCTGGGGATGGTAAGCAGTCGCCACCTTGTGGATGATGCCTTGTTTCTTCAATAGTCTTGTCATTCTCCTGTTACAAAAGTGAGTGCCTTGATCACTCACGATTGCTCGTGGTAATCCAAAGTGACAAATTATATTATTCCTAACAAAAGAAACAACAACGTTAGAATTATCAGTATGGGTATGAATTACTTCCACCCATTTAGAAACATAATCGACAGTTAACAAAATGTATAAGAAACCATTAGAATTTGGAAATGGACCCATGAAGTCAATACCCCAAACATAAAAAATTTCACAGAACAACATAAGTTGTTAGGGCATCTCATCCCTCTTGGATATATTCCCAAACCTTTGGCATTGGGGGCAAGAGTCACAATATATACTAGCATCCTTAAAAAGTGTGGGCCACCAGAATCCACAGTCCAAGATTTTTCTAGCAGTTTTCTGAGGACCAAAGTGTCCACCACTCTCAGAAGAGTGGCAGACCTCTAAAATGGACTGAAATTCTGATTGTGGCACACACCTTCTAATTATTTGGTCAGCACCACATCTTTACAAATATGGGTCATTTCATATATAATACTTAGACTCACTTTTAAGCTTGTCCCTTTGATGTTTATTAAAATTAGGAGGGAAGGTACGACTAACCACATAATTAGCTACAGGTGTATACCAAGGAACCACCTCAGATATTGCTTGCAAGCTATCGAGTGGAAACGCATCATTGATAGGACTGGAGTCATTTTTAATATGTTCAAGGTGACTCAAGTGGTCCGCCACTAAGTTTTGAGAACCAGTCCTATCTTTGATTTCTAAATCAAATTCTTGCAGCAGCAATATCCAACGGATTAACCTTGGTTTAGACTCTTTCTTAGTTAACAAATACTTTAAAGTTGCATGGTCTGAATATACTACCACCTTAGTTCCAAGTAAATAAGCTTAGAATTTATCAAGAGCAAAAACAAAGCTAATAGCTCTTTTTCAGTGGTAGTATAATTAGACTGAGCACCGTCTAAAGTCTTAGAAGCATAGGCAATAATATAAGGGTCCTTATCATCGTGTTGAGCCAACGCCGCTCCTAGCGCATAGTTTGATGCGTCGCACATGATCTCGAACGGCCTATTCCAGTCAGGCCCTCTCACAATAGGAGCTTGGGTCAAGGCAACCTTTAGCTTATCAAACACCTCCATGCAATCTTCACTCAACTCGAACTCTACATCCTTCTACAGTAGGCGGGATAAAGGCGGTGCTACCTTACTGAAGTCCTTAATAAACCACCGGTAAAAATCTGTATGACCAAGAAACGAATGGACTTCCCTCACAGAGGAGGGGGTAAGGTAAACCAGAAATAACATCTATCTTTGCTGGATCTACAGATATACCAGTATTAGAAACAACATGTCCTAGAATAATACATTGCTTTACCATAAAATGACATTTTTCAAAATTAAGTACAAGGTTTGAAACAACACATCGTTCTAATAGTCTAGCTAAACTATCCAAGTAAAGATCAAATGAATCACCATAGACACTAAAGTCATCCATAAAAACTTCCATATAATTCTCAAGAAAATCCAAGAAAATACTCATCATGCACCTTTGGAACGTAGCCGGTGCATTTCATAAGCCAAAAGGCATTCTCTTATATGCATACATTCTAAACGGACATGTAAAAGTAGTTTTCTCCTGATCCTTAGGAGCTATATGGATTTGAAAATATCCTGTATAACCATCTAAAAAACAGTAATGTGATTTACCTGACAAGTGATCAAGCATTTGATCGATGAAGGGCAACGAGTAGTGATCCTTGCGAGTGGCCTGGTTTAGACGCTTGTAGTTAATGCACACTCTCCAGAAATTCTACACTCTGGTAGCCATGAGTTTCCCATGCTTATTCTTCATTGTGGTGATGCCAGACTTCTTAGGAACCACCTGTACTAGGCTGATCCATTCACTATCTGAGATTGGATAAATGATGTCAGCTTCTAGCAGTCTAGTTACTTCCTTCTTTACCACTTCTAAAATGGTGGGGTTCAGCCGCCTTTGAGGTTGACGGATAGGCCTTGCTCCCTCCTTTAGAAATATCCGATGTTCGTAAACCTTAGGGCTGATACCTACTATGTCCGCCAAACTCCACCCAATTGCTTTCTTGTGTCTTCTCAGCACACTAAGCAGTTGCTCCTCTTATTGGGAAGTGAGTTCCTTTGTAATAATAACTGGGAGCCTCTGATTGTCCTCGAGATAGGCATACTTGAGGTGGGGTGGAAGGGGCTTCAACTCCATTTTTAGCTCATGGCTGGGCACTTGGTCATCTAGAACCACTGCAGGTGGCAAGGTGTCTTCAGTATACTCAGAGGACTTCCCCACACTTGAACCTTGCTCCATGGTCGTCTCTTCTGCTGTCTCTTGGTGAACTTCTGCTATAATCTCATTAATAATGTCGCATTGGAAGATGGAGTGATCTTTCGGTGGGTGCTTGATGGCTTCATCAAGGTTGAAGCTCATTGCTCTGCCATCTATCTCACAAGAATAGGTTCCCGAGAAGGCATCTAACATGAACCTTGAAGTCTTCAGAAACGACCTTCCAAGCAAGATGGGCGAAGGTCTTCCGGAGTCACTAGGGGACATCTCAAGAATGTAGAAGTCGATAGGAAATGCCAGCCCCTTGATGCTCACCAGGACGTCCTCTGCAATGCCAACTACTGAAATTATGCGCTTATCTACCAAAATAAAATGTGTTGCCAACCTTTTCAAGGGTGGGAGCCTCAAGGCATCATATACAGATAATGGCATAATACTAACACATGCACCTAAATCACACATGCAGTCAATAAATTGTACACCCCCTATAATGCAAGTAACCATGCATGGACCGAGATCCCCACATTTTTCAGGTATAGCACCCATTAAAGCAAAAATAGAACTACCTAAAGGAATAGTTTCTAAATCATGTATTTTATCTTGATGCATGCACAAATCTTTCAGAAACTTAGCATATTTAGGTACTTGTTGAATAGCATCAAAAAGGGGAATAGTTACCTCAACCTTTTTGAAGATTTCTACCATTTTGGGGTCTAGCTCCACTTGCTTCTTGGTCCTCCTAGCAAGGTATGGAAAAGGGATGGGGATGGCGTCTTGCACAACATCATCTTCTTTAGGCACTCTATTCCTTGGTTGAGCAATTTCTTCTTCAACCGCATCTTGTACCTCATTCTCTTCGGCATCCTCTTCTACCTCATCAACATCTTCAACTTGAACATCTTCTCTTGAGCATGGCTCTTCGGGACTCCTCTCTTGCAATATAGTTTCGGACCTCAAAGTGATGGCGTTGATTCCACCCTTGGGATTGGGTAAAGGTTAAGAGGGAAGTGCACTAGAGCTTGAAGGTTGGTTGTTAGGGGTAGATGGTGGTTCCATTCGGGATATGAGAGCTTGTAAAGTAGAGGAAGACCAGTAAGGCTAGAGGTGAGTGAATTTCTGGAGCTCTTTTTGTCCTTGCAGGATAGAACACAGTGTTTCATCTTAGTTAAAGGAGGGGGAGGGTAGGTGATTTGAGGGGCTTGTTGTTGGTTAAATGGAGATGCTTGGTATTGCCTTTGGTGAGGTGCTCTGTATGGAGGGTTCTGTTGGTTCTGGTTCTGTTGATAGTTATTGTTATTCCACCTTTGATTTTGACCGTTGTTTCTGCCTCCTTGGCTGTAGTTGTCCCTCCATGCTTGGTTGGAATTGTCTCTCCATCCTTGGTTGGAGTTGTCTTGCCAACCCTGACTGTAATTTCCACCTTGATTCGGATGGTCGTAGAAATTATGGGTAGCCGCCAAGGTGTTGTCTTCTTGTTGGAGTTGAGAACATTCATTAGTGTAGTAAGAATAGCAAGTGCATATTCCACACACTCTCTGAGGGACTAACTGTTGACAATGCTGTTATGGAGGAGGCGGAGGTTGTTGTTGATTGAGCTGGAGCTGCTTCAGTATATTGGTAATCTCTCTCAGAGTCTTTGTAAGTGCAGCTGTCTCACTGCTAGAGGAAACTTTCGCAATAGCCTTGGGATGATTGTTCCTCTGCCTTGCATTTCGGGTGGACTCAGCTAGATCGGTGATCAGTTGCCATGCTTCTATCGCCGTCTTGTACTTAGTAAGAAGGGTCTTGTCTCCAGGCTTCATGCCTTGGCTAAAGTAGCTAATCAACACCAACTGGTCAATCTTGTGGTGGGGACATGAATCTAAGAGGTTTCTGAAGCATTCCCAATACTCGTAAAGAGTCTCTAACTCACTTTGAATGATACAGGAAATCTCCTTCCTCAATCTATCTGTAACCTCTGCTGGAAAGTACTTGTCCAGGAACTCCCTTCTGAGCGAGTCCCAATTACTAACAATAGCTTTCGGTTGAGTGTAGAACCACTCCTTTGCCTTTCCCTCCAGAGAAAATGGAAAGGCGTATAGCCAGACGATAGTCTCATCAGCACCATGCCGCCTAGTAGTTGAGCAAGCTGTCTGAAAATCCCTAGGGTACTTGATAGGTTCTTGAGCAGGTAAGCCATGGAACTTAGGCAGTAGATTGATCAGAGCAGTCTTTAGTTTGAAGTCAGCAGTCAAGTTCAGATGACGCGCTTGATATGGTTGCAGTGTAAAATCCGTAGCTCCTGCTTCTTTGAGAGTAATGCTTCTGGGCTCCGCCATAGTACCTGCACATAAATCAATAGAAGAGGCATCAATAGAATTAGCAGGTGAGAAACTAGTTTCTTCCTCGAATGATGCTTCAGATTCAGCCTCAGATAAGACTGGTGAATTGGGCAAAACCCCTTCACCACCCTCATAGGCTAACCAACGCCGAGCTCGCCTAATACGTGAAATAGCTTTTTCGATCTCAGGATCAAACGCGGCTAAGCTCGAATCCAGTAACGAACGTGTCATTCAATGACAGAAACATATAACTCATGGTAAAAAAAATATAAAAATAAAAAATGCAATTATGTAAATAAAATAAATATTTACACCAACCAATAATTTAGCACACTGTTGCAACTCCCCAGCAACGGCGCCAAAAATTGACGGGTGGAAAAAACTGCCAGTTAAGAAATATTAATAGAAACTGCATTGTGCGTACAGTCTTAACCGATGAAATTCCCACTGTCAATTTAGAAGATGTCACAATTAAGGAAGAAATAACTGGAAGTAGAATTTCCAGGTCATTTCCCAAAGAGTTGACACAGTAGTGTGAATTATTGATCAGAAATTTTCTGAGAAATTTGTTATGTTTGAAAATGGAAAATTAAGTAACTAAAAATTAAAGCAATGAATGATAACAAGATGTGTTGTGTATTTAAAATAAGAAAGCCTTGGCTAGGAGAAGATTAATTGGAGTTTCTATCCTTGTTGGATTTCCCAAGTAACATAGTAAAAGTTATTGCTTCCAATTAGTTATGCTCTGTGGTGCACGAAATCACAATCACACTTTTGCAATTCCGTACAACTAACCAGCAAGTGCACTGGGTCGTCCAAGTAATACCTTACGTGAGTAAGGGTTGATCCCACGGAGATTGTCGGCTTGAAGCAAGCTATGGTTATCTTGCAACTCTTAGTCAGGATATCAATAATTCTCAGGTTTAATTGTGAAAAGTAGAAGAACATGAAATAAATACTTGTTTTGCAGTAATGGAGAACAGGTTGAGGTTTTGGAGATGCTCTATCTTCTGAATCTCTGCTTTCCTACTGTCTTCTTCTTCATGCACGCAAGGCTCCTTCCATGGCAAGCTGTATGTAGGGTTTCACCGTTGTCAATGGCTACCTCCCATCCTCTCAGTGAAAATGTTCAACGCACGCTATCACCGCACGACAATCATGTCGGAATAGAATCCAGTGATTCGTTTGCGTCTGTCACTAACGCCCCACAATCGCGAGTTTGAAGCTCGTCACAGTCATTCAATCCCTGAATCCTACTCAGAATACCACAGACAAGGTTTAGACCTTCCGGATTCTCAAGAATGGCCGCCAATACATTCTAGCTTATACCACGAAGATTCTGATTAAGGAACCCAAGAGATATCCACTCAATCTAAAGTAGAACGGAGGTGGTTGTCAGGCACACGTTCATGGGTGAGAATGATGATGAGTGTCATGGATCATCACATTCATCAAATTGAGGAACAAGTGATATCTTAGAATGGAAGCAAGCGTGATTGAATGAAAAACAGTAGTAATTGCATTAATCCATCAAAACACAGCAGAGCTCCTCACCCCAACCATGGGTTTTAGAGACTCATGCCGAAGAAAGTACAGTATGAAACGTGTAAAGTGTCATGAGATCAGGATACAATGTCAAAAGATCCTATTTATAGTGAACTAGTAACCTAGGATATACAGAAATAAGTAAATGACGTGAAAATCCACTTCCAGGGTCCGCTTGGTGTGTGCTTGGGCTGAGCATTGAAGCTTTCATGTGTAGAGACTTTTCTTGGAGTTAAACGCCAGCTTTTGTGCCAGTTTGGGCGTTTAACTCCATCTTTTGTGCCAGTTCCGGCGTTAAACGCTGGGAATTCTGAAGCTGATTTGCAACATCAGTTTGGGCCATCAAATCTCAGGCAAAGTATGGACTATTAAACATTGCGGGAAAGCCCAGGATGTCTACTTTCCAACGCAATAGAAAGTGCACCAATTGGGCTTCTGTAGCTCCAGAAAATCCACTTCGAGTACATGGAGGTCAGAATCCAATAGCATCTGCAGTCCTTTTTCAGCCTCTGAATCAGATTTTTGCTCAAGTCCCTCAATTTCAGCCAGAAAATACCTGAAATCACAGAAAAACACACAAACTCATAGTGAAGTCTAGAAAAGTGAATTTTAATTAAAAACTACTAAAAATATAATAAAAACTAACAAAAATATACTAAAAACATACTAAAAACTGTGCCAAAAAGCGTATAAATTATCCGCTCATCACAACACCAAACTTAAACTGTTGCTTGTCCCCAAGCAACTGAAAATCAAACAGGATAAAAAGAAGAGAATATACTATAAACTCCAAACTATCAATGAAACTTAGCTCCAATTAGATGAGCGGGACTAGTAACTTTTTGCCTCTGAACAGTTTTGGCATCTCACTTTATCCTTTGAGGTTCAGAATGATTGGCATCTATAGGAACTCAGAATTCAGATAGTGTTATTGATTCTCCTAGTTAAGTATGTTGATTCTTGAACACAGCTACTTTATGAGTCTTGGCCGTGGCCCAAAGCACTCTGTTTTCCAGTATTACCACCTGATACATTCATGCCACAGACACATAACTGGGTAAACCTTTTCAGATTGTGACTCAGCTTTACTAGAGTCCCCAATTAGAGGTGTCCAGGGTTCTTAAGCGCGCTCTTTTTGCCTTGGATCACTTTTTATTTTTACCCTTGCCTTTTTGTTTAAAGAGCTATTGGCTTTTTCTACTTGCTCTCTCTCTTCTCCTTTTTTTTATGTTTTGAATTCACTGCTTTTTCTTGCTTCAAGAATCAATCTGATGATTTTTTAGATCCTCAATAACATTTCTCTTTTTCCATTATTCTTTCAAGAGCTAACAAGTTTAACATTCTTTAATCAACAAATTCAAAAGACATATGCACTGTTCAAGCATTCATTCAGAAAACAAAAAGTATTGTCACCACATCAAACTAATTCAATAAGTTTCAGAGATGAATTCGAAATCCTGTACTTCTTGTTCTTTTGTGATTAAAACATTTTTCATTTAAGAGAGGTGATGGATTCATAGGACATTCATAGCTTTAAGACATGAACCTTAAATTTTATTAATCATGAATTAAGAATCAAGACTCAAAAATAAATATAAGATAAGACTAATAGTAAGAGAAAACAAAAATTTAAATGACTCTAAAATAGACTCCTAATAATGGAGGTTATCACAGAGTTAGGACTCAACAACCTTGATTTTGAGAAGTGGATGTTTCCTCAACTTGTGGGGTATTTGACCCTTCAAGGGAGAGCTTCTGGCACTTTAGCTCCTGTAGCTCACGCCCCTGCTTCTCTTGTTCCTTCAGTAATTTGCAGAGCATGCAGTTTTGATTCTGCTGTTCTTCCTTAATTTGTTTCATAGTTTCTTGCAGCTTGGCAACAGATGCTTCTAGGCTGGCCTAGTAGTCAATTTCAGGAAGTTCAGGGAGGAATTCCTGCGCCCTCCTTTTGATAGAGTTATCTTGCATTTGTCCTTCCATTGACTTCTTGGTGATTGGATGTTCAATTGGGATGAATTCATCTACTCCCATCCTCACCCCAGCATCTTTGCATAGCAGAGAGATTAAGCTTGGGTAAGTCAGTTTGGCTTCAGTGGAGTTCTTGTTTGCAATTGTGTAAATCTCACAAGCAATCAGATGATGAATCTCCACTTCTTTTCCCAGCATAATACAATGAATCATCACTGCTCTCTTGACTGTGACCTCAGAACGGTTGCTAGTAGGCAATATAGAACACCCAATGAAGTCTAGCCAACATCTTGCAATTGGTTTGAGATCTCCCCTCTTGAGTTAGTTTGGGACACCTTTTGAATTGGTTGTCCAACCCCTTATCTACTCTCACCATTCTCCTATTAAAGGATTCAAGATCATCTTGTAGTTGAGGCAATTTGAAGACCTCTCTTATTTTGTCCAGATGGAAGTAAATAATTCTCCCTCTGACCATGGTTCTGTAGGTATGAAAAGCAGTTCCAGTCATTCTCTGATTATCTGTCAGCCACAGATTTGAGTAGAATTCCTGAACCATGTTTCTTCCAACCTTTGTCTCAGGGTTGGTTAGAACTTCCCATCCTCTGTTTCGAATTTGCTCTTGGATCTCCGGATATTCATCTTCTTTCAGATCGAATCTAACTTCCGGGATCACTGACCTCAGACCCATTATTTTGTGGTAATGGTCTGCATGTTCTTTGGTTAAGAACTTCTCTTGACTCCAAAGATTCTTTGGATTATTCTCTTTCTTGCCTTTTGAATTGGTTTGTTTTCCTTTAGGAGCCATGATCTTGATAAATCTTGGCTTAGTGATCACAGAAAAGCACACCAAACTTAGAGGTTTGCTTGCCCTCAAGCAAAAGAAAGGAAAGAGGAGAGAGAGGATGAGAGCAAATTTGAATGGTGGGGAGAGGGGGGATGGCTGAACGTGTATTTATAAGGGAGGGGGATTGATTTCAAAAATTTTGAAGGAGATTTGAGAAGATATAGAAAGAATTTGAGAAGATATTTGAGTTTTTGAAGAAGATTTGGAAAGGATTTGAAAGAGATTTGAAGAATGATTTAGAAAATTTTTTAATTTTTGAAATTTGAAGGTGAATGATGAAAGTTTGTAATGTGTTTATGCAGAAAATTATGGATCAAAACAAGAAAGTTTGAAAAAATTTGAAGTGGAAAACAAAATCTCTGTCCCCTACCTTTCTGGCGTTAAACGCCCAGAATGGTATCCATTCTGGCGTTTAACGCCCAAATATTGGCCATTATGGGCGTTTAACGCCCAGCCAAGTACCCTGGCTGGCGTTAAATGCCAGAAACCCCTTCATCACTGGGCGTTTTGCTAAACGCCCAGGATGCTGCAATCCTAGCGTTAAACGCCAGAATGGGTATCATTCTGGCGTTTAACGCCCAAAATGGTACCTTTACTGGCGTTAAACGCCCAGAATGGTATCCATTCTGGCGTTTAACGCCCAGAGTACCCTTTACTGGCGTTTTCTTGCCAGCAAACTCCTTTTCTCTGCTTTTTGCACTGAATCCTTCTGTAACTCTGTGAATTCCTTCAATTTTGATACTTGTCCCTTGTAGAAATAAAACATATAACCTGCTAATGACTGGGTTGCCTCCCAGCAAGCGCTTCTTTATTGTCTTTAGCTGGACCTTTACTGTGCTTCATTCAAGCCTCAGTTTTGAGCATTCTTGCTCAAAATTGCTTTCAAGATAATGTTTGATCCTCTGTCCATTAACAATGAACTTTTTATCAGAATCAATATCTTGAAGCTCAACATGTCCATATGGTGATACTCCTGTAATCACATACGGACCCCTCCATCGGGATTTAAGTTTTCTTGGGAATAGTCTGAGCCTAGAGTTGAAGAGCAGAACTTTTTGTCCTGGCTCAAAGACTCTGGAGGACAACTTTTTGTCATGCCACTTTTTTGCCTTTTCCTTATAAATTTTTGCATTTTCAAAGGCACTGAGTCTGAACTCCTCTAGCTCATTTAGCTGGAGCAATCTTTTTTCACCAGGTAACTTAGCATCCATGTTTAGGAATCTGGTTGCCCAGTAGGCTTTATGTTCCAGTTCCAAGGGCAGATGACAGGCCTTCCCATACACAAGTTGGTATGGGGAGGTTCCTATAGGAGTCTTGAATGCTGTTCTGTATGCCCACAGAGCATCATCCAAGCTCTTTGCCCAATCCTTTCTACGGGCAATAACAGTTTGTTCCAGGATTCTTTTTAGCTCTCTATTAGAGACTTCAACTTGCCCATTTGTCTGTGGATGATACGGAGTTGCTACTTTGTGGCTAATTCCATATCGGACCATAGCAGAGTACAACTGTTTATTGCAGAAATGAGTGCCCCCATCACTGATTAGTACTCTGGAACACCAAACTTGCTGAAGATGTGTTTCTGGAGGAATTTCAGCACGGTCTTGGTATCATTATTGGGTGTGGCAATTACTTCTACCCATTTAGATACATAGTCTACTGCCACCAGAATATAAGTGTTTGAGTATGATGGTGGGAAGGGACCCATGAAGTCGATACCCCATACATCAAACAATTCAATCTCTAAGATCCCTTGTTGAGGCATGGCGTAACCATGAGGCAAGTTACCAGCTCTTTGGCAACTGTCACAGTTACGCACAAACTCTCGGGCATCCCTATAGAGAGTAGGCCAGTAGAATCCACATTGGAGGACCTTAGTGGCTGTTCGCTCACCTCCGAAATGTCCCCCATACTGTGATCCATGGCAATGCCACAGGATCCTTTGTGCTTCCTTTCTAGGTACACATCTACGGATCATTCTGTCTGCACATCTCTTAAAGAGATATGGCTCATCCCATAGGTAGTACTTGGCATCTGAAATTAATTTTTTCTTTGCACCCTGTTGTACTCCTATGGTATGAACCTCACAGCTTTATAATTTACAATGTCTGCAAACAATGGAGCTTCCTGAATGGCAAAGAGTTGCTCATCTGGAAAGGTCTCAGAGATCTCAGTAGAAGGGAGGGACGCCCCAGCTCCTGGTTCTATTCGGGACAGATGATCAGCTACCTGGTTCTCTGTCCCTTTTCTGTCTCTTATTTCTATATCAAACTCTTGCAGAAGCAACACCCACCTTATGAGCCTGGGTTTTGAATCCTGCTTTGTGAGTAAGTATTTAAGAGCAGCATGGTCAGTGTACACAATCACTTT
>NC_029772.3:57657916-57673187 GCF_000817695.3 Arachis duranensis | reverse complement strand
ACACATTAGTTCGAATGGTAATGTCCAGTCTGGTGCAGAGATGACTGGTGCTGTGACCAACTTGGCTTTCAGGGTCTCAAACGCCTGCAGACACTCTGTGTCAAACACAAATGGCGTGTCAACAGCTACCAGGTTGCTTAGAGGTTTTGCAATTTTTGAAAAATCCTTTATGAACCTCCTGTAGAATCCTGCATGTCCCAGAAAGCTTCTTATTGCCTTAACATTGGCAGGTGGTGGTAATTTTTCAATTACTTCTACCTTTGCTTGATCCACCTC
Source organism: Arachis duranensis (assembly GCF_000817695.3). Taxonomy (NCBI): domain Eukaryota; kingdom Viridiplantae; phylum Streptophyta; class Magnoliopsida; order Fabales; family Fabaceae; genus Arachis; species Arachis duranensis. The sequence continues at coordinate 57,672,911 of NC_029772.3, read as the reverse complement.
TATTTGCTTGCTTGAAATTTTGTGCCCAAGGACAATTCTTTCAGTCACCATAACGTGACATTTCTCCCAGTTTAAGACCAGGTTAGTCTCTTGGCACCTTTTCAGGACAAGTGCTAGATGATCAAGACATGAGCTGAATGAGTCTCCAAATACTGAGAAGTCATCCATAAAGACTTCCAGGAATTTCTCTACCATATCATAGAAGATGGATAGCATGCTCCTCTGAAAAGTTGCAGGTGCATTGCATAGACCAAAAGGCATTCTTCTGTAAGCAAATACGCCAGAAGGACAAGTGAATGTTGTTTTCTCTTGGTCTTGAGGATCCACTGCGATTTGATTGTAGCCTGAATAGCCATCCAAAAAGCAGTAATAATCATGACCAACTAGTCTTTCTAGCATCTGGTCTATGAATGGTAAGGGAAAATGATCCTTTCTGGTGGCTATATTGAGCCTTCTGTAGTCAATACACATACGCCACCCTGTAACTGTTCTTGTAGGAACCAGTTCATTCTTTTCATTATGAACCACTGTCATGCCTCCCTTTTTGGGGACAACTTGAACAGGGCTCACCCAGGGGCTATCAGAAATAGGATAAATAATCCCAGCCTCTAGTAACTTAGTGACCTCTTTCTACACCACCTCTTTCATGGCTGGATTTAGCCACCTTTGTGGTTGAACCACTGGCTTGGCATTATCCTCCAATAAGATCTTGTGCATGCATCTTGCTGGGCTAACGCCCTTAAGATCACTTATGGACCATCCAAGAGCTGCCTTGTGTGTCCTTAGCACTTGAATTAGTGCTTTCTCTTCCTGTGAATTTAAAGCAGAGCTTATGATCACTGGAAAAGTGTCACCTTCTCCCAGAAATGCATACTTCAGGGATGGTTAGTGGTTTGAGCTCAGGTTTGGGTGGCTTATCCTCTTCTTGAGGAATTTTCAGAGGTTCTTTTATTTCCTCTGGTTCCTCCTGATCAGGCTGAACATCTTTAAAGATGTCCTCTAGCTCTGACTCAAGACTCTCAGTCATATTGCTCTCTTCCACCAAAGAGTCAGTAATATCAGTGCTCATGCAGTCATTTGATGTGTCTGGATGCTGCATAGCTTTGACAACATTCAACTTGAACTCATCCTCGTTGACTCTCAGGGTCACTTCCCCTTTTTGTACATCAATAAGAGTGCGTCCAGTTGCTAGGAAAGGTCTTCCTAGGATGAGAGTTGCACTCTTGTGCTCCTCCATTACCAGCACTACAAAGTCAGTGGGAAAGGCAAATGGCCCAACCTTGACAATCATGTCTTTAATTATGCTTGATGGATATTTAATGGAGCCATCAGCAAGTTGGAGACATATCGAGGTTGGTTTGACTTCTTCAGTCAACCCAAGCTTTCTGATAGTGGTTGCAGGTATCAGGTTGATACTTGCTCCAAGGTCACATAGGGCTGTCTTAGTACAAGCACCTTCTAATGTGCATGGTATCATAAAGCTTCCTGGATCTTGAAGCTTCTCTGGTAAGCTTTTCAGAATGACTGCATTGCATTCTTCAGTGAGAAACACCTTTTCAGTTTCTCTCCAATCCTTCTTATGACTTAAGATATCTTTCATGAACTTAGCATAAGATGATATTTGCTCAAGTGCCTCTGCAAACGAAATCTTTATTTCAAGAGTCCTGAGATAGTCTACAAAGTGGGCAAATTGTTTATCCTGTTCCGCTTAGCGGAGTTTCTGAGGATAAGGCATCTTGGCTTTATATTCTTTAACCTTAGTTGCTACATGTTTATTCCCTACAGAGGTGGTTGGAGAAGCCTTCTTAGAGGGGTTACTATCAACACTCTCAAGTGTCTGATTCGTCATTGGCATTTGAACGCCAGGATTGGGTACAAGATGGGCATTTAACGCCAGCTTCCCACCCTTTTCTGGCGTTTGAACGCCAGAACTGGGCAAGGAATGGGCGTTTAACGCCAACTTTTCCCTTTTTTTCTGGCGTTTGAACGCTAGAAGGATTCCTCTCTGGGCTCTTACTGTCCTCAGAGGGATTTTGAGCAGTGGTTTGGTTATCCTCTGTCAGTTGTTCCTTTCTTGGCTTTTTGCTACTTTGAGCTGAATTATTCAATGTCTTCCCACTCCTTAGTTGAACTGCTTGGCATTCTTCTGTTATCTGTTTAGATAGTTGTTGTTTTGTCTGATTCAACTGTGATTCTATATTCTTGTTAGCAATTTTAGTTTCTTAGAGCATCTCTTTAAATTCTGCTAACTGTTTTGTCATCAGGAGTAATTGCTTATTAAGTTCAACAATCTGTTCTTGAGGATTAGGATCAGTAGTTACTATCATAGCTTCTTCTTTTATAGAGGACTCACTGCTTGAGTATAGATGTTGATTTCTAGCAACTATATCTATGAGATCTTGAGCTTCTTCAATTGTCTTCCTCATGTGTATAGATCCACCAGCTGAGTGGTCTAAAGACATCTGAGCTTTCTCTGTAAGCCCATAGTAGAAGATGTCTAACTGTACCCACTCTGAAAATATTTCAGAAGGGCATTTCCTTATCATCCCTTTGTACCTCTCCCAGGCATTATAAAGGGATTCATTATCATCTTGTTTAAAGCCTTGGATGTCCAGCCTTAGCTGTGTCATCCTTTTTGGAGGGTAAAATTGATTCAGGAATCTATCTGATAACTGTCTCCATGTTTTTATGCTTGCTGTGGGTTGGTTATTCAACCACCTCTTAACTTGATCTTTTACAGCAAATGGAAACAGTAACAATCTGTAGACATCCTGATCCACTTCTTTATCACGTACTGTGTCAGCAATTTGCAAGAACTGTGCCAGAAACTCAGTAGGTTCTTCCTGTGGAAGACCGGAATACTGGCAATTTTGCTGCACCATGATAATGAGCTGAGGATTTAGCTCAAAGCTGCTTGCTTTAATGGGAGGTATACAGATGCTACTCCCATATACAGCTGTAATGGGGTTAGCATATGACCCCAGAGTCCTTCTAGACTGCTCACTTCCACTTAGGTCCATGATGGAGAAAGGGAGATGATGTGGATATTATTATATTTTTTTTAAGAGTGACCAAAAATAATAAACTAAAATGAATGAAAAATAAAATAAAAATTTGAAAACCAAAAGAGAATAAAATCAAAGTAATTTGAAAACTAAATTAATTAATTGATTAAAAATATTTTGGAATTAGCAATTAAGAAGATATGATTGAAAATTATTTTGAAAAAGATTTGATTTTTGAAATGAGGAAAGAGAAAAACAACAAAATGACACCACACTTAAAATTTTTAGAAAATCAAACACAAATTTTCGAAAATTTAAAGAAAAACACAAAGAAGACACCAAACTTAGAATTCTTATAGGTAAAGAAACAGCTAAGACTATGCAGATTTGAAAAATTAAGAGAAAGTAAAAGCATGCAATTGACACCAAACTTAAAATATGAAACTAGACTCAAATAAAAGACTCTAAACCAACAAAAATAAAATATTCCTAATCTAAGCAACAAGATAGACCGCCAGTTGTCCAAACTCGAACAATCCCCGGCAACGGCGCCAAAAATTTGGTGCACGAAATCACAATCACAACTAACCAGCAAGTGCACTGGGTCGTCCAAGTAATACCTTACGTGAGTAAGGGTCGATCCCACGGAGATTGTCGGCTTGAAGCAAGCTATGGTTATCTTGCAACTCTTAGTTAGGATATCAATAATTCTCAGGTTTAATTGTGAAAAGTAGAAGAACATGAAATAAATACTTGTTTTGCAGTAATGGAGAACAGGCTGAGGTTTTGGAGATGCTCTATCTTCTGAATCTCAGCTTTCCTACTGCCTTCTTCTTCATGCACGCAAGGCTCCTTCTATGGCAAGCTGTATGTTGGGTTTCACCGTTGTCAATGGCTACCTCCCGTCCTCTCAGTGAAAATGGTCCAATATCCTCTCAGTAAAAATGTTCAACGCGCTCTGTCACAGCACGGCCTATCGGTTCTCGATCATGTCGGAATAGAATCCAGTGATTCTTTTGTGTTTGTCACTAACGCCCCACAATCACGAGTTTGAAGCTCATCACAGTCATTCAATCCCTGAATCCTACTCAGAATACCACAGACAAGGTTTAGACCTTCCAGATTCTCAAGAATGGCCGCCAATACATTCTAGCTTATACCACGAAGATTCTGATTAAGGAACCCAAGAGATATCCACTCAATCTAAAGTAGAACGGAGGTGGTTGTCAGGCACACGTTCATGGGTGAGAATGATGATGAGTGTCACGGATCATCACATTCATCAAATTGAGGAACAAGTGATATCTTAGAATGGAATCAAGCGTGATTGAATGAAAAACAGTAGTAATTGCATTAATCCATCAAAACATAGCAGAGCTCCTCACCCCTAACCATGGGGTTTAGAGACTCATGCCGAAGAAAGTACAGTATGAAACGTGTAAAGTGTCATGAGATCAAGATACAATGTCAAAAGATCCTATTTATAGTGACCTAGTAACCTAGGATATACAGAAATGAGTAAATGACGTGAAAATCCACTTCCGGGATCCGCTTGGTGTGTGCTTGGGCTGAGCATTGAAGCTTTCATGTGTAGAGACTTTTTCTGGAGTTAAACGCCAGCTTTTGTGCCAGTTTGGGCGTTTAACTCCATCTTTTGTGCCAGTTTCGGTGTTAAACGCCGGGAATTCTGAAGCTGATCTGCAACATCGGTTTGGGCCATCAAATCTCGAGCAAAGTATGGACTATTATACATTGCTGGAAAGCCCAAGATGTCTACTTTCCAACGCAATTGAGAGCGCGTCAATTGAGCTTCTGCAGCTCCAGAAAATCTACTTCGAGTGCAGGGAGGTCAGAATCCAACAGCATCTGTAGTCCTTTTTCAGCCTCTGAATCAGATTTTTGCTCAGGTCCCTCAATTTCAGCCAGAAAATACCTGAAATCACAGAAAAACACACAAACCATAGTGAAGCCAGAAAAGTGAATTTTAATTAAAAACTACTAAAAATATAATAAAAACTGACTAAAATATACTAAAAACATACTAAAAACAGTGCCAAAAAGCGTATAAATTATTTGCTCATCACTCTGGCAATTACAAAGAAAGGGCAATTGGGTACACTAACTCTGACTCACAATTCCTATCCCCTTCCTAGGGAAGGACTAGAGAGTTAGTGAAAATAGAGTTAGGCAACAATTTCAAAGTTCAATTTAACACTTGAGTTTTCCAACTTAAGGGGTTTCAATTAATCAACTCCCAAGCCAAGTTGAGAGCTATACTCCATTAACATGAATGTCATTTTCACAAACATGAGAAGGAAGTAGATGGGAGACATAATAATTAAAATTAAATTAATAAAAGCAAAATTGGAATTGATAATTGATTAAACGAAATCAAACAGGCAACGGAATTAACCATAAAAATGGTTCATTATATTTGTAAATTTAAAATTAAGAAAATCCAAACATGAATTCAAGTAATAAATGGAAAAATAATAAAGTAGAGTAATAGAAAAGCAAACTATAATGATGGAGGCTTCAACCGAAGGTAGTCACAACTCTCCCAAGATCCAATCCAAGCCAAACTAAGAAAAAAAACTAAGAACCCTATGAGAGCTAGTGTTTTTTTCTAGAATTCCCAAAACTAAAACTAAAACTAATTGAGAATGAGAATTGTCTCCAGTCTCAGCCACACCCCTGCCTCTAATCTGGACTTTTGGGCCTGAATCTGGGTCGAAAAGGGGCCCAGAAATTGCCTCTTGCGAATTCTGATATGCAACACGTGACGGCCTGTCACGCGTATGCGTCGTCCACGCGTACGAGTCGATGCGCATTCTTCTAGTCACGCGTACACGTGCTTCATGCGTGCGCGTCGCTACTTTTTCTCCTGACCATGCGTACGCGCCCATGAAATCTTTAACTCCTTGTGTTCCTTCCTCTTTTGCATGCTTCTTTTCCATCCTCTAAGCCATTCCTACCCTATAATCTCTGAAAACACCTAACACACATATCATGGCATCGAATCAGAATAAGAGGGGATTCAAAAATAGTGAATTTAAGGCCAAAGAAGCATGTTGTCAATCATAGCATCAATTTGGGAAGGAAAATGTAAAACTATGCATTTCATATGAATAAGTGTATAAAAGATTGATAAAATCCACTCTATTTAGTATAAGATAAACCATAAAATAGTGGTTTATCAGCACAATATCAGGTCTAGAGGATGTTAAGTATATAAGGGAGCCTATAATGCCTCTATACCTAATTTCATCAACATCTTTCTCAATTTCACCATTTTCTAACTTTGAGTTAGGGTACATGGGAATTTCCATGGGTTTGGCATTCTCTATACCAAACTTCTTAACTAGTTCCTTGACATACTTCTCTTGGTGAATGAAAATTTCATTGGATTTTATTTAATTTGAAGACCAAGATAGAAGTTAAGTTCACCCATCATACTCATATCAAATTCACATGTCATGAGTTTTCCAAAATTAGCAAAAAGTGATTCATTGGCTAAGTCATTATGTCATCAAACGTAAATTTGAACTAAGATGAAAGAATCATTACAATTCTTAATGAATAGAATAGTGTCTATGGAGCCTTTTTGAAAACTATTTTTCAAAAGAAAAGAACTAAGTCTTTCATACCAAGCTCTTGGAGCTTGCCTTAGTCCATAAAGAGCTTTTGAAAATTTGAAAACATGATTTGGAAACTCTTTATTTTAAAAATCAGGGGGTTATGCCACATACACTTCTCTATCAATCACACCATTCAAAAAAGCATATTTCACATTCATTTGAAATAGTTTAGAGCCACAATGGGCAGCATATATTAGAAGAAGCCTTATAGCTTCCATTCGAGCCACAGGAGCAAAGGATTCATCAAAGTATATCCCTTCTTCTTGATCATATCCTTTTGCCACCAATCTTGCTTTGTTCCTAGCAATGCTTCCGTCTTAACCCAATTTGTTCCTAAAAATTCACTTAGTTCCTATCACCTTCTTCCCAATTGGTTCGGGTACATGATAAACCCCATTTGTAGGGTTTATCTTGTGCTTGATTTAGGGGATTTTATAACCTTTTACCCATATTTATTCAATGAAATAGCATGATTTCATGATTGTCTCCTAATTTGTGCTTAAAAGTGAAAACATGCTTTCTAGGACATAAAATAGCTAAACTTAATTCACCTTGATTCTATTAGATGCCTTGATATGTTTATTAAGTGATTTCAGATTCAGGAGGTAAGGATTGGGTCAAGGAAATGAAGAAAAAGCATGTAAAAATGGAGAACTCATGAAGAAATGAAGGAATCGCAAAAGCTGTCAAGCTGACCTCTTTGCACTTAATCGACCATAACTTGAGCTACAAAGGTCTAAATGATATGGTTTTAGTTGCGTTGGAAAGCTAACATTCGGGGCTTCGAAATGATATAAGATTTGCCATAGTTGCATCACGCATAGGGGCGCTCACGCGCACTGTACGCGTACACATCGATGGTTGCACACGATTCACTTAATGCAACTCGTGGCTAGTGATTTCAGAAGCCTTGTGGGCCTAATCCAACTCATTTTCTGATGCTATTTAAGCCAAGGATTGAAGGAAAATTAACATACTTTTGATCATTAATCATAGTTTAAGTCTTAGAAGTAGTTAGAGTTAGTTTCTAGAGAGAGAAGCTCTAACTTCTCTCTAGAATTAGGATTAGGATTAGGTTTAGTTCTTAGATCTAGGTTTTCATTCATTCTTTCTTCTACTTCTTCTTCTCAATTCCTTATTGTTGCAATCATCATTCTTCTATTCTTTTGTTGTAATTTTCTTTATGTTGTTCTTATACTTTGTTGTAGATTTACTCTTGTCTCTTCTACTTTCTTCCAATTCCATTTGAGGTAATTCACAATAATTGTGTTCCTTTTGATAGTTGTTGTTGATTTCTTACATTCAATTGTTGTTAGATTCTACTCTTGTTATCAATTTACTATGCTTTTCCTTTGTGCCTTCCAAGTGTTTGATGAAATGCTTGGTTGGATTTTAGTATAGATTTTATTCCTCTTAACCTAGGTAGAGTAATTAGTGATGCTTGAGTTATCTAATTCCTTTGTTGAACCACTAAAGCTAGTCTTTCCCTTGGGAGTTGGCTAGGACTTGAGGAATCAAATTGATTCATCCACTTGACTTTCCTCCATGGTTAGAGATTAACTAAGTGGTAGCAATGAACAATTTGTGGTCACAATTGAGGAGGATAACTAGGATAGGACTTCTAGTTCTCATATCTTGCCAAGAGCTTTGTTAGTTGTTAGTTTATTTTCTTTGCCATTTATATTTCTTGTCTAAAATATCAAAAACCCCAAAATATCTCATAACCAATAACAAGAACACTTTATTGCAATTCCTAGGGAGAACGGCCTGAGGTTCAATACTTTAGTTTATAGATTTTAGGGGTTTGTACTTGTGACAAACAAATTTTTGTATGAAAGGATTATTGTTGGTTTAGAGACTATACTTTACAACGAAAATTCATTTGTGAATTTCTAAATCGTCAAAAACCCAATCATCAATACAAGAGACCATACTTAATTCTTCTCAAATAGTTGCAAACCTTCTTCCATGAATTTGACCCAATAAGGATCACCAAAGAGCTTCTTTAATGATTTCAGGTTCAATTTGAGAGAGAAGTGCCACATTATTTTCCTCCGGAGTCCTTCTAGATGATGATTTTGTGGTAACACCATGAGAGGGGACTCCTATGATGAAATCTTGTAGATAGTTCTTCAAAAATCTTCATTCACATTCTCTTGGGGATTTAGGAATAGCTTCAGCTTGAGGTGGTTCATTGGTGCTGGTATTTTTAGGAATTTTTGCTGTTGTAGGAGATAAAATAGAATTGTCTCCTACAGAATCATCTCCGTCGGTTGGGATAGGGACATTGAGCACAGATTCAGATTTATCTTGATTCAGGGCTTCACTCATGTTGTTTTCCACTTGGTTATCTACATCATTGTCTTTCAAAACACTTGGAACAATGTTAGAATCATAAAATGTGACATGTATAGACTCCTCAATGATCCTAGTATCTTGTTGGTAAACACTATATGCTTTGCTTGTGGTGGAGTAACCAATGAAAATACATTCATAGGCCTTTGGATCAAATTTTTCTAAATTTTCTTTGGTGTTTAAAACAAAACAGTTGCATCCAAAGATATGAAAGTAATTCAAATTTGGTGGTTTACCCTTCTAAAGCTCATAAGATGTTTTCTTCAAAAACTTTCTTATGATTGTTCTATTTAAAATATAGCAAGCTATGTTCACAGCCTCAACCCAAAGGAAATTAGGAACATTACTTTCACATAACATGGCTCTAGTCATTTCTTGAATGCTTCTATTTTTTCTTTCTACAATACCATTTTGTTGTGATATTTTTGGACAAGAGAAGTTATGTAAAATTCTAAATATATCACAAAAGGAATCAAACATTTGATTTTCAAACTCTTTACCATGATAACTTCTTATTGAAGTAATTTTTAAATCCTTTTTATTTTGAATTCTTTTACGAAATACCTCAAAGGCTAAAAATGCATCATTTTTATGTGCAAGAAATAAAATCTAACCAAATCTTGTATAATTATCCACAATCATTAAATCATAATGTTTACCACCCAAACTTTGAGTTCTAGTTGGACCAAAGATATTAATATGTTGCAATTCAAGTGGTCTTTTAGTACAAATGTCTTCTTTTTATTTAAAAAATATTTTGTTTGTTTTTCCATTTGACAAGCATCACATGTAATGTCTTTGTCAAACTTGATCTTAGAAAAACCTTTCACTAAATTCTTTTTAACAAGCTAGTTTATTTGAAATATGCTAGCATGGCCCAATCTTTTGTGCCATAGCCATCTACATTTTGACTTTTAAGTTCATCTAGAGTGAGGCTATACAGATTATCACAACGGTTTGTCACAAACAATACTTCATCAGTCTTTACATTCATAATAAGGTATTCTAATCTTTTAAAAATTACCAAGTAATCTAAATCACATAATTGGCTAATACTAAAAAAACTGTGCTTCAAACCATCAACCAAGAAAACATCATCAATGAAAGTAGAGAGATATTTACCTACTTTTTCAATTGCAATGATTTTACTTTTATCGTCATTACCAAAAGTCACAAATTCTCCATCATACTTGTTGAGTTTGAGGAAGAATGTTGACTTTCTCGTTATGTGCCTAGAGCATCTGCTATCCAAGTACCACATGTCTTTCTTCTTCTTGGATGTTAGGCAAATCTGCACACACTCTTAAGTAACCTTAGGTTTCCAAACTAATTTGGATCTTTTGAAGTTAATCCATCTTGGTTGCCTAAGCACATTGAAATCACAAAAAACCTTGTATATTTTGTTTTTCACTCTTCTTTTATCAATAAAACATTGTGAAGAAGAGCGATCAGGTTTATTATTAAAGTAGTGATTTCTGTGTGCATGATGCTGAAAACGATTGAAGTTATGATGCTGATGGTAATTAAATGATTGAAATTTTCTGGTTTTTGAAAAGGGTGCATTTCTTTGACAAATCTATTTCTTGTATTAACACTTATTTTTGAAATATAATTTAAACCAGAATTTTTTGACACAAATATGTTTCTTAAATATGAGGCTCTTTTGTCAAAGTGTGATTTTTTAAAAACAACCTCATTGTTTGTAAAGTAACCTAGACCAAAATTTTTTTAGATAGGTTTGGTTTTTGATGATAATGCATTATTATCAAAATATGGCTTTTCAAAGGCATCGTTATTATTAGAAAAATACCCAAGACCAAATTTATCTAATGAGGATTTTGTTCTTGATGATGCCTGATTTTAGCAAATGATTTTTCAAAAACTGCATTATTTTTAGTTACATACCTAAACTAAATTTTTCAAACAATGGTCTTTGATTAACAAATAATTTGTCCAAGTTGCTTGAATTATGTGCAAATTTTGCTAAATCAATATTCAAAATTTTAATCATTTCATTCAATCTTTCATTTCAGCAACAAATTCTTGGGAAGGATCAACAATGTGCTTTCATTTGAACTTTTCAATTTCAGATTTTAAAAATCTATTTTCTTCAACAAGATCAATAGCATATTTAGTTTCCTTTACTTTTTCTTTCAAAAATTCATTTTCTGCTTTTTGATATACGAAATTGTGATCACACTTTTCACAATTCCGCACAACTAACCAGCAAATGCACTGGGTCGTCCAAGTAATAAAACCTTACGCGAGTAAGGGTCAATCCCACAGAGATTGTCGGCTTGAAGCAAGCTATGGTCATCCTGTAAATCTCAGTCAGGAGGATTCAAATGGTTATGAGGTTTTAATAATTAAAAGATAAATAAAACTTAAAATAAAATAAAGATACTTATGTAATTCATTGGTGGGAATTTCAGATAAGCGTTTGGAGATGCTTTGTTTCTCCTGAACCTCTGCTTTCCTATTGTCATCATCCAATCGTGCGTGCTCCCTTCCATGGAAAGCTGTATGATCCTCTCAGTGAAAATGGTCCTCTACGGTTTTTGTACGGCTAATCAACTGTCGGATATCTCGTCTCGGATGAAAAATACCGGGTATAGCTACCGCATGGCTAATCATTCGTCGATTCTCACTTGTGTTGGAATAGTATCCCTTGATCCTTTTGCACACTGTCACTGCGCCCAACAGTCGCGAGTTTGAAGCTCGTCACAGTCATCCCTTCCCAGATCCTACTCGGAATACCACAAACAAGATTTAGACTTTTCGGATCTCAGGAATGTTGTCTATTGGTTCTAGCCTATACCATGAAGGTTCTAATCACGAATTCAGATGCTCTGTTGTCATGAGAGGCGATGCGAATCCATGGATCAGAGACCCAAGAGAATATACTCCGGCTGTCATCCAATGACTACGTTGAACATCATGTAGACCGCTTTGTGGTTGTCAGGTTCATGGATCTTGGTTAAGCGAGTAACGAAGATAGTGGGTGATTGTCACGGGTCACCCCCTTCATTCTCACTTAACTGAATTAAGTACAAGAGTATATCTTGGAGAAGAAGTATGTGAGAATTGAAAGAAAAAATAATAGTACTTGCATTAATTCATGAGGAACAGCAGAGCTAGGTCTAGGCATGGCCAAATGGCCAACCTCCCAAATGTAATCAAAAGATCAAAAGATGATCCAAAGATCTTCCAAAAGACTAAAGACCTCGAATACAATAGTAGAAAGTGCTATTTATACTAAACTAGTAAAGTAGGTTTACAGAAAATGAGTAACTAAGTGCAGATAGTGCAGAAATTCACTTCTGGGGCCCACTTGGTGTGTGCTTGGGCTGAGCTTTGATGCCAGCTTGGATGCCAGTTTGGAGTTTAACTCCAGTTCTGGTGCCAGTTCCGGCGTTTTACGCCAGAAAAGGGTATCTAGTGGGTGTTTGGATGCCAATTTGGGCCATCAAATCTCAGGCAAAGTATGAACTATTATACATTGATGGAAAGCCCAAGATGTCTACTTTCCAACACAATTAAGAGCGTGCTAATTGGGTATCTGTAGCTCTAGAAAATCTACTTCGAGTGCAGGAGGGTCAGAATCCAATAGCATCTGCAGTCCTTGCTCAGCCTCTGAATTAGATTTTTGCTCAGGTCCCTCGATTTCAGCCGGAAAATATCTGAAATAACAGAAAAACACACAAACTCATAGTAAAGTCTAGAAATGTGATTTTTGCATAAAAACTAATAAAAATATACTAAAAAGTAACTCAAACACACTAAAAACTACCTAAAAACAATGCTAAAAAGCGTATAAATTATCTGCTCATCACTTCAAAACTTAATTTTTTGATTTGTATTTGTTGTATTTATTCAACAAATTTTTAGAATGGTTAGTGAGATTATCAACAATAATATGTAAGTCTTCAAGAGATAAGTCATAGTAATTTACCTCTTCTAGTTGATCATCACCAACCATGAAACAGACTTGAACTTCATATTCAGAGTCCTCTTCCTCATCCGAATCATTCTCTAGATCCTCCCAAGAAGCTATGAGCACTTTTTTTTTCTTTCTTTACCTTGTCCTCTTTCTTGAGTTTTAGACAGTTGAACTTGAAGTGTCTTACCTCCTTGCAATTGTGACAGATTACTTTATATAAATCTCTCTTGTACTCCTTTGAGTTTGAGCCCTTATTCCTACCTTTGTTCTTCATCAGCCTCCTTAGTCTCCTAGCAAAAAAGATAAGTTCGTCATCCGAAAAACTGTCACTTGAATCACTTTCCAAAGACTCAACTTTTGATTTTAGGGCTACTCCTTTTTTCTTAGTGTCTTGGCTGGTGTGTGTGGTTTTATATGCTAGAAATTTTCCTCTCAACTCATCATAGGTTAATAGACTCAGGTTGTTGCTCTCGACTAGGACAATAGCTTTAGTTTTTCACTCTTTTGTAAGGCTTCTAAGGACCTTTCTCACCAGAGTTTGTTTAATGTGAGTCATGCTCATAGCATCTAGGCTGTTTATGATTATTGAGAATCTCTTAAACATCTCATCAATGCTTTCTTCATCCTTTATGGTAAACATTTCATACTCTTTTTGCACCATATCAATCTTTATTTCTTTGACTTGTTTGGTGCCTTTGAGTGAAACTTAGAGTTTTTTCTAAATTTCATTTGTCGTCTTGTATCTAGACACCTTTTGGTACTCATTAAAACTGATAGCACAGTGCATCAAGTTTATGGCTTTTGCATTTAGCTCCACTTTCTTTTTGTCATCATCATTTTATTCGACTTCTTCTTTTGGAGTCACAACTCCATCAACACTTGTCTTTGTAGAAATTTTAGGACCATTCACTACTATCATCCATATGTTATAATTGATCAGTTGAATGAAGATTCGCATCCTTTCTTTCTAGAAAGCATAGTTCTTCCCATTGAAGAAGGGAGGCATGTTGTTTGATTGACCCTCTGTTAGAGTATAGGCCACGGTGGTTGCACCCATGTTGTTTGCCATTGGACCTGTCCTCCAAGTTGTGATGCTTAATTCTTGAGACCTAGCTCTTAATACCAATTGAAGGTTCTTGATGGCCTAGAAAAGAGGATTGAATCTATGATCTTCTTTAAAACTTGATTAATAAAGTCTCAAACAAGAACTTATAACTTAGCTTCTGTTTGGTCTATGTATTAGACTATGCAGGAGACAATTTTGTTTTGTCTCATAAATCGTGCAAAAACAGAATTAGAGTAGGAAAAAAGAGAATGACATAACCCTGTATCTTGGTTCAGTTGTCTAGAGCAATTCAACCTACATCCAATCTCTACCACAACATTGGTAGAATTTTCACTATCTTTCCAAGTATTACATATACAAATCCCAAGAACTCAACATAATCCTATCAGATATACATCATGCTTCAACATAAACTTGATTTGGCTATGTAACTACCTCTCACGTACATGACATAAAATAAAACAACCGAAAGAAATCTGAAATCAATATTGGCTTTTCTCTCCAAGTATTTCTCTCAACCTTTTTTCTCAATGGCTTTTTCTTAATGCCTCTCTTTCTTACCTTTTACCACTAAATGAATACAAAGAAAGATACAACATTTAAATAGAAATATAAACAGTAAACTATGAAGGGGATGATGATTCACAACCTTTACGTTATAAGTTGAACCGGATTCAACTTTCTCTAATGAAACTCTCCATCTTGATGGAATATTTTTTATGTAGAAACACTGCCCAAAATGTTGAACTCTAACAGGAAAGCTCTCAATGAAACTTATATTCTGATTCTCTCTCGTTGTCTTCAAACAAAAAATATTTTTCTTTTTGTATCTTCCTTAAGCCACGGCTAGGACTTCCTTCCTAAAATCATCTTTTTGGTCATTAAACCAGCTGTAATCCCTTTTATTTTTCTTCATTCAGATCACAATATATAAAATTATTTTTATATTAAAGTATTTTTATATTTATTATATTATTATATTATTATATAC
>NC_029772.3:57639045-57657271 GCF_000817695.3 Arachis duranensis | reverse complement strand
ATACATTTATATTAATAATTGTGAATAATAAAAAATATAATTAATTTAAATATAAGTGGGTATAAAATTAAAATAATATTTAAAAATTATTGTGCGATTTTACTATATATGTATTTTTTTTATAATATAGTTCACGTGAAACTAAAAATTGTAACTTCTGCATTCACATTTACGTTAGCTTGTTACGTTGAGAAATTAGGTGAGAAAATTGATTTCTTTCTTACCAACTCTACCCTTTATTTTCTTCTATAAAAAGAATACAAGTAACAATCTACTTTTACAGTAGTTCTTTGTGATTGTTCGTTCCAATATTTTTTTTCATCAAGAACTTTCATAGTTGTTTCAATCACAAGATAAATATTTCAATTTATTTAATTATTTTCAATACTTTCTTTCATAAATTGATTTTTTTATTTTTTATTGTATTTTTTTATTTATACTAGAGGCTAAACAGGTCCTATAACGCCTGTTTAGCCACTTTTTTATTGTTTTTAAGAAATTATTTTTTATATTTTATTTTAAAGTTGGCATTATATATTGTTATAGATATACATTACTATTATATATTGTTATAGATGATAAATATTTTTTATATTATTTTTTAGTGTTTTGATTTCTCATACATATTATATTTTTAAAGTTCTTATTACTTCTTAATTCATATGAGTCTTTTTTTTTATTATTTACTACACTGTTCGTTATACACATATTTTTTAGAAGTTTTTTTTTATTTTTATTAGTTTTATTTATATGATTTTTTACTTATTTTTATTGTATATTTTTTATTCATATAACAAATGGCGTTGATTTTTTTATTTTTTTAATGATTAAATTTTTTAAGTATTTTATTAATTTTATGATATTTTTATTATTTTTTTTCATGGATTCTTTTTTCTATCCTTATAGTACTATATTTATGTTTTGTATGAATTTTTTATTTTTTATTTAGTTTTATTTATATAAATTTTATTTATCTTTTATTGTATGATATATGTTGTTAGTTTTATGAAATTTTTATTGTTTCTTATTTTGTATGAGTTTTTTTTTATTTTTTTACTGTATTCTATTTTTGTTTTGTATGAAATTTTTTATTTTTTATTTGATTTTATTGTATTTTTTGTTCATATGATATATGTTGTTGGTTTTATAAAATTTTTATTATTTCTTATCATTTTTTTCTATTTTTTGATGTACTCTATTTTTGTTTTGTATTAATTTTATCTATTTATGAGTTATAACTTATTAGCAACACAAATTTACTCTCCATCAAAAATCAAATTTATAAAATTAATTTTAAGTAAACTTTTCTTTACAAACTTTAATGTAAACATACACACCTAATTAACACACATTTTTTTTACCAATATTAAAAAATATATACCCATTTTGGTTCTAAAAGAATTTCGGACCAGACATTTTAGACTCTAACTAAAATTAATTACTCGATTGGTCCCTAACAATTAATTCCGTTAGTCACTTAGGTCCTTGGCTCCGTCAACTCTAATGGAAGACAAAATGGTCCTTGACAACTCTAACTGGGGACAAAATGATTCCTGACAACTCTAACAAGGGACAAAATGATCCCTTACCCTTTATTCGAAAACAACGATGTTCTTCCCCAATTTTTATCATATCTCGCATAACCCTAACATTCATACTCTCCTTCTTCACCTTCATAGTCTTCTTTTCCTTCCTCTTCTTTAGTTCCAAGATTAAATCATGGTATAATTGCCACATGTATCGCACCTATCTCAACATGTTATGGACTATACACTTCTTAAATCTCTATGACTCGTACATCCACCTCCTCTGCACTTCACCCACCAGAAGCATCCACTTCTACATCTTTGATAACATCATCGCCAACTCCGACAACATCCACGACATCCTCAAGACCAAGTTCCACAACTATCCCAAGGGCACGCCTTTCTCGACTCTCTGACAAGCAATATAGATTGTTAGACATTAGGACATCATGAGAAGATTATCTTTCGACATCATATACAAATTCTCATTTGAAATAAACATTGAGTGCTTCATTCCTTCTTTCTCGAAGTCTAAGTTGGCAAACAGTTTCGACCTCGCATCCAAGCTATGAGTATAACCAGCAATGTCGCCGTTGCCGCTCATATGGAAACTGAAGTGATTACTGAACATTGGTTAGAAGAAGAAGTTGAAGGAAGCGATCGGAGTGGTGAACAATGTGGTCATTGAGATGATAGGACAGAGGAGGAGAGAGATAGCAATGACGACGACAGATCTTGACAAATAAGACTTGTGGTTTAGATTCATGGGATTCATCGAAGACGACAAGTAGTTGAGAGACATAGTCATTAGTTTCTTGAGTATAGATTGGTTGAGAACAAGTTGAAGATTTTTTTTCTTGTGAACATTGAAGTTGTAGAGTATGCATTGTGTAGTTTGAAGTTATAGTGTTAGACTATTAGTGTTATGCGAGATATGATAGAAATTGAAAGAGAACAATGTCATTTTCAAACAGAAGAGATCAGAGACTATTTTGTCCCATATTAGAGTTATCAAGGACTATTTTGTCTTCCATTAAAGTTGACGGAATAAAGAATCTAAGTAACTAATTATTAAGGATCAATCAAGTAATTAAATTTAGTTAGAGGCTAAAATGTTGAGTCTGAAATTCTTTGAGGATTAAAACGAGTACGTACCCTTACAAAAATTAGCCACTGCGTTTTTTAGCAGTTGAGCCTCTGCCCCAGACCTCCCTCTCTGCCCTCTGAGTCCAATCAAACACACAGACTCTTGCCCTGTCTCACTCCAGCGGCGCCGCCGTGCCGCTCTCTTTCTCTCTCTCTTTCTTTGCACAGGAAGCCCGCAGCGGCACAAAGAATCAGCGGCGAGGACTCTTCTCTGATGGGGTAGTTTCCCATTGCATCCTCGATCAAAAGCTGCGGTTGGCATGGCTGTGTGAGGTGCTCGTCGATCTCCTCGCACCGGCGTCCCTGGCACTCTCTCCCTCACAGTTGCAAGGTCTCTCTCCCTCTCGAAGGCGCTCTGTCTCTCCCTCTCTCAGCTCTGCGGCGGACGGCGGTGACGTGATCCTCTGCCGGCGACTACCTCCTCTGGTAATGATAAGCTTGATTTGTTTGTTTTTCCTAATTTTTCTGTTATTTTTCTGTTTGAATGAT
This sequence comes from Arachis duranensis, assembly GCF_000817695.3. Classification (NCBI taxonomy): domain Eukaryota; kingdom Viridiplantae; phylum Streptophyta; class Magnoliopsida; order Fabales; family Fabaceae; genus Arachis; species Arachis duranensis. The sequence continues at coordinate 57,654,110 of NC_029772.3, read as the reverse complement.
ATCTGATTCTTTGAGGGAGGCTAATTCCTTTTTTCATACATAGAATTATTTTATTACCTTTCTTCTTTTTCCTTTTTACACGGCAATACAATGCTACTATAGAATTCTATTGGGCTCCATACATAGTAGAGTCCAACTCTGATGTGTATATCATAGAGATCCAAAGAAGTCTTCTCTTTTCAGATACCTATTTCCCTTCTCAAACCCTAATTTTTGTAGGGATAATCGATTCAATCGATTGCAATTTGAAGCTTAGAGACAAAAATGGCCGGTGGGAATTTTATACACAGAGTTATCTCATACGTTGTGAATGAGGTTGTTGTCAATGGTCTTGCCAACAGGTACGAAGAAGTAAAACCACTTTTTTCTTCTTTTAAAAAAATGATTTTTAGTATTTATCTTTTTGTTGAAGGAATTTGTTTTTGATTTATGAGGTTGTAACTTGTAAGTTGTACCAGTGGGACAAATCTGGTTCCTAATTGGCTCGTTCCATTGAAGCAAGATTGAACCTCAAATTTCCGAGTTTTTGTTGTCTCCATGGGGAACATGTTTATTCCACAGAAATTTTTAAGGAGTTTGAGATATTTTACTACATATGATTTTAGATTATGTGTATGGTTATGGTGGTACCTAACCTTGTGTTATAATTATCACCCGGTCTAAAAATTGCAGTGCTAATTGCTACCACTGAATGCAATTTAAAACCATTTAACCATCTATATACCAATGAGAATAGATTTATAGGTGATAGGTAAAATAGGGTGGGTTGTTTAAGCTATGCTTCTTATTGTTGTGTATGAATCATATTAATGTGATTTGAGCAGAGAAAGAAAGGCATCTTTGTTCTAGGATTGTTTTATATTAAAACTCTTTTGCTTTGGATGAATTGAATTGGAAAAGAATACAAAAAAAAAGGAATCCAAATTTTGTAGACAACCAACTATTTTATGTGCCTGTACTGGAAATGTCCCTTGGGATTGTCCAGCTATGTATTGCTGGTGCATACCCTCTCCGATTTGCTTAGTTTTGTCACGACCCAAAAAAATATGTTTGAGACTTTAGACCGATTAGTGAAGTTAAAAACATTGTCTGGAGATACTTATCAGTGGACAAGTAAGGTAAATGTATCAATATTGTTTTTGATGATGATTACTCGAAATGATTGTGCTTAAGTGATGTTTCCAGTGATTATTTTTGTGGTTTTGAAGTTTGTTTTATTGCTTTATGATTCTTCTGTTGTGTATGTAGTTCTTGTTAGCCTCTTTTCTATATGTTCTCATGTGAATCTTTGATTGTGGTTCGTTTTCAGCCCTGCATTTCAGAGGTTTGCGGTAAGGACATCAAAGCAAATTGAAAATATTTCGAAACAAGGTAATTCCAGCAAAGTAATTATAAAATAATAATAATTATTCATCCTTGTGAACAAATCAGCTTCATTTATGCAATATTTTTTTTTCTGCAGCTGTTCAGAAAAGGCAGGAGTTAACGGGGCAGATCAAGGACATCTCGAAAAATATGGAAGATGTATGCAATCCATCACATATTATATTATGCACTAGCACTTTGATAATGATCTAACTTTCTCTTTTTCTTTGCAGTCATTGAAGAGCCGCTGATTTTGTTATTCTTCCTAAATTGCTGAAGAAAATAAAGTTGGTGATTGTCTTTGCCAAGGATTTTTGATGGAGACTAAGCTAGGGTGTATGTAGATTTCTTTTGTAATTGACTTTTGCCCTGTTTTTTTTTTCTTTTTTTCTTTTCTGAAGCCTTATGTAATTGCCTGCTTCTAGTTTACGTGGTGAACCAGAATAGCAGGATTATGATACTACGTAGTTTATGATATTATATTAGGCAGATATATAATATGTTCTATTTTAAATTTTAAATGCCTTCACTATAAATAAATTAAGTCCAATTATTTAAAATCCTAAACCCATTTTATTTTTTTATTATTTTGATTATTAGTTAACCTAATTAAATTTAGTCTTCTCCTATTTTCAAATTCCAACCGTTACTTATTTATTCTCTTAAATCTTTTTCTTAGTTTCATATTTTCAACCTTCTTTTTCTATTCTTTATCTAATGGTTATCTTGTTTTCATCAAAAGTTAAATTTTAAATTCTCTATTTTGTTTTATAGAGCTCTCTATGATTCTATGTTTTTTTCAATTTCATTGTTTCTCTTTTTCATATTTTTGATTGCAAATTTTAATTCAAACAATTATAGTTTAGGTATTGATCTATTTTTTTATTCTCTTCGTGAATGTATATATTTATTTTATTTTTGATTTAGTAATCTTTATTATTTATTTGTTTATCTTTCATTCTATTCTATTATATGTAATTATGTTGCATATAAAATTCTAAAGTAAATTGATCAATTTACTAATTTAGAATATATATTTGTTATTTTTAGAAATAATAATGAAAAAATATTTCAAAAGAAAGCTACCACTAGAATTTCAAGTTACTTCATTAGTCTCTTCTAATAAAAAGAAGTTTTTAGAATTCAATGTAAAAAGCCTTTACAACGACCCAAAATTTTAAATTATTATCTAAATGATAGAGATGAAGGTAGATGTAAGATGAGCTTATTTGCAAAAAGATCCTTGTCAACCAAGAGAACATGATTTTCTACAAACATATTTTGGGACTTTTTTCCGTAAATTTAATGCTGATTGGTTTGATGAATTTGGCAATTGGTTGGAATATAGTATTTCAAAATATGCTGTTTTTTGTCTCTATTATTATCTTATGAAATCTGATGGTGCGAGTAATGATGTTTTTGTAAAAGAGCTCTTTTTAAATTTAAATTAATATATCTTTTGATAATAATGTGTATTATTTTGCCCACTTAACATAAATTTTTTGGGTCCGTCACTGAGGTATGTCTTTCAAATTGTAGAAGATCGATTTCAAAATAATATTGGAAGTTGTGTATATTTGTCGTCTTTAGACTTGCTCCAATTGGGAATCGACTGCTTGAACATTACACTTATAATTTATAAATCACCACTATTGTAATTAAAGTTATATATTAAATAGCATTTTATCTTGTTAATTAGGTACTCTTTAGGTACTCGTGAGGCACTCTGGTGTATATAGATGTTAGATAGAGTACCAGATTAGCCAAGGCAGTGCAAAATTTGTCAATACTGGAGGTGAAAAAGACCAATTTGGGGCCAACAATGTTAGAGGAAGAGGAAGAGGGCATGGTAAAGGTGGCAGAGGTACTATTAGAGGAGCTCTTAAACTTTGCTCTTATTGTGAAAAATAAGGTCACTTGGTGGATACATGTTACCAGAAGTATGGCTTTCCACCACATCTACAACCAAATCATTCTAATGGAGTACCACTTTCAGCTAATTCAGTGAACTCAGTGGTAGTTGCGAGTAATGTATAATGCAACCCCACAGTTATCCAAAATGAAGGCAAGATCAGTTTGGATGGGATATTCTCGGATAGACAGAAAGAAGCACTTATTGCACTATTCCAGCAACATAAAGAACCTCTTCATGATGAAAATTTGGCAACCATTCATGCTCTTTCAGCCGGTATATTTCATCTCATTTCTCTTTCTGATTTTGAATTGAGTTCTCAAGATTGGATTTTAGATACTGGAGCAACTGCTCACATTTGTTTTAGTCTTAAACATTTTCATTCTATTAAACACATTAATCCAGTTAAAATTATCATGCCAAATGGTTCACAGGTTGTTACAACCTTATGTGGAACAATTTTCTTCTCAGCTGATTTTTATTTGAATGCGGTTCTATATGTACCAAGTTTAAATGTAATCTTATTTCTATTTCAAAAGTCACTAATGCCTTATCTTGTTGTTTTATGTTCAATGCTCATAATTGTGAGATTCAGGAGAGGCCTACCTTGAGGATGATTGAAATTGCTGATAAAAAATGAGGGTTGTATACAATGAATACTCAAGCAAAGATGGCTGTTAACTTTAGCAAATTAGAAGAAAATATTTTGAATATTATGACAGAAGAACATGACACTTCACACACTTCACAGAGTGTTCTTTGGCATTGTAGGTTAGGCCATATTTCTTTTAGTAGATTACAACAATTAAGAAAAATACATCCATTCATCTCATGTCCAAACAATGATGTACCATGTGATTCATGTCATTTTGCATAACAAAAGAGGTTATTTTTTTTCGAATAGTTTGAGTAAATCTGAATTTCCTTTTGATTTGATCCATGCTGACATTTGAGGGCCTATTGCCACAACATCTACTACTTCTGGTCATAGATATTTTTTAACCATTGTTGAGGATAGGAGTAGGTTTACTTGGATTTTCTTTATGAAAAATAAATCTGAAACTCACTCCCTTTTAGAGAATTTTGTTGAAATGATTTATACACAAAAGGGAATCATGGTAAAAGCCATTAGAATTGATAATGGCCAAGAATTTTTGATGACTTCTTTCTATCAAAAGAAAGAAATTTTACATCAAAGAAGTTGTGTGGAAACACCACAACAAAATGGAATTGTTCAAAGAAAGCATCAAGATATTTTAAATGTAGCTAAGGCTCTCATATTTGCTTCTAATCTTCCAAATTGTTTTTTGCATTATGTAATGGCTCATGCTATTTACATAATTAATAGAGTAACCCAAGTTACATTTAAACATAGTCCATATCAGATTTTTAATGGAAACATTCCAGAATTAACATCTCTAAAGGTTTTTGGTTGTTTAGCCTTTGCTTCTACTTTATATGCTCATCGAAAAAAATTGGATCATAGAGCACGAAAGTGTGTCTTTCTTGGATATAAATCAGGGACAAAAGGCTATATTTTACTTGATATTAAAATCAAATAAGTTGTTATTTCTCGAAATGTTATTTTCTATGAATCCTATTTTCCTTTCAAAGAGATTTTGTCTTCAAATGATCAATCTTTAGGCACTAAAAATTCGTACTCTCAAAATATGTACTCTCAAAATTCTAATGCTTCTCATCTTGAAATGAATTTTCATTCAGATCCTTTTTGCAGTAGTGAAATATCAAATAAATTGCTTAATTTGGACACTCTTTTTAATTTCAAAAATAATTCACTGACAAGATCAAGAGACTTGCATTCTAATAAAGAAATTCTCGTTTTTGAACTTCATGCATCTGCATCTAATTCTCATGCATCATCCTCTCCTAATTCTCACTCACTTGAACTTGCATCTCATGATTTTCTTTTACCAACCTTCCAATTTTGAAGCAAATAATTTGAATCCTACTGCATCATTAAGTAATCCAAACAGCACATCTAATGCTAATAAACTTAGAAGATCATGCAGGCAAAGAAAACAGCCATCCTATTTACAAGAGTATCATTGCATGCATGTCAATGTTTCGGCTTAACAATCTCCAACTTTCTTTAAAGTGAAGTATCCAATCTCTAACTATGTATCTTACAACACATTGTCAATAAGGCATAAAGCTTTTTCAGCTACTATATCCTCCACCACGGAATCAATAAGTTATGAAGAGGCCATCCTCTATGATTGCTGGCGTAAGGCAATAAGTGCCGAATTGAAGGCTCTTGAGGAGAATAAAACATGGAAATTGACTTCCTTTCCTTTTGGAAAGAAGACAATCAGTTGCAAATGGATTTTCAAGATCAAGTTCAAACCCAATGGTGAGGTAGAACGCCATAAGGCAAGGCTCGTTGCAAGAGGCTTCACTCAAACAGCAGGTTTTGACTACTTTGATAACTTTAGTCCAGTCATCAAACTCACTACTTTAAGAATACTTTTGACTATTGCTGCTACTAAAGGATGGTATGTCCACCAGTTGGACACCAATTCTGCTTTTCTCCATGGAGATTTACCAGAAGAGGTTTATATGAAACCTCCATTAGGATTGACAGTGCCAGCTGGTTGAGTTTGTAAGTTGGAAAAATTCTTATATGGCTTGTAACAGGTTAGTAGACAGTGGCATCAGAAGTTATGTTGTGTTCTCATTGAAGATGGATATACTCAATCAAAATCAGACAGTTGTTTGTTCACTAAACTATCTTATTCAGGCTTCACATGTATCCTTGTTTATGTGGATGACCTAGTTTTAGCAGGAGATGATTGGAGAGAAATTGCAAGGATTAAACAGCTCTTGGATAACAAATTTAAAATTAAGGATCTTTGTGAATTAAAATTTTTTCTTGGTTTGGAAATTGCCACAGGGGATTGCCATGTATCAACGCAAATATACACTTGACTTGCTTGATGAGTTTGGGTTGATGAATGCAAAACCAGCCTCCACGCCAATAGATTATACAACTCATCTATCTAAATCTTCAGGAACTCCTCTTGATAATGTTGCACCTTATAGATGGCTAGTTGGATGTTTAATTTACCTCACCAATACACGGCCGGATATATGCTTCGTAGTTGGCAAGCTCAGTTAGTTTTTAGATTGTGCCACAACAAAACATTTCCAAGCCGCTCTGCATGTACTTCGATATCTTAAAGGTGCTCCGGCCAAGGGAGTGTTATTTTCCACCTCCAACAATCTCACACTCACTGCCTTCTCTGACTCAGATTGGGGAGCTTGTCCAAATACTAGACTTTCAGTTTCTGGATTTTGTTTCTTTCTTGGAAAGTCATTGATTTCTGTAGCTCGCTCCTCGGCTAAAACTGAATATAGAGCCATGGCTCTTGCCACTTGTGAGGGAGTGTGGCTCTCTTACTTGTTGAAAGACTTTATAATACCTCTCTCTCATCCTATTGTTATGTACTATGACAATCAATCCATTCTCCATATCGCTGCTAATCAAATATTTCATGAAAGGACTAAGCATATAGAGATTGACTGTCATACTATTCGTGATAGAGTTCAGGAAGGACTGATTAAGTTTCTTCCAGTTTCTTCAACAAACCAAGTTGCTGATATCCTTACTAAGTCACTGCCACCTAAAAGTTTCTTCTCTTGTAATGACAAACTGGGTCTCATCAATTTTCATGTGCCGCAACTTGGGGGGGATGTAACGGTAATTATGTAGGTTTGCGGTGTTCCATGATCTCGGTAGTTTAGTCCTGTTGAGGCGCACTAACTTGTAAGCTCCTTTTCCGATTACAGACTTGACTTGGTAGGGCCCTTCCCACCAGTTGGGAGTGATCTTCTCTTCTCCCGAGGTAGGGGAGGCCGATATCGTTGTGCAGTAAGACTAGGTCTCCTTCTCTGAAGTCTCATTTTACCAATCTTTGTTGTACCTTAGGCTTACCCTTTATTTCAAAGCTAGTTCCCATAGGTGGGCTATGCTTTTATCTTCGTCTGCGAGGTCTCATTATGTTTCTTCGTCGTGTCGTCCCACAGTCCTCCTCGAGCTCGGTTCCCCAATTTCCATGGGGATAACTACTTCCAGGCCATATGTTAGCCAGAAAGGGGATTTCCTAGTCGAAGTCTGGGGTGACGTTCGGTACGAGTAGAGTACCGATCTATGTTCGTCGGCCCATAAGCACTTAGCTTCGTCAAATCATTTTTTGAGACCTCTTACGATGATCTTGTTGACCGCTTCTACTTGGCTATTGGTTTGTTGATGTTCTACCAAGCTAAACCATTGGGAGACACCGAGTCCTTATAGGAATTCCCTGAAGCACTTGTTTGCAAACTATGTCCTGTTATCAGAAATCATGATCTCGGGGATTTCAAACCGAGTTATAACTTGTATCCAAAAGAATTTTCGGTATTGGGAGGCCATGATTGTGGCCAACGCCTCGGCTTCAATCCATTTGGTGTAGTAGTCAATGGCCACTTTGAGGAATCGAAGCTGCTTGGGAGCAGTAGGGAACAGACCGACAAGGTTGATTCCCCATGTCCCAAAAGGACGATCTGCCCTTATCACATTGAGCTGATGAGGGGCTGCTTGATGAAGGTCGGCGTGAACTTGGCACTGCTTGCGGCTTTTTGCTAATTGGAGGGCTTCTCTAATGATGGTGGGCCAGAAGTATCCAAACCGGATGATGTTTTGGGCTAGGGTCTTGCCCCAGAATGAAGTATGTAGTCCGTGTCTCCGGATTCTATGAACTTGAGGAGGGGCTAGGACAGTCCCCATTTTTATAGCTGTCCCGCTATTATGGTATATTTTGCTGCTTCCCAATTTGTACACTCTGCCTCCTTTGGGTCCTTGGGTAGGTTCCCGTCAGTGAGGTACTAGATGATCGGGAAGGTCCAGAAGTTCTGATTTGATATGGTTAGTTGATCGAGGCCACGACTGTGACAGATGGTGTCTTGATGACCTCTTAGAATAGCGATCGGTTCGCTGGGACCGACTTGGTACTTGCTAGTTTGGAGAAAAGGTCAGCCCTCGCATTTTGTTCCCTAAGAATGTGCCGAATGGTTACTTTGTCGAACTCGGCAGTTAGTTCCTTCATTTTGGATAAGTACTGTTGTAATAAGGGGTCCCGTATTTGGTAGTCCCCATTTACTTGGGAGCTAACTATCTTTGGCCAGCATCAATCTAGCTAAGAGGACTTCGTATCCGGTTTGATTGTTGGAGATCAAAAACTCGTATCGAATGGACTATTTGATAGCTATGTTGTTCTCGTTTTCTTATATTATTCCCGCTCCCCCTGAGCTGGTGTTTGATGAGCCGTCAACATGGAGCTTCCATAATTCTGTGGGTTCGCTTTCCGGGGTCATTTCAGGAATGAAGTCCGCCATGGCCTAATCCTTAATTGCGTTCTTGGGCTCGAATCTAACCTTGTATTGTGATAGCTCGACTGACCAAGCGAGCATTCGTCCTGTCAGGTCTGGCTTTTGCAGTACTTGTCTGACCACTTAGTCTGTTTGGATTGTGATGGGATGGCTTTGGTAGTACTACCGATGTCGTTAGGATGCCGTGAGTAGTGCATAGGCAAGTTTTTTGAATTTGGAGTAGCATGTTTTTGTGTTTTAGAGAATCTTGCTTATAAAGTATACTGAGCTTTGTGTTTTTTTCTTGTCTTCTCGGATCAGTGCCGCTGCTAGCGCTTCCTCTGTTATGGACAAATAGAGGTATAGTGTTTCTCCCGTCCTGGGCTTTGAGAATATGGGAGGTTCTGCTAGCTCCTTTTTGAAGTGTTGGAATAATTCTTCACATTCGGGTTTCCACTTGAAACTAGTGCCCTTCTTCATGAGTTTGAAGAAGAGGATGGCCTTCTGGGGGCGAGGCACCAAGAAACCATAAAAGGGCGGCAAGTCGCCCGATCAGCCTTTGGACATCTTTGATGTTTGCTGGGCTGCTCATCTCGAGGATGGACCTTGGATTTTTCTGGATTTGCTTCTACTCCCCTGGTGCACGAAATTGTGATCTCTGACAACGGCACCAAAAACTTGGTACACGCGATCGTAATCTTAACACTTTCCTCACAATTCCGCACAACTAAACAACAAGTGCACTGGGTCATCCAAGTAATACCTTACGTGAGTAAGGGTCGATCCCACGGAGATTGTCGGCTTGAAGCAAGCTATGGTCATCTTGTAAATCTCGGTTAGGCGGATTCAAATGGTTATGGAGTTTTGATAATTAAAAGATAAATAAACATAAAATAAAGATCGAGATACTTATGTAATTCATTGGTGGGAATTTCAGATAAGTGCATGAAGATGCGTCATTCCTTCTGAATCTCTGCTTTCCTACTATCTTCATTCAATCATTCATACTCCTTTTCCATGGCAAGTTGTATGTTGGGGATCACCGTTGTTAATGGCTACCTCCCGTCCTCTCAGTGAAAATGGTCCTCTACGGTTTCTGTATGGCTAATCAACTATCGAATTTCTCGTCTCGGATGAAAAATACCAGGAACAGCTACCGCATGGCTAATCAGCTGTCGGTTCTCGATCGTGTCGGAATAAGATCCAATGATCCTTTTGCGCACTGTCACTGCGCCCCACAGTCGCGAGTTTAAAGCTCGTCACAGTCATCCCTTCACAGATCCTACTCGAAATACCACAGACAATGTTTAGACTTTCCAGATCTCAAGAATGCTGCCAATTATTTCTAGCCTATACCACGAAGGTTCTAATCTCGGATTCAGATGCCCCATTGTCAGAGGGAAAACGATGTGAATCATTGATTAGAGACCCAAGAGATATGCATTCAAGCTTGTTTTCATGTAGAACGGAAGTGTTTGTGAGGCACGCGTTCATAAATGAGAATGGTGATGAGTCTCACTTGATCATCACGTCCATCATGTTCTTGTTTACGAATGAATATCTTGGAATAAGAATAGGCTTGGATTGAATAGAAGAACAATAGTACTTTGCATTAATACTCGAGGAACAGCAGAGCTCCACACCTTAATCTATGGTGTGTAGAAACTCCACCGTTGAAAATACATAAGAACAAGGTCTAGGCATGGCCGAATGGCCAGCCCCCAATGTCTAAAGACTAAAAACGATCCTAAGATGATCTAAGGATAATCCAAAGATGTAAATACAATAGTAAAAAGGTCCTATTTATACTAGACTAGTTACTAGGGTTTACAGAAATAAGTAAATGATGCAGAAATCTACTTCCGGGCCCACTTGGTGTGTGCTTGGGCTGAGCATTTGAAGCTTCCATGTGTAGAAACTTTTCTTGGAGTTAAACGCCAGCTTTTATGCCAGTTTGGACGTTTAACTCTAGCTTGTAGCCTGTTTATGGCGTTTAACGCCAGAATAGGGCAGGAAGTTGGCGTTTGAACGCCAGTTTGCGTCATCAAAACTCGGGCAAAGTATGGACTATTATATATTGCTGAAAAGCCCTGGATGTCTACTTTCCAACGCAATTAAGAGCGCGCCATTTGGGCTTCTGTAGCTCCAGAAAACCCATTTCGAGTGCAGGAAGGTCAGAATCCAACAGCATCAGCAGTCCTTTTTCAGTATCTGAATCAGATTTTTGCTCAGGTCCCTCAATTTCAGCCAGAAAATACCTGAAATCACAGAAAAACACACAAACTCATATTAAAGTCCAGAAATGTGAATTTTGCTTAAAAACTAATAAAAATATACTAAAAACTAACTAAATCATACTAAAAATTACCTAAAAATAATGCCAAAAAACGTATAAATTATCAGCTCATCACAATACCAAACTTAAATTGTTGCTTGTCCCCAAGCAACTAAAAACAAAATAGGATAAAAAGAAGAGAATATACAATGAATCTCACAATATCAATGAAACTTAGTCCCAATTAGATGAGCGGGGCTAGTAGGTTTTTGCTTCTTAACAGTTTTGGCATCTCACTTTATCCTTTGAAATTCAAAATGATTGGCATCTATAGGAACTCAGAATTTTAGATAGTGTTATTGATTTTCCTAGTTCAGTACGTTGATTCTTGAACACAGCTACTTTATGAGTCTTGGTCGTGGCCCTAAGCACTTTGTTTTCTAGTATTACCAACGGATACATAAATGTCAGAGACACATAACTGGGTGAACCTTCTCAGATTGTGACTTAGCTTTGCTAAAGTCTCCAATTAGAGGTGTCCAGAGTTCTTAAGCACACCCTTTTTGCTTTGGATCACGACTTTAATCACTCAGTCCCAAGCTCTTCATTTGGACCTTCATGCCACAAGCACATGGTTAGGGACAACTTAATTTAGCCGCTTAGGCCAGGATTTTATTCCTTTAGGCCCTCCTATCCATTAATGCTCAAAGCCTTGGATCCCTTTTACCCTTGCCTTTTAGTTTAAAGGGCTATTGGCTTTTTCTGCTTGCTTTTTTTTTCTTTTTTTTCTTTTTTTTGGCCATTTTTTGGCTACTTTTTTCTTTTTCACTGCTTTTTCTTGCTTCAAGAATCAATTTCATGATTTTTCAGATTATCAATAACATTTCTCTTTGTTCATCATTCTTTCAAGAGCTAATAATTTTAACATTCATAAACTTCACTATAAAAAATATGCACTGTTCAAGCATTCATTCAGAAAACAAAAAGTATTGCCACCACATCAAAATAATTAAACTAATTTCAAGATAAAATTTGAAATCCAAGTACTTCTTGTTCTTTTGTAATTAGGCACATTTTTTCCTTTAAGAGATGTGAAGGATTCATGGAATTATTCATAGCTTTAAGGCATAGACACTAGACACTAATGATCATGTAAGGAAGACACAAACATGGATAACTGATGAGCGGATATTTTCTACGCTCTTTGTGGGTAATTTCATATAGATTTTAGCATGTTTTAATTAGTTTTTAATAGAATTTTATTAGTTTTTAAGCAAAAATCATATTTTTGGACTTTACTATGAGTTTGTGTGTCTTTCTGTGATTTCAGATATTTTCTGGCTGAAATTGAGGGAGCTGAGCAAAAATCTAATTTAGGCTGAAAAAGGACTGCTGATGCTGTTGGTTTCTGACCTCCCTGCACTCGGAATGGATTTTTTGGAGCTACAGGAGTCCAATTGGCACGCTCTTAATTGGGTTGGAAAGTAGACATCCAGGAATTTCCAGCAATATATAATAGTCCATACTTTGCACGAAGATAGACGACGTAAACTGGCATTCAACGCCAGTTCCATGTTGTAGTCTGGCGTCTAGCGCCAGAAACAGGTTACAAGTTGGAGTTCAACGCCAAAAACACGTTACAACCTGGCGTTCAACTCCAGAAATAGCCCAGGCACGTGAGAAGCTTAAGTCTCAGCCCCAGCACACACCAAGTGGGCCTCAGAAGTGGATTTCTGCACTAATTATCTTAGTTTACTCATTTTCTGTAAACCTAGGTTACTAATTTAGTATTTAAACAACTTTTAGAGACTTATTTTGTATCGCATGACATTTTTAGATCTGAATTTATACTCTTTGACGGCATGAGTCTCTAAACTCCATTGTTGGGGGTGAGGAGCTCTGCAGCGTCTCGATGAATTAATGCAATTATTTCTGTTTTTCTATTCAAACATGCGTTTTCCTATCTAAGATGTTCATTCGCGCTTAACTAGGGAGAAGGTGGTAATCCATGACACTCTTCACCTTCCTCAATCCATGAACGTGTGTTTGACAATCACCTCCATTCTACATCAGATTGAATGAGTATCTCTTAGATTCCTTAAGCAGAATCTTCGTGGTATAAGCTAGAACTGATGGTGGCATTCATGAGAATCCGGAAAGTCTAAACCTTGTCTGTGGTATTCCGAGTAGGATTCTGGGATTGGATGACTGTGACGAGCTTCAAACTCGCGAGTGTTGGGCGTGATGACAAACGCAAAAGAATCAATGGATTCTATTCCGACATGATCGAGAACCAACAGCTGATTAGTCGTGCTGTGACAGAGCATTTGGACCATTTTCACTGAGAGGATGGGAAGTAGCCATTGACAACGGTAACACCCTACATAGAGCTTGCCATGGAAGGAACTTTGCACTTTTGCATGAGAAGAATATTACATTACAGGAATTCAGAAGACAAAGCATCTCCAAAACTCCAACATATTCTCCATTGTTGCACAACAAGTAATTATTTCACGCTATTCTATTTTTTTAGTAATTCAAACTGATAATCATAATTGATCTCTTGACTAAGAATAATAAAATAAACATAGCTTGCTTAAAATCAACAATCTCCGTGGGATTCGACCCTTACTCACGTAAGGTATTACTTGGACGACCCAGTGCACTTGCTGGTTAGTTGTGCGGATTAGAAAAAGTGTGATTGCAGTTTCGTGCACCAAGTTTTTTGTGCCGTTGCCGGGGATTATTTGAGTTTGAACAAATGACGGTGAATCTTGTTGCTTAGATTAGGAAGAATTTATCTTTTTTACTAGAATTGCATCTTTTATTATCCCTTTTAAAAATTTTTTCAAAAATATTATTTTTCTTTAATTGAATTTTCGTTTTTTTTATTTTTTATTATTGAGTTTAGTGTCATGTTCTAAGTTTGGTGTCAATTGCATGCTTTTCTTTGTCTCTCAATTTTTCGAATTGCATGTTCTTGTTTTTTCTTGATCTTCAAATTGTTCTTATTTATTTTTCTTGTTTAATCTTTAGTTTTTCTTATTCTGTGTCTTTTCTTGTTTTTCTTGTGCTTTTTCAAAACATTAGTTTTCAAAAAAATATTTTATACCTCTTTAAAACACGTTACATTTATAGCTCAATTGGCTAGAGCGTTGGTTCATATTCTTGATGATTGGGGCACCGGTTCTTTTAAAAATCTTTTTCAAAAATAATTTTTCTTGATTTAATCTTGTGCTAAACTTTAAGTTTGGTGTTTTCTTGTTAATCTTTCTATAATTTTCGAAAATTTTATTGTGGTTTTCTAAAAATTTTAAGTTTGGTGTTATTTCTTTTATTCTTGTTGTTCTTGTGAATCTTCAGAGTGTTCTTGAGTCTTCTTTGTGTTTTGATCTTAAAATTTTTAAGTTTGGAGTTCCTTAGTGTTTTCCCTCCAAAATTTTCGAAAACAAGGAGCATTAGATCTAAAAAAAAATTTAAGTCTTGTGTCTTTTGTGTATTTTTCTCTTTCATCATAAAATTTAAAATTCAAAAAATTATATTTTCTAACTATTTTTAAGCTATATTTTCGAATTTTTTAAAACAAAAAAAATTCAGATTTCAATTTCAAAATTTTTCAAATCTTATCCTTTTAAGATTTAAAAAAAAATATCTTTTTCAAAAATATCCTAACCACTTTCTCTCTCCTCAATTTTTCGAAAATCTTCACAAAACATTTTCAAATTTTTATATTTTATTTTTATTTTTATTTCGTTTTTATTTTATCTTATTTTATTTGTTTTTATTTTATCTTTTTTAATTTATTTTATTATTTCAAAAATAAATTTTTATATATAATAAAATAAATAAAATAAATCCACGTCATCTCCCTTTCTCCATCATGGACATAAGTGGAAATCAACAGTCCAGAAGGACTCTGGGGTCATATGCTAACCCCACTACTGCTTCATATGGGAGTAGTATCTGTATACCCTCCATCGGAGTCAGTAGTTTTGAGTTGAATCCTCAGCTCATTATCATGGTGCAGTAAAGTTGCCAGTATTCCGGTCTTCCACAGGAAGAACCTACAGAGTTTCTGGCACAATTTTTACAAATTGCTGACACAGTACATGATAAGGAAGTAGATCAGGATGTCTACAGATTATTACT
>NC_029772.3:57629259-57639013 GCF_000817695.3 Arachis duranensis | reverse complement strand
TTACTGTTTCCATTTGCTGTAAAAGACCAAGCTAAGAGGTGGTTAAATAACCAACCTAAGGACAGCATAAAGACATGGAAACAACTGTCAGAAAAATTCCTGAATCACTATTTTCCTCCAAAACGGATGACACAGCTAAGGCTGAGCATCCAAGGCTTTAAACAAGGAGATAATGAATCTCTTTATGATGCCTGGGAGAGATACAGAGAGATGCTAAGAAAATGCCCATCTGAAATGTTTTCAGAGTGGGTGCAGTTAGACATCTTCTATTATGGGCTTATAGAGAGAGCTCAGATTTCTCTAGACCACTCAGTTGGTGGATCTATACACATGAGAAAGACAATAGAAGAAGCTCAAGAGCTTATTGATACAGTTGCCAGAAATCAGCATTTGTACCTAAGCAGTGAACCTCCCAAGAAAGAAGAAGCTAAAACAGTAACTGCTTAACTCAGTCTTGCAGAACAAGTTACTGAATTCAATCAGCAATTGGATTTTCTAACAAAACAGCTAGCCGAATTCAAGGAGATACTACAAGAAATAAGAATGGCTAATATGAATATGGAAGTACAATTGAAGCAAATAGAACAGCAGTTATCAAAACAAATAACAGAAGAATGCCAAGCAGTTCAATTAAGAAGTGGGAAAACATTAAATACCTCACTTCAAGGTAGCAGGAAGCCAAGGAATGAGCAAACTACACAAAATCCATCTGAGGATAGTAAGAGCCCAGAGAGGAATAATTCTGGCGCTCAAACGCCAGAAAATGGGTGGAAAGCTGAAGTTGAACGCCCAAATCATGCTTCTGGCGTTCAATGCCAGAAACAAGCAAGGAATTGGCGTTGAACTCCCAAAGGGAGCACAGTTCTGGCGTTCAGACGCCAGAAGCAGGTAAGGAGCTGGCGTTTAATGCCACTCCAGCTTCCATCCCTAGCATTCAAATGCCATTGGGGGATCAGACACATACTAGTGCTGATAATAACCCTTCTAAAAAGGCTTCCCAACCCACATCTATAGGCAATAAACCTGCAACAACTAAGGTTGAGGAATACAAAGCCAAAATGCCTTATCCTCAGAAACTCCGCCAAGCGGAACAGGATAAGCAATTTGCCCACTTTATAGACTATCTCAGGACTCTTGAAATAAAGATTCCGTTTGCAGAGGCACTTGAGCAAATACCCTCTTATGCTAAGTTCATGAAAGAGATCTTAAGTCATAAGAAGGATTGGAGGGAAACTGAAAAAGTTTACCTCACTGAAGAATGCAGTGCAGTCATTCTAAAAAGCTTACCTGAGAAGCTTAAAGATCTGGGAAGCTTTATGATACCATGCACATTAGAAGGTACTTGTACCAAGCAAGCTCTATGTGATCTTGGGACAAGTATTAACCTAATACCTACAGCTACTATCAAAAAGCTTGGGTTGACTGATGAAGTTAAACCAACCTGGATATGTCTCCAACTTGCTGATGGCTCCATTAAATACCCATCAGGCGTGATTGAAGACATGATTGTCAAGGTTGGGCTATTTGCCTTTCCCACTGACTTTGTGGTGCTGGAAATGGAGGAGCATAAGAGTGCAACTGTCATTCTGGGAAGACCTTTCCTAGCAACTGGCCGAACCCTTATTGATGTTCAAAAAGGGAAAGTAACCCTGAGAGTCAATGAGGATGAGTTCAAGTTGAATGTTGTCAAAGCCATGCAGCATCCAGACACCCAAAATGACTGCATGAGCATTGATATTATTGACTCTCTAGTAAAAGAAGTCAATATGGCTGAGAGTCTCGAATCAAAGCTAGAGGATTTCTTTAAAGATGTTCAGCCTGATCTGGAAGAACCAGAAAGAATAATAGAACCTCTGAAAATTCCTCAGGAAGAGGAGAAACCTCCCAAACCCGAGCTCAAACCATTACCACCATCCCTGAAATATGCATTTCTGGGAGAAGGTGATACCTTTCCTATAATCATAAGCTATACCTTAGAGCCACAGGAAGAGGAAGCACTAATTCAAGTGCTAAAGACACACAAGACAGCTCTTGGGTGGTCCATCAGTGATCTTAAGGGCATTAGCCCAGCCAGATGCATGCACAAAATCGTATTGGAGGGTGACACTAAGCCAGTGGTTCAACCACAAAGGCGGCTGAATCCAGCCATGAAGGAGGTGGTACAGAAAGAGGTCACTAAATTACTAGAGGCTGGGATTATCTATCCTATTTCTGATAGCCCCTGGGTAAGCCATGTCCAAGTCGTCCCTAAGAAAGGCGGCACGACAGTGGTCCATAATGAAAAAAATGAACTGGTTCCTACAAGAACAATTACAGGGTGGCGTATGTGTATTGATTACAGAAGGCTCAATACAGCCACCAGAAAGGATCATTTTCCTTTACCATTCATAGACCAGATGCTAGAAAGACTGGCAGGTCATGAATACTACTGCTTCCTGGATGGATATTCAGGTTATAATCAAATTACAGTAGATCCCAGTATCAAGAGAAAACAACATTCACATGTCCATCCGGAGTATTTGCATACAGAAGGATGCCATTTGGTCTGTGCAATGCACCTGCAACCTTTCGAAGGTGCATGCTCTCTATTTTCTCTGATATGGTGGAAAAATTTCTGGAAGTCTTCATGGATGACTTTTCAGTATTTGGAGACTCATTCAGCTCTTGTCTTGACCATCTAACACTTGTTCTAAAGAGGTGCCAAGAGACTAACCTGGTTCTAAACTGGGAAAAATGTCACTTTATGGGGACTGAAGGAATTGTCCTTGGGGACAAAATTTCGAACAAGGGAATAGAGGTGGATGATAAACCACTATTTTATGGTTTACAATGTGTTTAATTGTGTGGTTTTATCATGGTCTTTACCCACTTATTCATATAATTAGCATGCATTTAATTTCCTTCCTAAAATTATTACATGATTGAAAACATACTTCTTTGGTCTTAATTTAGCTAATCTTAATCCTCTCTTATTACCATTCGATGCCTTGATCTGTGTGTTAAGTGTTTCAGGCTTTATAGGGCATGAATGAGTGAGAGATTAGGAAGGAAGCTTGCAAAAATGGAAGGAACACAAGAAATTGAGGAGATGACCAGCGAGAAGTGACGCGTACGCGTCAGCGATGCGACCGCGCGGAAGAAAGGAATCCGTAGTGACGCGGTCGCATGGCTCACGCGACCGCGCGGATTGGAAAAGCACAAATGACCCGGAAGCGTGGACGACGCGAACGCGTGGCAGGAAAAACGCGAATGACGCGTCCGCATGGATGACGCGATCGCGTGACGTGCGCGATCTGCAGAATTACAAAAGTTGCTGGCAGAGATTCTGGGCCGTATTTCAACCCAGTTTTTGGCCCAGAAACACATATTAAAGTCAGGAAACTTGCGGAGACTTGAGATCATGCTCTCATAATTCACTTTTTATAGTTTAGATGTAGTTTTTTAGAGAGAGATGTTCTCTCCTCTCTCTTAGGATTTAGGTAGAGTTTTTAGAAATTAGGATTTAGGACTTCTCTTAGTTTTAGGAGTGACTCTCGATCCCAGGTTCAATGTTCTTTTACTTTATATTTATCTCTTATTTTCAGATACCATTAATGCTTGCTTGTATTAGTTATGTTGCCTATTTGGCTTATGCTACATTCATGTTATGATTTTCTTATTTAATATTACTTGAGATATTTCAGTTCAATATTACTCTTTTTATTCATGTTATTGATCATTCCCAATCTGAAGACATTCTTATTCCAGTAGAATTAATTTACTTTTCCCTTTTTGGTCTTGGTTAAGAAATCAGTAACTCAGGAGTTATCTTAGCTCAACATAATTAATAATTGTTATCTTTGCTAATTGAATTGAACTTCATTAATCCCAACCTTTTCTTAGGAAATAAATAGGATTCGAAGGTCTAATTAATTAGTCCCTTGACTTTCCTTTGCTTTAGCAAAGGTTAACTAAGTGGAATTAAGATTCAACTTTCATTATTTTTGATAGGAATAACTAAGTCTGGACTTCCAATTTCTTATACCTTGCCAAAGGATTTGCTTTACAGTATTTATTTATTTTAATTGTCATTTGAATTACTTGTCATACTTCTTCCTTATTTCCAAAACCCCCAATTTTACCTTTTTCATAGCCAATAATAAGAACATACATCCCTGCAATTCCTTGAGAAGACAACCTGAGGTTTGAATACTCGGTTATCAATTTTAAAGGGGTTTGTTACTTGTGACAACCAAAACGTTTGTACGAAGGGATTTCTATTAGTTTAGAAGCTATATCTACAACGCGAATATTTTTATAAATTCTTTACTAGCAAAAATCCTAACGTCAAAATGGTGCCGTTGCCGGGAAATTGCAAACGTGTGCCTTATTATTGGTTATTGTAAATATTTTTCAAAAAAAATATATAATAAATTTTCTTTTGCCTGTTTATTTGTTTTCTCTCTTCCCTCTTATTTCTGATAACTATTATGAATTCTCACCCCTCTCGCTTTGAGTTTGGTTCTAATTTTGTTGCAAGAAATGGAAGTTATAACAGGACTATGCATCAAGGTCTAAGCAATCAAAGATGGATGGAGCCACAAGGATCCAATCAACCCTTTAGGCAACAATACCATCCTAGATACCATGGACAGAGATCATTTTACAATGCATGCCCAACTGATAGATTTGGTGGACCGCCTTGTAGCTACCAACAAGCCCCACCCTATGCTCAGAGACCATCCTTCCAACACAGCCCCAGTTTACCATACTCACAAGCTTCTCTTCACCATTCGCCGCCATATGATCCTTGTCCGCCCCAACGCCAATTCAATCACTCCCAAGAACCACCACTCTTCTACAAACCATGTTCATATCCATCAAACCAAGAATCACAGGTTCGCTTCGAAGAATCAGTAAACCAATTTAATACAACCCTTCATCAACTGGAGCAAGCAATAAATCAACTATCTTCTAGACATTCAGCCACTCAACAGACCCCCATGGCTTCATGTGGAGAATATAATGAAGAATGTACTGTGAAGAAGACACAAGAAACTCCAGTGGACAGCATAGAGCATAACCTCATACTGGAACAAATAGAGAAAGCTGTCATTGTAGAAGAAGAAGAATTGGTTGAAGATTTGGGAGATGTTGAACCTCCATGGGAATACAGAGTCATGGAAGACCCCGTCAAGGATGTTACAACTGACGCTAAAGAGGATGTTGCACAGCCTCCGATGCAGATATCTTATGAAGAACTAGACGGACTAACTCAAGACACATGTTTCCTTGATGATGATAGTCACTAGTCAAGTCCTCCCCGTGATGAACTTGCATCCGCAAGTGAATCCTTTGAGATAGAAAAATCTTCCCCAAGTGAATACGAAGATGATGCAGAGGTCGACTTTTCTCAACCTCCTGTTTATGACTCAAGTGATGAGGAAGATATGGAAGACTTTGACCAGGACACGGCTGGAATGGAAAAGGTTTGCAAGGAAGTGGAGGAATTCACTGAAGACCACAAGGGAGTAGAGCTTGTAGAACCACTAAAAACACGGATCCCAAGGCCACTACCAACCAACACAGACTTCAAGTGGGTAAAATCCTTGACTCTTATCTTTATTTTTTCACTTGAATACAATTTACTTGAAACAGATGGCCAGCTTAGAGTTCTCTGCGGCTTTAAGAGTAAAAGGGAAATGGCTCGCACTCAGAGCTGGTATACAAGGTTCAATAAGGTTACACGCTTCAAATCGAAGTGCACGGATTGGTATCATGTTCAATCGAATGGATCTCGGAAAACGTTTGGTCATCTTGGTGAGAATCCAATTTCCAAACCGCCCGGATGGAAAAGTATAGATCAAAACGAAAGTGGATTTGGAACCAAAGTTTGGGATCCTGGAATATATTCTGATATTCATCACCCCGGGAGCCTGAAAATCTGTTTGAAGCTGCTCAGAAGCTTCACATGCCTAGTTTGGGACCCCGGAGGCTATTGGCATTCCAAGCATTGGTGGAGATTTCTGGACGAATTCAAGCATAAGCCACCATAGCAGGAAGCTCATCTAATGTCCAACTTAAGGACTTTAACTAAAAGTGCTAGGTGGGAGACAACCCACCATGGTATGATCGCTCCTGTTTCCATTTTATTTCGTTTTGTTTATTTTATATTGTTTATTTCTATTGAACCTAGATGTTATTCATAACATATGCATTTAGCACTGCATACTGCATAATTACATACCTGTATATCGGATAAAAAAAAATTTACGCACGTGACGCGGCAGCGTAACCGACGCGTCCGCGTCAGCAGTGCATTATGAAGAAAAGAAAGTTGAACAGAGAGTCACGCTGGAGCATGGCTGGAGGCGTGCCAGTGGCACAAATCGACCCACACGACCGCGTCGCCGACGCGCCCGCGTCACATGGGAATAATGGCCTCCCACGCGACCGCGTGACCCACTGGTGGACGAAATTGTGATTCGTACTCTTTGTACTTGTATGAAATTTAATTCGAGATAATAGCTCTTTACTATGTGTGGTCAGAACTCCGTTCAACTAACCAGCAAGTGTACTGGGTCGTCCAAGTAATAAACCTTACGTGAGTAAGGGTCGATCCCACAGAGATTGTTGGTATGAAGCAAGCTATGGTCATCTTGTAAATCTCAGTCAGGCGGATTTAAATAAATTATGGAATTTGGAAAATCAAATAATAGTAAATAAACATAAAATAAAGATAAAGTTACTCATGTATTTCCATGATGGGAATTTCAGATAGGTGTATGGAGATGCTGTGCTCCTCCTGAATCTCTGCTTTCCTACTGCTTCATCCAATCCTTCTTACTCCTTTCCATGGCACAGTCATTCAATTCCGGAATCCCACTCGGAATACCACAGACAAGGTTAAACCTTCCGGATTCCCATGAATGCCGCCATCAATTCTAGCTTATACCACGAAGATTCTGATTAAGAAATCCAAGAGATATGCGCCCGGTCTAGGGTAGAACGGAAGTGGTTGTCAATCACGCGCGTTCATAGGTGAGAATGATAATGAGTGTCACGAATCATCATATTCATCAAGTTGAAGTGCAACGAATATCTTAGAATAGGAATAATTCGAATTGGATAGAAAATAATAGTAATTGCATTGAAACTTGAGGTACAGCAGAGCTCCACACCCTTAATCTATGGTGTGTAGAAACTCCACCGTCGAAAATACATAAGTGAAAGGTTCAGGAAAGGCTGAATGGCCAGCTCCCCAAAACGTGATCAATAGTCTCCTCAGATGAAGAATAAAATAAAACGAGACCAAAGATGTCTAATACAATAGTAAATTATCCTATTTATACTAGACTAGCTACTAGGGTTTACATGAGTAAGTAATTGATGCATAAATCCACTTCCGGGGCCCACTTGGTGTGTGTTTGGGCTGAGCTTCATCTATCCACGAGCTGAGGCTTCTTTTGGAGTTGAACGCCAAGTTGTAATGTGTTTTGGCGTTCAACTCCGGGTCGTGACGTGTTTCTAGCGTTTTACTCCAGACAGCAACATGAAACTGGCGTTGAGCGCCAGTTTACGTTGTCAATTCCCGAATAAAGTATAGACTATTATATATTGCTGGAAAGCTCTGGATGTCTACTTTCCAACGCCGTTAAGAGCGCGCCATTTGGAGTTCTATAGCTCTAGAAAATACATTTCAAGTGCAGGGAGGTCAGATTCCAACAGCATCAGCAGTCCTTTGTCAGCCTCCTATCAGAGTTTTGCTCAAGTTCCTCAATTTCAGCCAGAAATTACCTGAAATCATAGAAAAACACACAAACTCATAGTAAAGTCCAGAAATGTGAATTTAACATAAAAACTAATTAAAACATCCCTAAAAGTAGCTTGAACTTACTAAAAACTACCTAAAAACAATGCCAAAAAGCGTATAAATTATCCGCTCATCAACGGCCTTCCACGCGTACGCGTCATCCACGCATGCACGTCGATGTGCATTCCTCTAATCAAGTGTACGCGTACTACACGCGGGCGCATCGCTGCTTTGTCTCCTAACCACGCGTACGCGTGCTTTGCACGTGCGCGTCGTTGCTCGCCCTTGAGATATTAATTCTAATTAGATGAGCAGGACTTGTAGCTTTTTGCTTCTGAACAGTTTTGGCTTCTCACTTTTTCCTTTGAAGTTTAGAATGATTGGCTTCTCTAGGAACTTAGAATTTCGGATGGTGTTATTGATTCTCCTAGTTCAGTATGTTGATTCTTGAACACAGCTACTTATGAGTCTTGGCCGTGGCCCTAAGCACTTTGTTTTCCAGTATTACCACCGGATACATAAATGCCACAGACACATGACTGGGTGAACCTTTTCAGATTGTGACTCAGCTTTGCTAGAGTCCCCAGTTAGAGGTGTCCAGAGCTCTTAAGCACACTCTTTTGCTTTGGATCACGACTTTAACGACTCAGTCTCAAGCTTTTCACTTGGACCTTCATGACACAAGCACATGGTTAGGGACAACTTAATTCAGCCGCTTAGGCTTGGATTTTATTTCCTTGGGCCCTCCTATCCTTGATGCTCAAAGCCTTGGATCCTTTTTACCCTTGCCTTTTGGTTTTAAGGGCTATTGGCTTTTTTTGCTTGCTATTTCTTTTTCTTTCTATTTTTTTTACCATATTTTTTTTAGCAAGATTTTGTTTTTCACTACTTTTTCTTGCTTCAAGAATCAATTTCATGATTTTTCATATTATCAATAACATTTCTCTTTGTTCATCATTCTTTCAAGAGCCAACAGTTTTAACATTCATAAACAACAAGATAAAAAATATGCACTGTTCAAGCATTCATTCAGAAAGCAAAAAGTATTGTCACCACATCAATATAATTAAACAAAATTCAAGGATAAATTCAGAATTCATGTACTTCTTTGTTCTTTTGAATTAAAAACATTTTTCATTTAAGAGAGGTGAAGGATTAATGGAATTATTCATAACTTTAAGACATAGTTACTAAACACTAATGATCATGAAGTAGAGACACAAAACATAGATAAACATATAATATAAAAACCGAACAGCAGAAAAGCAAGAACAAGGAATGAATCCACTTTAGTGGCGTCTTCTTCTTGAAGGACCAACAATGTCCTTAAGCTCTTCTATGTCCCTTCCTTGCCTTTGTTGCTCCTCCCTCATTGCTCTTTGATCTTCTCTTATTTCATGGAGAATGATGGAGTGCTCGTGATGTTCCACCCTTAATTGTTCCACATTGTAGCTCAAATCTTCTAGGGAAGTGTTGAGTTGTTCCTAATAGTTGTTGGGAGAAAAGTGCATCCCTTGAGGCATCTGGGGGATTTCTTGATGATGAGCTTCCTCATGCATCTCTTGAGATCCGTGGAGGGTCTATCTTACTTGCTCCATCCTCTTCTTGGTGATGGGCTTATCCTCTTCAATGAGGATGTCTCCTTCTATGATAACTCCAGCTGAGTAACATAGATGGCAAATAAGATGAGGAAAATCTAGCCTTGCCATGGTGGACTTTTCGGCTATTTTGTAGAATTCATGGGAGATGACTTCATGAACTTCTACTTCCTCTCCAATCATGATGCTATGAATCATGATGGCCCAATCCACAGTAACTTCAGATCGGTTGCTAGTGGGGATGATGGAGCGTTGAATGAACTCTAACCACCCTCTAGCCACAGGCTTGAGGTCCAGTCTTCTTAGTTGAACCGGCTTGCCTTTGGAGTCTCTTTTCCATTGAGCTCCTTCCACACATATGTCC
>NC_029772.3:57627033-57628498 GCF_000817695.3 Arachis duranensis | reverse complement strand
GGTCCACAGATCCTGAGGTGTCAAGGATTTACATCCCTGCACCAATTAGGCATGTAAAATGCCTTTGCACACCATTCTGGCGTTTAAACGCCGAAGTGATGCACACTCTGGGCGTTCAACGCCCATGTGTAGCATGTTTCTGGCGTTGAACGCCAGTTCCATGCTTGTTACTGGCGTTCAGCGCCAGCTTTCCTCAAGGCATATTCCTGGCGTTCAAACGCCAGGATGTTGCTTGTTTCTGGCGTTCAGCGCCAGAAACATGCTCTGTTCTGGCGTTGAACGCCAGCCAGATGCACCTTACTGGCGTTTAAACGCCAGTAAGTCCTTCCTCCAGGGTATGATTTTTCTTCTGCTATTTTTGATTCTGTTTTTAATTTTAGTATTTTTTTCGTGACTCCACATGATCATGAACCTAATAAAACACAAAATAACAATAAAATAAAATTAAAATTAGATATATAAAAATTAGGTTGCCACCCAACAAGCGCTTCTTTAGTGTCATTAGCTTGACAGTGGGTTCTCATGGAGCCTCACAGATATTCAGAGCATGATAAGGGCCTCCCAACACCAAACTTAGAGTTTGAATGAGGGGGCTTCTCAACACCTAACTTAGAGTTTGGTTGTGGCCTCCCAACACCAAACTTAGAGTTTGACTGTGGGGGCTCTTTTTGACTCTGTACTGAGAGAAGCTTTTCATGCTTCCTCTCCATGGTTGCAGAGGAAGGTCCCTGAGCTTTAAACATAAGGTAGTCCCCATTCAATTGAAGGACTAATTCTCCTCTGCTAACATCAATCACAGCTTCTGCTGTGGCTAGGAAGGGTCTTCCAAGGATGATGCATTCATCTTCTTCCTTCCTAGTGTCTAAGATTATGAAATCAGCATGGATGTAAAGGCCTTCAACCTTTACTAACATGTCCTCTACTAATCCATAAGCTTGTCTTACTGACTTGTCTGCCAATTGAAGTGAGAATAAGGCAGGCTGTACCTCAATGATCCCCAGTTTCTCCATTACAGAGAGTGGAATAAGATTTACGCCTGACCCCAGGTCACACAGAGCCTTGTTAAAGGTCATGGTGCCTATGGTACAGGGTATTAAGAATTTACCAGGATCTTGTCTCTTTTGAGGTAGAGTTTTCTGAATCCATGTATCTAGTTTACTAATGAGCAAGGGGGATTCACCTTTCCAAGTCTCATTACCAAACAACTTGGCATTCAGCTTCATGATAGCTCCTAGATATTGAGCAACTTGCTCTCCAGTTACATCTTCATCCTCTTCTGAGGAGGAACAGTTTTCAGAGCTCATGAATGGTAGAAGGAGATTTAGTGGAATCTCTATGGTCTCTATATGAGCCTCAGATTCCTTTAGGTCCTCAATGGGGAACTCCTTCTTGTTTGAGAGACGTCCCAGGAGGTCTTTCTCACTAGAATTTTCGTCCTTCTCCTCCCTTGTGCATTCGGCCATAT
>NC_029772.3:57625024-57625454 GCF_000817695.3 Arachis duranensis | reverse complement strand
GGGGAACTCC
This sequence comes from Arachis duranensis, assembly GCF_000817695.3. NCBI lineage: Eukaryota > Viridiplantae > Streptophyta > Magnoliopsida > Fabales > Fabaceae > Arachis > Arachis duranensis. Next base: position 57,625,444 of record NC_029772.3, on the reverse strand, counting down.
TTCTTGTTTGAGAGACGTCCCAGGAGGTCTTTCTCACTAGGATTTTTTTCCTTCTCCTCCCTTGTGCATTCGGCCATATTGATTACTTCAATGGCCTTGCAATCTCCTTTTGGATTCTCTTCTGTATTGCTTGGGAGAATACTGGGAGGAGTTTCAATGACTTTCTTACTCAGCTGGCCCACTTGTGCCTCCAGATTTCTAAAGGAGGACCTTGTTTCACTCATGAAACTTAAAGTGGCTTTTGACAGATCAGAGACTAAGTTTGCTAAATTAGAGGGGCTCTGTTCAGAATTTTCTGTTTGTTGCAGAGAAGATGATGGAAAAGGCTTGTTATTACTGAGCCTATTTCTTCCACCATTGTTAAAGCCTTGTTGAGGCTTTTGTTGATCCTTCCATGAGAAATTTGGATGATTTCTCCAT
>NC_029772.3:57622352-57624046 GCF_000817695.3 Arachis duranensis | reverse complement strand
TCTCTTTAGAGTCCTTTCAGGTTCTGGATCAATTTCCACAAGAGTGCCTTTTTCCCTGTTCCTGCTCATATGAAAGAGAGGAAAACAAGAAAAGAAAGAGGAATCCTCTATGTTACAGTATAGAGATTCCTTTATGTTAGTAGAAAAAGAAAGGGGTAGAAGAATCCAAATACAAGGGATATAAGAAGTTCGGATTCTTAGATGAAGAGAGGTGAAGAGAAGTGTTAGTAAATAAATAATTAAATAGAAGAAGAAAAGAGAGGGAAATTTCGAAAATAGTTTTGAAAAAGTGGTTAGTGATTTTCGAAAATTAGAGATAATATATAATTAAAGTTAAAATTTAAAATAATTAAAAAGAATTTTTGAAAAAAGGATGAGATATTTTCGAAAATTAGAGAGGGAAAAGTAGTTAGGTAGTTTTGAAAAAGATATGAAACAAACACAAAGTCAAATAGTTAGTTGAAAAAGATATTAAAGTCAAATTTGAAAAGATAAGAAGATAAGAAGTTAGATAAGATATTTTGAAATCAAATTTTTATGAAAAAGATAAAATTTTGAAAAAGATATGATGAGAGATAAGATAAAAAGATATGATAAAAAGATAAGGTTTTTAAGTAAAAGATATTTTGAAAAAGATCTAATTTTCAAAATTAAAATTGATTACTTGACTAACAAGAAACTACAAGATAAGATTCTAGAATTTAAAGATTGAACCTTTCTTAACAAGAAAGTAACAAACTTCAAATTTTTGAATCAATCACATTAATTGTTAGTGTTTAAAAGATAAGAAAAAGATTTTGAAAATAAATTTTTAAAATTTCGAAAATTACAAAAAAAATAAAAAAGATGTGATTTTTGAAAAAGATTTTGAAAAGATAAGATTTTTAAAATTGAAAATTTGACTTGACTTATAAGAAACAACTAATTTTTAAAAATTTTTGACCAAGTCAACCCAAAATTTCAAAAATTTGGAGGGAAATAAGGAAAAGATATTTTTTTATTTTTGAATTTATAATGAGGAGAGAGAAAAATTAAAAACGTCATTTTTGTGTTTTTCTCTTTTCTTTATGGATCAAAGCAAAGAATGCATGCAAGAACACTATGAATGTCAAGATAAACACCAAGAACACTATGAAGATCATGATGAACATCAAGAATATAATTTTGAAAGATTTTTGATGCAAAGAAAACATGCAAGACACCAAACTTAGAAATCTTTAGTGCATGGACTTTAACAAACAAAAAAATGCATATGAAAAACAACAAACAACACAAAACAAGAAAACATCAAGATCAAACAAGAAGACTTGTCAAGAACAACCATCAAGATCAAACTAGAAGACTTGTCAAGAACAACTTGAAGATCATGAAGAACACCATGAATGCATGAATTTTTGAAAAATGCAAGAAAATTTTTTTAAAGCATGCAATTGACACCAAACTTAAAAGTTGACTCAAGACTTGAACAAGAAACACAAAATATTTTTTATTTTTATGATTTAATGATTTTTTTTGTATTTTTATTTTTGTTTTTTCAAAAATTATATTTTAGAAAAACAAAAATAAAGAAAAAATTTTTGAAAGATTTTTGAAAAATTTTTTTGAAAAGAAAATAAAAAGAAAATTACGTAATCTGAGCAACAAGATGAACCGTCAGTTGTCCATACTCGAACAATCCCCGGCAACGGCGCCAA
>NC_029772.3:57611217-57621931 GCF_000817695.3 Arachis duranensis | reverse complement strand
GTCTGTCACTAACGCCCAGCCTTCAGGAGTTTGAAGCTCGTCACAGTCATTCAATTCCGGAATCTTACTCGGAATACCACAGACAAGGTTAGACCTTCCGGATTCCCATGAATGCCGCCATCAATTCTAGCTTATACCACGAAGATTCTGATTAAGGAATCCAAGAGATATGCGCCCGGTCTAGGGTAGAACGGAAGTGGTTGTCAATCACGCACGTTCATAGGTGAGAATGATAATGAGTGTCACCGATCATCACATTCATCAAGTTGAAGTGCAACGAATATCTTAGAATAGGAATAATTCGAATTGGATAGAAAATAATAGTAATTGCATTGAAACTTGAGGTACAGCAGAGCTCCACACCCTTAATCTATGGTGTGTATAAACTCCACCGTTGAAAATACATAAGTGAAAGGTTCAGGCATGGCCGAATGGCCAGCCCCCCAGAACGTGATCAATAGTCTCCTCAGATGAAGAATAAAATAAAACTGAAACCAAAGATGTCTAATACAATAGTAAATTATCCTATTTATACTAGACTAGCTACTAGGGTTTACATAAGTAAGTAATTGATGCATAAATCCACTTTCGGGGCCCACTTGGTGTGTGTTTGGGCTGAGCTTGATCTATCCACAAGCTGAGGCTTCTTTTGGAGTTGAACGCCAAGTTGTAACGTGTTTTGGCGTTCAACTCCGGGTCGTGACGTGTTTCTGGCGTTTTACTCCAGACAACAACATGGAACTGGCGTTGAGCGCCAGTTTACGTCATCAATTCCCGAATAAAGTGTGGACTATTATATATTTCTGGAAAGCTCTGAATGTCTACTTTCCAACGCCATTGAGAACGCGCCATTCGGAGTTTTGTAGCTCTAGAAAATACATTTCAAGTGTAGGGAGGTCAGATTCCAATAGCATCAGCAGTCCTTTGTCAGCCTCCTATCAGAGTTTTGCTCAAGTCCCTCAATTTCAGCCAGAAATTACCTGAAAACACAAAAAAACACACAAACTCATAGTAAAGTCCAGAAATGTGAATTTAACATAAAAACTAATGAAAACATCCCTAAAAGTAGCTTGAACTTACTAAAAACTACCTAAAAACAATGCCAAAAAGCGTATAAATTATCCGCTCATCACCCACGCGGCCGCGTGCCCTGATTTTTGATGTAAAAAGGGTGCACAATGAATTATTGTGCGAGAGTGGTGCTGGATTAGTGATGAACGCACAATTCTACCCACGCGGACGCATGGCTCACGCGTCCGCGTCATTCCCTTCTAAAACCCACTCACGTGATCGCATGCCCCACGCGATCGCGTCACCCCAAATTTGGCAAATAAAATAATTTGAACAGAGAGTTGTGCAGGCGTGAGGCTGCACTCATGCCAGAAGCATAACATGTGTCACGCGACCGCGTGACCTACGCGACCGCGTCGATTAACTTATAGCGTAAGTCACGCGACCGCGTGCCCCACGCGTCCGCGTCGCCTGCACCGCACGACTTATCCTAATTTGCCAAATATCTTATCTTTTCTTCCCCAATCCTAATTTTTCCTCCCTCCATTCTTACTCACTTCTTTTGCTTCTCATTCTTCGTATCTTTCATTTTCTTTTACTTAATTGCATACTTTCATTCATTATATTATTTTCATTGGTGTTGGAATTTTATTTTCGTCATTGTTTTTTCTATATTTTTGTGGATTATTTGACAATTATATATTAATTTTTAAAGGGTTGCTTGCATGTTCAATTTAATACTTTCAACCAGCTTATTTACCATGCATGCTATGTGCTTGTGAAAACGCCCGTATGGCATTGTGCACTATTTTTAAGATTTTTTTTAATCTTCTACTATAAATGCTTGCTTTTCACAAAACCCTTTTTATATTTTATTAATTAAATATAATTGTCAATACAAACGTTATTGTTAGTTTCTTACGACTAACAATACATTAAAGCTTTTGATGCTTGATCTATGCTACTCATGCCCTTGCCGGCATGCTAATAAACATCTTGCATCCAATACTCCCCATGCCTTGCTATATTTCCATTGATGAACTGATCACATTGAATCGCGACAATCTCTTCCATTCACTATTTTCCTTACTTGGCATGATTATTCACTCGTACCGCCCTCCTCTTTGCTCTACACCTTTGACTTCATATCCCTTTCTCTTCTTCCTTTTTCAGGCTGGCCACCAGAACGGGTAAGGAGAAAGCTTCTACAATGAGCAACAGCTGAGGAACCACAACACCCGCCCACCTGTACATCTCAGCATGCACCGAGAACGGTGCAATCTTTAAGTGTGGGGAGGTCGACACCGATCTCCACGGGTCAGTTAGCCCCTTCTTAACACCAATTTCAATTTTTCATTGTTGCATTTGCATGTTTGATTGCATGTTTATTTTTTTTTGTGCATATTTTACCACTTGGTTAAAGTAATATTTTCTTTTTCAAGAAATTTTTATAGTATTTCACTAATTTCAATAAAACTTTTTGAAAAACTTGTTTGAAGAAATATTATTTTGGAATATAGTTTAGAGTTTGAACACACAAAACCAGTGAGATTTTGAGCCTATTTAATTGGTTGCATTTTATCAACCAATATTTTATTTTTGGTGTGTGTTTCTCTCTCTAAAATTGTGATCTTTGTCTTGCTTAATTCTATATTTCCATTTTTTGATGTATGCATGCACTTATATGATTGAGGCCTTGTTTCACTGAGCTTACATACCCTTATGGCCTTACCTTTTATTATCCTTTGCAAACCCATGTTGAGCCTATTTTACCCCTTGTTCTTTACTTTAGCTCATCACTAACTCTAAGCGGAAAACAATAATGTCCCTAATTTGAATCCTTGATTAGCTTAGACTAGTAAGAATGCTCATAAATTAAGTGTGGGGAAAAGTGGGTTTGGAAACGTTTGGTTTGGGAAATGAGTATGTTAGACTTTGTGTGAACATATGAAAAATGTTAAGAACATGTTTATGCATTCAAAACCTTAATCATATGCATTGAGAAGAATAAAAAAAAGCAAGTAATAAAAAGGGGACAAAATGCCCCAAAGTAAGTGTTGGTATCAATGCATATATACTAAACTCAATTTTAGGATGCATAAATATGTAGTAAACACAGTTGATGGGAAGTTAGATTTTGCATTTTAATTAAATGGATTGTCTTGAGTTAGGTGGAAAGTTTATGTTAATCAAGGATTCAGATTTTAGTCCACTTAGCCAAATACAATCCTACCTTGACCCTAACCCCATTACAACCCTTAAAAGACCTCTTGATTTGTGTATTGGTGCATTAAATTTTTGTTGATTGTTAGATGAAGAGCAAGCTATAGAAAGCAAGATTAGTAGAGAATTGAGAGAATTGACCCTAGACACTTAAGAGTTAGAATGATATACACTACTAGTAAGGGTTCAGTGCTTAATTCTATGTTTCCTGCTTTTATGAGCTATCTTCTTCTTGCAAGTTATTTATATTGTATTTTGTGATTTGAATTAGTGAAATCCAGTTCATATTTATTCTTGAAAGATTCATTTACTTTTTCACCAAGTAGGTAGAATCATTTTAGCATGTAGTTGCATTCACATTCATAGGTTGCATTGTATGAGTCTTGCTTTTCCCTACTTATTTATTTTGGCTCCTTGAGTTTAGCATGAGGACATGATAATGTTTAAGTGTGGGAAGGTTGATAAACACCATATGTAGGGTTTATCTTGTGCTTGATTTAGGGGATTTTATAACCTTTTACCCACATTTATTCAATGAAATAGCATGGTTTTGTACATTCTCCTTTAATTGTGCTTAAGTGTGAAAACATGCTTTTTAGGACACAAAATAACTAAATTTAATTCACCTTGATTCTATTAGATGCCTTGAAGGAAGCTTGCAAAAATGGAAGGAACACAAGAAATTGAGGAGATGACCAGCGAGAAGTGACGCGTACGCGTCAGCGACGCGACCGCACGGAAGAAAGGAATCCGCAGTGACGCGATCGAATGGCTCACACGACCGCGTGGATTGGAAAAGCACAAATGACGCGGAAGCGTGGACAACGCGAACGCGTGGCAGGGAAAAACATGAATGACGCGTCCGCATGGATGACGCGATCGCATGACGTGTGCGATCTGCAAAATTACACAAGTCACTGGCAGAGATTGTGGGCCGCATTTCAACCCCATTTTCGGCCCAGAAACACAGATTAAAGTCAGGGAACTTGCAGGGACTTGAGATCATGCTCTCATAATTCACTTTTCATAGTTTATATGTAGTTTTTTAGAGAGAGAGGTTCTCTCTTCTCTCCTAGGATTTATGTAGAGTTTTTAGAAATTAGGATTTAGGACTTCTCTTAGTTTTAGGAGTGACTCTCGATCCCAGGTTCAATGTTCTTTTACTTTATATTTATCTCTTATTTTCAGATACCATTAATGCTTGCTTGTATTAGTTATGTTGCCTATTTGGCTTATGCTACATTCATGTTATGATTTTCTTATTTAATATTACTTGAGATATTTCAGTTCAATATTGCTCTTTTTATTCATGTTATTGATCAGTCCCAATCTGAAGACATTCTTATTCCAGTAGAATTAATTTACTTTTCCCTTTTTGGTCTTGGTTAAGAAATCAGTAACTCATGAGTTATCTTAGCTCAACATAATTGATAACTGTTATCTTTGCTAATTGAATTGAACTCCAATAATCCCAACCTTTTCTTAGGAAATAAATAGGATTCGAAGGTCTAATTAATTCGTCCCTTGACTTTCCTTTGCTTTAGCAAAGATTAACTAAGTGGAATTAAGATTCAACTTTCATTATTTTTTATAGGAATAACTAAGTCTGGACTTCCAATTTCTCATACCTTGCCAAAGGATTTGCTTTACAGTATTTATTTATTTTAATTGTCATTTGAATTACTTGTCATACTTCTTCCTTATTTCCAAAACCCCCAATTTTACCTTTTTCATAGCCAATAATAAGAACATACCTCCCTGCAATTCCTTGAGAAGACGACCCAAGGTTTAAATACTCAGTTATCAATTTTAAAGGGGTTTGTTACTTGTGACAACCAAAACGTTTGCACGAAGGGATTTCTGTTAGTTTAGAAGTTATATCTACAACGCGAATATTTTTATAAATTCTTTACTAGCAAAAATCCTAACGTCAGTGGATCAAGCTAAGGTAGAGGTAATTGAAAAATTACCACCACCTGCCAATGTTAAGGCAATCAGAAGCTTTCTGGGGCATGCAGGATTTTATAGGAGGTTTATAAAGGATTTCTCAAAAATCGCCAAACCTCTAAGTAATCTGCTAGCTGCTGACACGCCATTTATCTTTGATAAGGAGTGTTTGTAGGCATTTGAGACTCTGAAAGCTAAATTGGTCACAGCACCAATCATCTCTGCACCAAACTGGACATTACCATTTGAACTGATGTGTGATGCCAGTGACCATGCCATTGGTGCAGTGTTGGGACAGAGGCATGACAAGCTTCTGCACATCATTTACTATGCCAGTTGTGTTTTAAATGACGCACAGAAGAACTACACAACCACAGAAAAAGAGCTACTTGCAGTGGTTTACGCCATTGACAAGTTCAGATCATATTTAGTGGGATCAAAAGTGATTGTGTACACTGACCATGCTACGCTTAAATATCTACTCACAAAGCAGGATTCAAAACCCATACTCATAAGATGGGTGTTGCTTCTGCAAGAGTTTGATATAGAAATAAGAGACAGAAAAGGGACAGAGAACCAAGTCGTAGATCACCTGTCCCGAATAGAACCAGTAGAAGGGGCGTCCCTCCCTCTTACTGAGATCTCTGAAACATTTCTGGATGAGCAACTCTTTGCCATCCAGGAAGTGCCATGGTTTGCAGACATTGCAAACTACAAGGCAGTGAGGTTCATACCCAAAGAATACAGTAGGCAGTAATCAAAGAAGTTGATCACGGATGCAAAGTACTATCTTTGGGATGAAACATATCTCTTCAAGAGATGTGCAGACGGAGTAATCTGTAGATGTGTGCCTAAAGAAGAAGCACAGAAGATCCTCTGGCACTGCCATAGATCACAGTCTGGAGGACATTTTGGAAGTGAGCGAACAGCAACAAGAGTCCTCCAATGTGGCTTCTACTGGCCTACTCTCTATAAAGACTCCCGAGTGTTTGTACTTAATTGTGACAGTTGCCAAAGATCTGATAATCTGCCTCACAGTTATGCCATGCCTCAACAAGGGATCTTGGAGATTGAGTTATTTGATATATGGGGCATTGACTTCATGGGGCCATTCCCACCATCATACTCAAACACTTATATTCTGGTGGCAGTGGATTATGTATCCAAATGGGTGGAAGCTATTGCAACACCCACTAATGACACTAAGACAGTGTTGAAATTCCTTCAGAAATACATCTTCAGCAGATTTGGTACCCCTAGAGTATTAATCAGTGATGGGGGAACTCATTTCTGCAATAAACAACTTTACTCTGCTTTGGTTCGTTATGGAGTTAGCCACAGGGTAGCCACTCCATATCATCCACAGACAAATGGGCAAGTGGTGGACGAAATTGTGATTCATATGTTATTGTATTTTGTAAAATTCATTGCTTTTTCTTTCCCTGGCAATGGCGCCAAAAACATGATGTCAATACCATGGTTTACAACTATGTGGTCACAACTCTGTTCAACTTAACCAGCAAGTGTACTGGGTCATCCAAGTAATACCTTACATGAGTAAGGGTCGATCCCACAGAGATTGTTGGTATGAAGCAAGCTATGGTCACCTTGTAAATCTCAGTTAGGCGGATAATAATCGATTATGGATAAGTTCGAAAATAAATAATAAACAGAAAATAAAATAGTAAATAGTTACTCATATAATTCCATAGTGGGAATTTCAGATAGGCATATGTAGATGCTGTGTTCCTCTCGAATCTCTACTTTCTTATTACATTCATCCAATCCTTCTTACTCCTTTCCATGGCAAGCTATATGTAGCGCATCACCATTGTCAATGGCTACATCCCATCCTCTCAGTGAAAATGGTCCTATGCTCTGTCACAACACGACTAATCATCTGTCAGTTCTCAATCAGTTTGGAATAGAATCCTTTGATTCTTTTGCGTCTATCACTAACGCCCAGCCTTCAATAGTTTGAAGCTCGTTGATGAGCGGATAATTTATACGCTTTTTGGCATTGTTTTTAGTATGTTTTTAGTATATTTTAGTTAGTTTTTATTACATTTTTATTAGTTTTTAGTTAAAATTCACTTTTCTGGGCTTTACTATGAGTTTGTGTGTTTTTCTGTGATTTCAGGTATTTTCTGGCTGAAATTGAGGGACCTGAGCAAAAATCTGATTCAGAGGCTGAAAAGGACTGCAAATGCTGTTGGATTCTGACCTCCCTGCACTCGAAGTGGATTTTCTGGAGCTACAGAAGCTCAATTGGCGCGCTCTCAATTGCGTTGAAAAGTAGACATCCTGGGCTTTCCAGAAATGTATAATAGTCCATACTTTGCCCGAGATTTGATGGCCCAAACCGGCGTTGCAAATCAGCTTCAGAATTCCCGGCGTTTTAACGCCGGAACTGGCACAAAAATTGGAGTTAAACGCCCAAACTGGCATAAAAGCTGGCGTTTAACTCCAGAAAAAGTCTCTACACATGAAAGCTTCAATGCTCAGCCCAAGCACACACCAAGTGGACCCCAGAAGTGGATTTTTACGTCATTTACTCATTTCTGTATACCCTAGCTTACTAGTTCACTATTAATAGGATCTTTTGACATTGTATCTTTACGGAATGACATTTTACATGTTTCTCATTGTATCTTCTACAGCATGAGTCTCTAAACCCCATCGTTGGGGGTGAGGAGCTCTGCTGTGTCTTGATAGATTAATGCAATTACTACTGTTTTTCATTCAATCACGCTTGCTTCTATTCTAAGATATCACTTGTTCCTAAACCTGATGAATGTGATGATCCGTGACACTCATCGTCATTCTCACCTATGAACGTGTGCCTGACAACCACCTCCGTTCTACCTTAGATTGAGTAGATATTTCTTGGGTTCCTTAATCAGAATCTTCGTGGTATAAGCTAGAATTGATGGCGGCATTCAAGAGAATCCAGAAGGTCTAAACCTTGTTTGTGGTATTCTGAGTAGGATCCAAGGATTGAATGACTGTGACGAGCTTCAAACTCCTGAAGGCTGGGCGTTAGTGACAGACGCAAAAGAATCACTGGATTCTATTCCAACCTGATTCAGAATCGACAGATGATTAGCCGTGCTGTGACAAAGCGCGTTGAACATTTTTACTGAGAGGATGGGAGGTAGCCATTGACAACGGTGAAACCCTACATACAGCTTGCCATCGAAGGAGTCTTGCGTGCTTGAAGAAGAAGACAGTAGGAAAGTAGAGATTCAGAAGATAGAGCATTTCCAAAACCTCAACATGTTCTCCATTCCTGCAAAACAAGTACTTATTTCATGTTCTTTTACTTTTTACAATCAACCCTGATAATTATTTATATCCTGACTAAGAGTTACAAGATAACCATAGCTTGCTTCAAGCCGACAATCTCCGTGGGATCGACCCTTACTCACGTAAGGTATTACTTGGACGACCCAGTGCACTTGATGGTTAGTTGTGCGGAATTGCAAAAGTGTGATTGCAATTTCGTGCACCAAGTTTTTGGCGCCGTTGTCAGGGATTGTTCGAGTTTGGACAACTGATGGTTTATCTTGTTGCTTAGATTAGGACTGTTTTATTTTTGTTGGTTTAGACTCTTTTATTTGAGTTTAGTTTCATAGTCTAAGTTTGGTGTCTTCTTTGTGTTTTCCTTTAAGTTTTCGAAAATTTGTGTCTGATTTTCTAAAAATTTTAAGTTTGGTGTCATTTTGTTGTTTTTCTCTTTCTTCATTTCAAAAATTGATTCTTTTTCAAAATAATTTTTAATCATATCTTTTCAATTGCTAATTCCAAAATCTTTTTTTATTAACTAATTGATTTAATTTTCAATCTGTTTTGATCTTATTTTTTTAGTTTTCGAAATTTTATTTTATTTTATTTTAAATTTTTTTGGTCACCTTTAAAAAAAGGTTACTTTACTTGTGAATCCATATCATATTCCCTTTCTCCATCATGGATCTAAGTGGAATTGAACAGTCCAGAAGGACTCTGGGGTCATATGCTAACCCAATTACAGCTGCATATGGGAGTAGCATATGTATACCTCCCATTAAAGCAAGCAGCTTTGAGCTAAATCCTCAACTCATTATCATGGTGCAGCAAAATTGCCAGTATTCCGGTCTTCCACAGGAAGAACCTACTGAGTTTCTGGCACAATTCTTACAACTTGCTGACACAGTACGTGATAAAGAGGTGGATCAGGATGTCTACAGATTATTAGTGTTTCCATTTGTTGTAAAAGATCAAGCTAAGAGGTGGTTGAATAACCAACCTACAGCAAGCATAAAGACATGGAAATAGTTATCAGACAAATTCCTGAATCAATTTTACCCTCCAAAAAGGATGACACAGCTAAGGCTGGACATCCAAGGCTTTAAACAAGAGGATAATGAATCCCTTTATAATGCCTGGGAGAGGTACAGAGGTATGCTAAGAAAATACCCCTCTGAAATGTTTTCAGAGTGGGTACAGCTGGACATCTTCTACTATGGGCTTACAAAAAAAGCTCAGATGTCTCAGAAAAGCAACTGTCAAAGCAATTAACAGAAGAATGCCAAGCAGTTCTACTGAGAAGTGGGAAGACATTGAATAACACTGCTCAAAGTAGCAAAAAGCCAAGAAAGGAACAGTTGACAGAGGATAACCAAACCACTGCTCAAAATTCCTATGAGGACAGTAAGAGCCCAGAGAGGAATACTCCTGGCGTTCAAACGCCAGAAAGGGGGGAAAAGCTGGCGTTAAACGCCCATTCCCTGCCTAGTTCTGGCGTTCAAACGCTAGAAAAGGGGGAAAAGTTGGCGTTAAACACCCATTCTTCACCCAATCCTGGCGTTCAAACGCCAATGAGGAATCAGACACCTGAGAGTGCTGATAGTAACCCCTCTAAAAAGGCTTCTCCAACCACTTCTGTAAGGAATAAACCTGCTGCAACTAAGGTTGAAGAATATAAAGCCAAGATGCCTTATCCTCAGAAACTCCGCCAAGCGGAACAGGATAAGCAATTTGCCCGCTTTGCAGACTATCTAAGGACTCTTGAAATAAAGATTCCGTTTGCAGAGGCACTTGAGCAAATACCTTCTTATGCTAAGTTCATGAAAGAGATCTTAAGTCATAAGAAGGATTGGAGAGAAACTGAAAAAGTGTTTCTCACTAAAGAATGCACTGCAGTCATTCTGAAAAGCTTACCAGAAAAGCTTCAAGATCCAGGAAGCTTTATGATACCATGCACATTAGAAGGTGCTTGCACCAAGACAACCCTGTGTGACCTTCGAGCAAGCATCAATCTAATACCTGCATCCACTATCAAAAAGCTTGGGTTGACTGAAGAAGTCAAACCAACCCAGATATGCCTACAACTTGCTGATGGCTCCATTAAATAACCATCAGGCATGATTGAAGACATGATTGTCAAGGTTGGGCCATTCGCCTTTCCAACTGACTTTGTGGTACTGGAAATGGAGGAGCACAAGAGTGCAACTCTCATTCTAGGAAGACCTTTCCTAGCAACTGGACGAACTCT
>NC_029772.3:57609381-57610310 GCF_000817695.3 Arachis duranensis | reverse complement strand
GACTTCTCAGTATATGGAGACTCATTCAGCTCCTGTCTTAACCACCTAGCACTTGTTCTGAAAAGGTGCCAAGAGACTAACCTGGTTTTAAACTGGGAGAAATGTCACTTTATGGTGACTGAAGGAATTGTCCTTGGGCACAAAATTTCAAGCAAGGGAATAGAGGTGGATAAGGCAAAGGTAGAGGTAATTGAAAAATTACCACCACCTGCCAATGTTAAGGCAATTAGAAGCTTTCTGGGGCATGCAGGATTCTACAGAAGGTTTATAAAGGATTTTTCAAAAATTGCAAAACCTCTGAGCAACCTGCTAGCTGTTGACACACCATTTGTGTTTGACACACAGTGTCTGCAGGCATTTGAGACCCTGAAAGCCAAGCTGGTCACAGCACCAATCATCTCTGCACCAGACTGGACATTACCATTCGAATTAATGTGTGATGCTAGTGACCATGTCATTGGTGCAGTGTTGGGACAGAGGCATAACAAGCTTCTGCATGTCATTTATTATGCCAGCCGTGTTCTAAATGATGCATAGAAGAATTACACAACCACAAAAAAAGAGTTACTTGCAGTGGTCTATGCCATTGACATGTTTAGATCCTATCTAGTGAGATCAAAGGTGATTGTGTACACTGACCATGCTGCTCTTAAGTACTTACTCACAAAGCAGGATTCAAAACCCAGGCTCATAAGATGGATGTTGCTTCTGTAAGAGTTTGATATAGAAATAAGAGACAGAAAAGGGACAGAGAACCAAGTAGCTGATCATCTGTCCCGAATAGAACCAGTAGCTGGGGTGTCCCTCCCTTCTACTGAGATCTCTGAGACTTTCCCAGATGAGCAACTTTTTGCCATTCAGGAAGCTCCATGGTTTGCAGATATTGCAAATTACAAAGCTGTGAGGTTCATACCCCAGGAGTACAGCAG
>NC_029772.3:57608470-57609283 GCF_000817695.3 Arachis duranensis | reverse complement strand
AGATGTGCAGACGGAATAATCCGCAGATGTGTACCTAGAGAGGAAGCACAAAGGATCCTGTGGCATTGCCATGGATCACAATATGGGGGACATTTCGGAAGTGAGCGAACAGCCACTAAGGTCCTTCAATGTGGCTTCTACTGGCCCACTCTCTATAGAGACGCCCAAGAGTTTGTGTGTAACTGTGACAGTTGCCAAAGAGCTGGTAACTTACCTCATGGATACACCATGCCTCAACAAGGGATCCTAGAGATTGAATTGTTTGATGTATGGGGTATTGACTTTATGGGTCCGTTCCCACCATCATACTCAAACACTCACATTCTGGTGGCAGTGGACTACGTATCTAAATGGGTAGAAGCAATTGCTACACCCACTAATGATACTAAGATCGTGCTGAAATTCCTCCAGAAATATAATGATACTAAGACCGTGCTAAAATTCCTCCAGAAACACATCTTCAGCAGGTTTGGTATTCCTAGAGTACTAATCAGTGATGGGGACACTCATTTCTGCAATAAATAGTTGTACTCTGCTATGGTCCGATATGGAATTAGCCACAAAGTGGCAACCCCATATCATCCACAGACAAATGGACAAGCTGAAGTCTCTAACAGAGAGCTAAAAAGAATCCTATAGCGGACTGTAATTGCCCGTAGAAAGGATTGGGCAAAGAGCTTGGATGATGCTCTGTGGGCATACAGAACAGCATTCAAGACTCCAATAGGAACCTCTCCATACCAACTTGTGTATGGCAAGGCCTGTCATCTGCCCGTGGAACTGGAACATAAAGCCTACTGGGCAACCAGATTC
>NC_029772.3:57599854-57608284 GCF_000817695.3 Arachis duranensis | reverse complement strand
GCATTAAAGAAGCGCTTGCTGGGAGGCAACCCAGTCATTAGCAGGTTATCTGTTTTGTTTAATCAAAGTTTGATACATATTCTCAAATGGCAATCATCAAAATTGAAGGAATTCACAGAGTTACAGAAGGATTCAGTGCAAAAAGCAGAGAAAAGGAGCTTGCTGGCGAAAAAACACCAGTAAGGGTTACTCTGGGCGTTAAACGCCAGAATGGATACCATTCTGGGCATTTAATGCCAGTAAAGGTACCATTTTGGGCGTTAAACGCCAGAATGGGCACCATTCTGGGCGTTTAACGCCAGGTGTGCAGCATCCTGGGCGTTTAGCAAAACACCCAGTGATGAAGGGGTTTCTGGCGTTTAACGCCAGCCAAGGTACCTGGCTGGGCGTTATACGCCCAAATTGGCCAACATTTGGGCGTTAAACGCCAGAATGGATACCATTCTGGGCGTTTAACGCCAGAAAGGTGGGAGACAGAGATTTTGCTTTCCACTTAAAATTTTTTTCAAACTTTCCTGTTTTAATCCATAATTTTCTACAATAATACATTTCAAACTTTCATCATTCACCTTCAAATTTTCAAATTTAAAATCATTCTTCAAATCTCTTTCAAATCCTTTCCAAATCTTCAAAAAACTCAAATATCTCTCAATTTCTTCCCATATCTTCTCAAATCTCCTTCAAAATTTTCAAACTCTCTCTCCCTTCCTTATAAATATATGTTCGGCCACACCCCCTTTCCCCACCATTCGAATTTGCTCTCCTCCTCTCTCTCCTCTTTCCTTTCTTTTCCTTGAGGACAAGCAAACCTCTAAATTTGGTGTGTTTTTTCGTGATCACTAAGTTAAGGCTCATCAAGATCATGGCCCCCAAAGGAAAACAAACCAACTCAAGAGGCAAGAAAGAGAATGCTCCAAAAGACCTTTAGAGTCAAGAGAAATTCTTAACCAAAGAACATGCAGACCATTACCACAAAATAATGGGTCTAAGGTCAGTGATCCCGGAAGTTAAATTTGATCTGAAAGAAGATGAATATCCGGAGATCCAAGAGCAAATTCGAAACAGAGGATGGGAAGTTCTAACCAACCCTGAGACAAAGGTTGGGAGAAATATGGTTCAGGAAAAAGGTTGGAAGAAACATGGTTCAGGAATTCTTCTTAAATCTGTGGCTGACAGATAAGCAGAGAATGACTGGAACCGCTTTTCATACCTACAGAACTATGGTCAGAGGGAGAATTATTTACTTCCATCTGGATAAAATAAGAGAGGTCTTCAAATTACCTCAACTACAAGATGATCCTGAATCCTTTAATAAGAGAATGGTGAGAGTAGATAAGGGGTTGGATCAAGTTCTAGAGGACATATGCCTCCCTGGAACCAAGTGGATGACCAATTCAAAAGGTGTCTCAAACCAACTCAAGAGGGGAGATCTCAAACCAGTTGCAAGAGGCTGGTTGGACTTCATAGGGCGTTCTATCTTGCCCACTAGTAACCGTTCTGAGGTTACTATCAAGAGAGCAGTGATGATTCATTGTATTATGCTGGGAAAAGAAGTGGCGATTCATCATCTGATTGCTTGTGAGATTTACACAATTGCAAACAAGAACTCCACTGAAGCCAAACTGGCTTACCCAAACTTAATCTCTTTGCTATGTAAAGATGCTGGGGTGAGGATGGGAGTAAATGAATTCATCCCAATTGAGCACCCAATCACCAAGAGGTCAATGGAAGGACAAATGCAAGATAACTCTATCAAAAGGAGGGCGCAGGAGTTCCTCCCTGAACTTCCTGAAATTGACTACTGGACTCGTCTAGAAGTACTGGGCCAGCCTAGAAGCATCTATCACCAAGTTGCAAGAAACTATGGAGCAACTTAAGGAAGAACAGCAGAATCAGAACTGCATGCTCTGCAAATTGCTGAAGGAACAAGAGAAGCAGGGGCGTGAGCTATAGGAGTTGAAGCGCCAAAAGCTCTCCCTTGAAGGGTAAAATACCCCACAAGTTGAGGGCGCATCCACTTCTCAAAATCAAGGTTGTTGAGTCCTAACTCTGTGATAACCTCTATCATTAGGAGTCTATTTAAATTTTTGTTTTCTATTACTATTAGTCTTATCTTATATCTATTTTTGAGTTTTGTTCTTAATTCATGATTAATAAAATTTAAGGTTCATGTCATAAAGCTATGAATGTCCTATGAATCCATCACCTCTCTTAAATGAAAAATGCTTTAATCACAAAAGAACAAGAAGTATAGGATTTCAAATTCATCTTTGAAACTAGTTGAATTAGTTTGATGTGGTGACAATACTATTTGTTTTCTGAATGAATGCTTGAACAGTGCATATGTCTTTTGAATTTGTTGTTTTAAGAATGTTAAAATTGTTGGCTCTTGAAAGAATGATGGAAAAGGAGAAATGTTATTGAGGATCTGAAAAATCATCAAATTGATTCTTGAAGCAAGAAAAAGCAGTGAATGCAAAAAAAATGAAAAAAAAGAGAAAAAAATATAATAATAAAGTTGTGATCCAAGGCAAAAAGAGTGTGCTTAAGAATCCTGGACACCTCTAATTGGGGACTTTAGCAAAGCTGAGTCACAATCTGAAAAGGTTCACCCAAGTATGTAGCTGTGGCATATATGTATCCGGTGGTAATACTGGAAGACAGAGTGCTTTGGGCCACAGCCAAGACTCATAAAGTAGCTATGTTCAAGAATCATCATACTTAACTAGGAGAATCAATAACACTATCTGAGTTCTGAGTTCCTATAGATGCCAATCATTCTAAACTTCAAAGAATAAAGTGAGATGCCAAAGCTGTTCAGAAGCAAAAAGCTACTAGTCCCGCTCATCTAATTGGAGCTAAGTTTCTTTGATATTTTGGAGTCTATAGTATATTCTCTTCTTTTTATTCTATTTTGATTTTCAGTTGCTTGGGGACAAGCAACAATTTAAGTTTGGTGTTGTGTGTGCTCTCAATTGCGTTTGAAAGTAGACATCCTGGGCTTTCCAACAATGTATAATAGTCCATACTTTGCCAGAGATTTGATGGCCCAAACCGGCGTTACAAATCAGCTTCAGAATTCCCGGCGTTTAACGCCGGAACTGGCACAAAAATTGGAGTTAAACGCCCAAACTGGCATAAAAGCTGGCGTTTAACTCCAGAAAAGTCTCTACACATGAAAGCTTCAATGCTCAGCCCAAGCACACACCAAGTGGACCCCGGAAGTGGATTTTTACGTCATTTACTCATTTCTGTATACCCTAGGTTACTAGTTCACTATTAATAGGATCTTTTGACATTGTATCTTTACGGAATGACATTTTACACGTTTCTCATTGTATCTTCTACGGCATGAGTCTCTAAACCCCATGGTTGGGGGTGAGGAGCTCTGCTGTGTCTTGATGGATTAATGCAATTACTACTGTTTTTCATTCAATCACGCTTGCTTCTATTCTAAGATTTCACTTGTTCCTAAACTTGATGAATGTGATGATCTGTGACACTCATCATCATTCTCACCTATGAACGTGTACCTGACAACCACCTCCGTTCTACCTTAGATTGAGTAGATATCTCTTGGGTTCCTTAATCAGAATCTTCGTGGTATAAGCTTGAATTGATGGCGGCATTTAAGAGAATCCGGAAGGTCTAAACCTTGTCTGACGTATTCTGAGTAGGATCCAAGGATTAAATGACTGTGACAAGCTTCAAACTCCTGAAGGCTGGGCGTTAGTGACAGATGCAAAAGAATCACTGGATTCTATTCCAACCTGATTGAGAACCGACAGATGATTAGCCGTGCTGTGACAGAGCGCGTTGACCATTTTCACTGAGAGGATGGGAGGTAGCCATTGACAACGGTGAAACCCTACATACAGCTTGCCATGGAAGGAGTCTTGCGTGCTTGAAGAAGAAGACAGTAGGAAAGCAGAGATTCAGAAGATAGAGCATCTCCAAAACCTAACATGTTCTCCATTACTGCAAAACAAGTACTTATTTCATGTTCTTTTACTTTTTACAATCAACCCTGATAATTATTTATATCCTGACTAAGAGTTACAAGATAACCATAGCTTGCTTCAAGCCGACAATCTCCGTAGGATCGACCCTTACTCACGTAAGGTATTACTTGGACGACCCAGTGCACTTGCTGGTTAGTTGTGCGGAATTGCAAAAGTGTGATTGCAATTTCGTGCACCACTCGTCACAGTCATTCAATCCTAGAATCCTACTCAGAATACCACAGACAAGGTTAGACTTTCCGGATTCCCGGAATCCTACTCGGAATACCATAGACAAGGTTAGACTTTCTGGATTCCCATGAATGCCGCCATCTATCTAGCTTATACCACGAAGATTCTGTTGGGGAATCTAAGAGATATGCGCCCGGCCTAAGGTAGAACGGAAGTGGTTGTCAGTCACGCGCGTTCATAGGTGAGAATGATGATGAGTGTCACAGATCATCACATTCATCAAGTTGAAGTGCAACGAATATCTTAGAATAGGAATAAAGAGAATTGAATAGAAAGTAATAGTAATTGTATTGAATAGAAACTCCACTGTTGAAAATACATAAGTGAGAGGTCCAGGCATGGCCGAATGGCCAGCCCCCATGATCTGAGAACTAATCATCCCAAGATGATCCTCAGATCTAAAGTGATCAAAAGATGTCCAATACAATAGTAAATTATCCTATTTATACTAGACTAGCTACTAGGGTTTACATGAGTAAGTAATTGATGCATAAATCCACTTCCGGGGCCCACTTGGCTTGTGTTTGGGCTGAGCTTGATCTATCCACGAGCTGAGGCTTCTCTTGGAGTTGAACACCAAATTGTAACATGTTTTGGGCGTTCAACTCCGGGCCGTGACGTGTTTCTGGCGTTTTACTCCAGACAGCAACATGGAACTGGCGTTGAGCGCCAGTTTACGTCGTCAATTCCCGAATAAAGTATGGACTATTATATATTGCTGGAAAGCTCTGGATGTCTACTTTCCAACGCCATTGAGAGCGCGCCATTTGGAGTTCTGTAGCTCTAGAAAATCCATTTCGAGTTCAGGGAGGTCAGATTCCAACAGCATCAGTAGTCCTTTGTCAGCCTCCTTATTAGAGTTTTGCTCAAGTCCCTCAATTTCAGTCAGAAATTACCTGAAATCACAGAAAAATACACAAACTCATAGTAAAGTCCAGAAATGTGAATTTAACATAAAAACTAATGAAAACATCCCTAAAAGTAGCTTGAACTTACTAAAAACTACCTAAAAACAATGCCAAAAAGCGTATAAATTATCCGCTCATCAGCAAGCTGAAGTTTCTAACAGAGAACTTAAAAGAATCCTAGAACAGACTGTGATTAACTGTAGAAGGGATTGGGCAAGAAGCTTGGATGATGCTCTGTGGGCATATAGAACAGCATTCAAGACCCCTATAGGGACCTCTCCATACCAGCTTGTGTATGGAAAGGCATGTCACTTGCCAGTGGAACTGGAACATAAGGCCTACTGGGCTACCAGATTCCTAAACCTTGATGCCAAGTTAGCTGGAGAAAAACGATTGCTTCAGTTAAATGAGCTAGAGGAATTTAAACTCAATATTTTCGAGAATGCAAAAATTTACAAAGAGAAAGCAAAAAGATGGCATGATAAGAAACTGTCATCCAGAGTCTTTGAGCCAGGGCAAAAAGTTCTGCTGTTTAATTCTAGGCTCAGATTATTCTCCGGGAAATTGAAATCCCAGTGGAAAGGACCATATGTGATTACAAGTGTGTCACCATATGGATACGTAGAGCTTTAGGATAATGATTCTAACAAAAAGTTTATTGTTAATGGACAGAGAGTCAAACATTATCTTGAAAGCAATTTTGAGCAAGAATGCTCAAAACTGAGACTTGATTAAAGCTCAGTAATAGTCCAACTAAAGACAATAAAGAAGCGCTTGCTAGGAGGCAACCCAGCCATTTACAAAGTTTATTTGTTAATTAATTGATTTTTAAGGGTATATGTCAATTATCTTCAAGGTAAAATAGCAATTGCTTGAGTTCACAGAGTTATAGAAGGATTCAAAGGATAAAAACAGCAAAAAGAAGTTCACTGGTGCGAAAACACTAGAAAGAAGCACCTTCTAGGCATTCAACGCCAGAAAGAAGCACCTTCTGGGCGTTGAACGCCAGAAAGAAGCACCTTCTGGGCGTTGAACGCCAGAAAGAAGCACCTTATGGGCGTTCAATGCCAGATTTACAACGTCTTGGGCGTTCAGAAAAACGCCCAGTGACAAAGGAGTTCCGGGCGTTCAACGCCAGAAAGAAGCAACAGCTGGGTGTTGAACGCCCAGTAGAAGCTGCACATGGGCTTAAAACGCCCAAACATGCAGCGTTTGGGCGTTTAACGCCAGGATGGTGGGGAGGAGGTAAATTCGTTTTTTCTTCACAAATTTTTAATTTTTTGTGTTTCAATTTATGATTTCTTGCATAAACACGTTCCAAATTCTCATGCTTCAATTCCAAAAATTTTAATCCTAATTTCTAAAAACCTTAATTTCTAAAATCCCTTTTTCAAAAATATCAAATATATCTTAAGGCATAAACACAAATCTTTTTCCAATCCAATCCAACTCTTTTCAAAACGTAATTATCTTTTAAAATCTTTTTCAAATATTCAGATTTATCTTTTCCAAATACCAATCACATCTTTTTAATTTTAAATTATATCTTTTTCTTATTTATCTTTTATAAATCATATCTTCTATATTATCTTTTTAATATTTTCGAAAACCCACCCCTCCCTTTAAATTCCACATTCGGCCTCCCTCCTCTCATCCACCATTCGACATTAGCTCTCCTTCTATCCCTCTCCTTTCTTTTCTTTTGCTTAAGGACAAGCAAACTTCTAAGTTTGGTGTGTTCATCCGTGATCACAAAAACATACTCACTTAGATCATGGCTCCTAAAGGAAAACAATCCACTCCAAGAGGCAAGAAAGAGAGTATTCCAAAACCAATTTGGAATCAAGGGAAGTTCTTAACCAAAGAACATTCAGACCATTACTACAAAATAATGGGTATAAGATCAATGATCCCGGAAGTCAAGTTCGATCTGAAAGAAGATGAATATCCGGAGATCCAAGAGCAAATTTGAAACAGGAACTGGGAAATCCTAGCTAATCCTGAAACAAAAGTAGGAAGGAATATGGTTCAGGAGTTCTATGCTAATTTGTGGCAAACAGACAGGCAGAGAATATCTGGAACTGCCCTCTATTACTATCGGACCTTGGTCAGAGGAAAGATTGTTCACATCCACCCTGACAAAATCAGGGAGATCTTTAAGCTGCCTCAGCTGAAAGATGACTGGTGGACGAAATTGTGATCCATATTCTTTTGTTCTTGTATGAAATTATTATTGTGGCACCAGTTGAATTCACAACTCCGTTCAACTAACCAGCAAGTGTACTGGGTCGCCCAAGTAATAAACCTTACGTGAGTAAGGGTCGATCCCACAGAGATTGTTGGTATGAAGCAAGCTATGGTCACCTTGTAAATCTCAGTTAGGCAGATTAAAATTGGTTTATGGGTTTTTGAAAATAGAAATAAGAAAATAGAAATAATAAAAGGGATAGGATACTTATGCAGATTCATTGGTGGGAATTTCAGATAAGCGAATGGAGATACTATATGCTCAAGGACGCCTGCTATTCTCCTGCTTCAACTCAGTCCTTCTTACTCCTTTCCATGGCAAGCTGTGTATAGGGGTTCACCATCAGCGGTGGCTACTTTCAATCCTCTCGGGAAAATGATCCTCTGCGGCTGTCACCCGCATGGCTAATCGTCTGGAGGCATCACCCATGGTTGATGGCTACATCCCATCCTCGCAGTGAAAACTATGCTCACGCGCTCTGTCACAGCACGGCTAATCACTGGTTGGTTCCCGCTCCTACTGGAATAGAATCCCTTGATTCTTTTGCGCTTGTCATCACGCCCAGCCTTCAGAAGTTTGAAGCTCGTCACAGTCATCCAATACTAGAGTCCTACTCGGAATATCACAGACAAGGTTTAGACCTTCCGGATCCTCATGAAACGTCACAGTCATTCATTACCGGAATCCTACTCGGAATACCACAGACAAGGTGAGACTTTCCGGATCCTCATAAATGCCGCCATCTATCTAGCTTATACCACGAAGATTCTGTTGGGGAATCTAAGAGATACACATTCAAGCTCTATTGCAGGTAGAACGGAAGTGGTTGTCAATCACGTGAGTTCATAAGTGAGAACGATAATGAGGGTTACTTATCATCACATTCATCATGTTCTTGGGTACGAATGAATATCTTGGAATAAGAATAAGAGAGATTTGGATAAAAGAGAATAGAATTGCATTAATACTTGAGGTACAGTAGAGCTCCACACCCTTAATCTATGGTGTGCAGAAACTCCAC
>NC_029772.3:57598574-57599693 GCF_000817695.3 Arachis duranensis | reverse complement strand
AAAATCCATTTCGAGTGCAGGGAGGTCAGATTCCAACAGCATCAGCAGTCCTTTTTTTCAGCCTTCTTCAGAGTTTTGCTCAAATCCCTCAATTTCAGTCAGAATTTACCTGAAATCACAGAAAAACATACAAACTCATAGTAAAGTCCAGAAATGTGAATTTAATATAAAAACTAGTGAAAACATCCCTAAAAGTAGCTCAAACTTACTAAAAACTATATAAAAACAATGCCAAAAGCGTATAAATTATCCGCTCATCACAACACCAAACTTAAATTGTTGCTTGTCCCCAAGCAACTGAAAATCAAATAGGATAAAAAGAAGAGAATATGCTATAAATTCCAGAATATCAATGATTATTAATTTAATTAGATGAGCGGGACTTGTAGCTTTTTGCTTCTGAACAGTTTTGGCATCTCACTTTTTCCTTTGAAGTTTAGCGTGATTGGCGTCTCTTAGGAACTTAGAATTTGGGATAGTGTTATTGACTTTCCTAGTTAAGCATGTTGATTCTTGAACACAACTACTTATGAGTCTTGGCTGTGGCCCTAAGCACTTTGTTTTCCAGTATTACCACCGGATACATAAATGCCACAGACACATAACTGGGTGAACCTTTTCAGATTGTGACTCAGCTTTGCTAGTGTCCCCAGTTAGTGGTGTCCAGAGCTCTTAAGCACACTCTTTTGCTTTGGATTACGACTTTAACCACTCAGTCTCAAGCTTTTCACTTGGACCTGCATGCCACAAGCACATGGTTAGGGACAGCTTGATTTAGCCGCTTAGGCCTGGATTTAATTTCCTTGGGCCCTCCTATCCATTGATGCTCAAAGCCTTGGATCCTTTTTACCCTTGCCTTTTGGTTTTAAGGGCTATTGGGTTTTTCTACTGCTCCTTCTTTTTCTTTCTATATTTTTTTCACCATTTTTTTTCGCAAGCTTCCTTTTTCACTGCTTTCTCTTGCTTCAAGAATCAATTTCATGATTTTTTTTTCAAATCATCAATAACATTTCTCTTTGTTCATCATTCTTTCAAGAGCCAACAATTTTAACACTCATGAACAACAAGATCAAAAATATGCACTGTTCAAGCATTCATTCAGAAAACAAAAAGTATTGT
>NC_029772.3:57566421-57596093 GCF_000817695.3 Arachis duranensis | reverse complement strand
ATCCCACAGAGATTGTTGGTATGAAGCAAGCTATGGTCACCTTGTAAATCTCAGTTAGGCAGATTAAATTTGTTTATGGTTTCGAAAATAGAAATAAGAAAATAAATAATAAAAGGGATAGAATACTCATGCAGATTCATTGGTGGGAGTTTCAGATAAGCGAATGGAGATACTGTATGCTCAAGGACGCCTGCTATTCTCCTGCTTCAACTCAGTCCTTCTTACTCCTTTCCATGGCAAGCTGTGTATAGGGGTTCACCATCAGCGGTGGCTACTTTCAATCCTCTCGGGAAAATGATCCTATGCGGCTGTCACCCGCATGGCTAATCGTCTGGAGGCATCACCCATGGTTGATGGCTACATCCCATCCTCGCAGTGAAAACTACGCTCACGCGCTCTGTCACAGCACGACTAATCACTGGTTGGTTCCCGCTCCTACTGGAATAGAATCCCTTGATTCTTTTGCGTCTGTCACTAATGCCCAGCACTTGCGAGTCTGAAGCACGTCACAGTCATTCATTACCGGAATCCTACTCGGAACACCACAGACAAGGTGAGACTTTCCGGATCCTCATAAATGCCACCATCTATCTAGCTTATACCACGAAGATTCTGTTGGAGAATCTAAGAGATACACATTCAAGCTCGGTTGCATGTAGAACGGAAGTGGTTGTCAATCACGTGCGTTCATAAGTGAGAATGACAATGAGGGTTACTTATCATCACATTCATCATGTTCTTGAGTCACTCCGAGTTATGACGTGTTTTGGGCGTTCAACTCCGGATCATGACGTTTTTCTGGCGTTTAACTCCAGACAGCAGCATGAACTTGGCGTTCAACGCCAAGTTACGTCGTTTTTCTTCGAATAAAGCATGGACTATTATATATTGCTGGAAAGCTCTGGAAGTCTACTTTCCAACGCCGTTGAGAGCGCGCCAATTGGAGTTCTGTAGCTCCAGAAAATCCATTTTGAGTGCAGGGAGGTCAGATTCCAACAGCATCAGCAGTCCTTTTGTCAGCCTTCTTCAGAGTTTTGCTCAAGTCCCTCAATTTCAGCCAGAATTTACCTGAAATCACAGAAAAATACACAAACTCATAGTAAAGTCCAGAAATGTGAATTTAACATAAGAACTAATGAAAACATCCCTAAAAGTAGCTCAAACTTACTAAAAACTATCTAAAAACAATGCCAAAAAGCGTATAAATTATCCGCTCATCAATGACCCAGACTCCTTTAATAGGAGAATGATGAGAACAAACAAGGGCCTGGACAAGATTCTAGAGGATATATGCATCCCTGGAGCCAGGTGGACCACCAGCACCACTGGCATCCCAATTCAACCCAAGAGAGAAGATCTCAAACCAATCGCCAGAGGCTGGCTGGACTTCATTGGGCGTTCTATATTGCCCACTAGCAACCATTCTGAGGTCACTGTTAAAAGAGGTGTGATGATTCACTGCATAATGTTGGGAAGAGAAGTAGAAGTTCATCAACTAATCTCGTGTGAACTTTACAAAATAGCAAACAAGAACTCCAAAGATGCCAAATTGACTTACTCAAGCTTAATTTCTATGCTCTGCAAAGATGCTGGAGTAAGGATGGGAATAACTGAGTATATCTCAGTTAAGCGGCCAATCACTAAAATATCAATGGAAAAACAACAGTTATAGGATGACTCCATCAAGAGGAGAGCACAGGAATTCCTCCCAGAAATCCCTCAATTTGAATACTGGGAGCATCTTGAGGCATCTATTTCCAAGTTGCAAGAAGCTATGGACCAAATAAAGGAAGAACAGAATAATCAAAATAGCATACTTTGCAAATTACTTAGGGAACAAGAGGAGCAAGGGCGTGACTTGAGGGAACTGAAGCGTCAGAAATTAATTCTTGAAGGACCAAGCACCCCACAGACTAGAGGAATATCCACTTTCCAAAATACAGGTTGTTGAATTCTAATTTTAGCTTTAACTCTGTGATATTTGTTACTATAGGAATTTACCTTAGAAGTTATATATGAGTAGTGGTAATTAGTATATCTATTTTGACTTTATTTTCAATTAAGTTATAATTTATTTTTTCTCATCATCATCAAACATGAATAAAATAGTAGATTTTTAGAATAAAGAGGTAATTTATATCTTTCGAGTTCTTAATAAAATAAAGAGGTAATATTTTTCTCATTAATTATATGTGGTGGCAATACTTTTTGTCTTCTGAATGAATGCTTGAACAGTGCATATTTTTTATCTTGAATTTTATGAATGTTAAAATTATTGGCTCCTGAAAGAATGAGGAACACGAGAAATATTATTGCTGATCTGAAAAATCATGAATTTGATTCTTGAAGCAAGAAAAAGAAGTGAAAAAAAAATTTACAAGGAATCATTGGATCAAGAAAAAGAAAAAAGCCAATAGCCCTTAAAACCAAAAGGCAAGGGTAAAAAGGATCCAAGACTTTGAGCATCAGTGCATAGGAGGGCCCAAGGAAGTAAATCCTAGCCTAAGCGGCTAAATCAAGCTGTCCCTAACCATGTGCTTGTGGCACGCAGGTCCAAGTGAAAAGCTTGAGACTGAGTGGCTAAAGTCGTGATCCAAGGCAAAAGAGTGTGTTTAAGAACTCTGGACACCTCTAATTGGGGACTTTAGCAAAGCTAAGTCACAATCTGAAAAGGTTCACCCAATTATGTGTCTGTGGCATTTATGTATCCGGTGGTAATACTGGAAAACAAAGTGCTTAGGGCCACGACCAAGACTCATAAAGTAGCTGTGTTCAAGAATCAACATACTTAACTAAGAGAATCAATAATACTATATGAATTTTGAGTTCCTATGGATGCCAATCATTCTGAATTTCAAAGGATAAAGTGAGGTGCCAAAACTGTTCAGAAACAAAAAGCTACTAGCCCCGCTCATCTAAATTAGAATCTGAGCTTCACTTAAAACTCTGAGATATTATTGCTTCTTAATTTCTTTTTATCCTATTTTATTTATCTAGTTGCTTGGGGACAAGCAACGGTTTAAGTTTGGTGTTGTGATGAGCGGATATTTTATACGTTTTTTGGGGGTAATTTCATATAGATTTTAGCATGTTTTAATTAGTTTTTAATAGAATTTTATTAATTTTTAAGCAAAAATCATATTTCTGGACTTTACTATGAGTTTGTGTATTTTTCTGTGATTTCAGATATTTTCTGGCTGAAATTGAGGGAGCTGAGCAAAAATCTGATTTAGGCTGAAAAAGGACTGCTGATGCTGTTGGATTCTGACCTCCCTTCACTCGGAATGGATTTTTTGGAGCTACAGAAGTCCAATTGGCACGCTCAATTGGGTTGGAAAGTAGACATCCAGGACTTTCCAGCAATATATAATAGTCCATACTTTGTGCGAAGATAGATGACGTAAACTGGCGTTTAACGCCAGTTCCATGTTGTAGTCTGGCGTCCAGTGCTAGAAACAGGTTACAAGTTGGAGTTCAATGCCAAAAACATGTTACCACCTGGCGTTCAACTCCAGAAATAGCCCAGGCACGTGAGAAGCTTAAGTCTCAGCCCAGCACACACCAAGTGTGCCCCAAAAGTGGATTTCTGCACTAATTATCTTAGTTTACTCATTTTCTGTAAACCTAGGTTACTAGTTTAGTATTTAAACAACTTTTAGAGACTTATTTTGTATCGCATGACATTTTTAGATCTGAATTTTATACTCTTTGACGGCATGAGTCTCTAAACTCCATTGTTGGGGTTGAGGAGCTCTGCAGCGTCTCGATGAATTAATGCAATTATTTCTGTTTTTCCATTCAAACATGCGTGTTTCTATCTAAGATGTTCATTCGCGCTTAACTAGGGAGAAGGTGGTGATCCATGACACTCATCACCTTCCTCAATCCATGAACGTGTGTCTGACAATCACCTCCGTTCTACATCAGATTGAATGAGTATCTCTTAGATTCCTTAATCAGAATCTTCGTGGTATAAGCTAGAACTGATGGCGGCATTCATGAGAATCCGAAAAGTCTAAACCTTGTCTGTGGTATTTCGAGTAGAATTCTGGGATTGGATGACTGTGACGAGCTTCAAACTCGTGAGTGTTGGGCGTGATGACAAACGCAAAAGAATCAATGGATTCTATTCCGACATGATCGAGAACCAACAGCTGATTAGCCGTGCTGTGACAGAGCATTTGGACCATTTTCACTGAGAGGATGGGAAGTAGCCATTGACAACGGTGACACCCTACATAGAGCTTGCCATGGAAGGAACTTTGCACTTTTGCATTGAGTTGAATGTTACATTATAGGAATTCAGAAGACAAAGCATCTCCAAAACCCCAACATATTCTCCATTACTGCACAACAAGTAATATTCTCCATTATTGCGCAACAAGTAATTATTTCAAGCTCTTCTATTTTTTTAGTAATTCAAACTGATAATCATAATTGATCTCCTGACTAAGAATAATAAAATAAACATAGCTTGCTTCAAATCAACAATCTCCGTGGGATTCGACCCTTACTCACGTAAGGTATTACTTGGATGACCCAGTGCACTTGCTGGTTAGTTGTGCGGATTGCAAAAGTGTGATTGCAATTTCGTGCACCAATAACACATAAAGCATAAAAATCAAAAAACAAAAAGATAAGAACAAAGAAATCAAAGAACGGGTCCACCTTAGTGATGGCAGCTAGTTCTTCCTCTTGAAGATCCAAAGGAACGTCTGAGCTCCTCTATGTCTCTTCCTTTCCTTTCTTGCTCTTCCTCATGGCTATTTGATCTTCTCTAATCTCATGGAGAATGATGGAGTGCTCTTGGTGCTCCACCCTTAGTTGGTCCATGTTGTAACTCAATTTTAAAGAGGTGTTGAGTTGCTCCCAATAGTTGTGTAGAGGAAAGTGCATCCCTTGAGGCATCTCAAGAATTACATGAGGAATTTCCTCATGTTCTTGTTGAGGTCCATGGATGGGCTCTCTTATTTGCTCCATCCTCTTTTTAGTGATGGGCTTGTCCTCTTCAATGAGGATGTCTTCCTCTATGACAATTCCAGCTAATCTGCATAGGTGATAAATGAGATGAGGAAAGGCTAACCTTGCCCAAGTGGAAGACTTGTAAGCCACCTTGTAGAATTCTAGAGGTATGATCTCATGAACTTTCACTTCCTCCCCAATCATGATACTATGAATCATGATGGCTCGATCCACGGTTGCTAGTAGGAATGATAGAGCATTGGATGAACTCCAACCATCCTCTAGCCACAGGCTTAAGGTCCGGTCTTTTCAATTGAACTGGCTTGCCTCTTGAGTCTCTTTTCCATTGAGCTCCTTCCACACATATGTCCATGAAGACTTGGTCCAACCTTTGATCAAAGTTGACCCTTCTAGTGTAGGGACGTGCATCTTCTTGCATTATTGGCATGTTGAACGCTAACCTTACATTTTCCGGACTGAAATCTAAGTATTTCTCCCGAACCATTGTAAGCTAATTTTTTGGATTCAGGTTCATACTTTGATCATGGTTCTTAGTGATCCATGCGTTTGCATAGAACTCTTGAACCATTAAGATTCCGACTTGTTGAATAGGGTTGGTGAGAACTTCCCAACCTCTTCTTCGAATCTCATGTCGAATCTCCAGATACTCATTTCTTTTGAGCATAAAAGGGACCTCAGGGATCATCTTCTTCTTGGCCATAACTTCATAGAAGTGGTCTTGATAGACCTTTGAGATGAATCTCTCCATCTCCCATGACTCGGAGGTGGAAGCTTTTGCCTTCCCTTTCCTCTTTCTAGAGGTTTCTCTAACCTTAGGTGCGTGCCATAAATGGTTATGGAAAAACAAAAAGCAATGCTTTTACCACACCAAACTTAAAAGGTTTGCTCATCCTCGAGCAAAAGAAGAAATAAAGAAGGGGAAGAAGAAGAAAATGGAGGAGATGGAGGGAGAGATGGGTTCGGCCAAGGGGGTAGGAGAGTGTTTATGATGTGTGAAAATGAAGGAGTGAAGAGGGGTATTTATAGGGAGGGAGAGTGGCCGAATGGAATTGGGTGGGTTTGGGAGGGAAAAGTGTTTGGATTTGAAAAGTGAGGTAGGTGGGGGGTTTTTGGGGAAGAGGGATGGAGGTGATTGGTGAAGAGAATATAGGAAAGATGATAGGATTTGATAGGTGAGTGATGTTTTGGGTAAAGTGTTATAGAGATGTGTGAGGGGGAGAGAGAGAGCGAAGTGGGGTAGGTGGAGATCCTGTGGGGTCCACAGATCCTGAGGTGTCAAGAATTTTTCATCCCTGCACAATTTAGGCGTGTAAACGCCCTATGTATGCAATACTGGCATTTAACACCAGACTACTGCCTGTTTCTGGCGTTGAACGCCAGCTTTTATACCTTTCCTGGCATTTAACGGCAAGCTGTAGCCTGTTTCTGGCATTAAACGCCAGTCTGGTGTTTCTTTCTGGCATTAAACGCCCAAAATGGTGTGAGATTAGGCGTTTAACGCCCATTCTGCTACTCTTACTGGTATTTAGACGCTAGTAAGTTCATCCTCTAAGGTGTGCTATTTTTAATGCTGTTTTTAAATTTGCTTTGATTTTTGTAGTTGTTTTTGTGACTCCACATGATCATCAACCTAAAGAAAACATAGAACAACATAGATAAATAAAATTGGGTTGCCTCCCAATAAGCGCTTCTTTAATGTCAATAGCTTGACAGTGGTCTCTCATGGAGCCTCACAGATAATCAGGTTGTGGCCTTTCAACACCAAACTTAGAGTTTGGTTGTGGCCTCCCAACACCAAACTTAGAGTTTGAATGTGGGGGCTTTGGTTGACTTTGTATTGAGAGAAGCTTTTCATGCTTCTTCTCCATGTGTATAGAAGGAGAACCTTGAATCTTGAATACAAAGTAGTCCTCATTCAATTGAAGAACCAACTCTCCTCTGTCAACATCAATCACAGCTTTTGCTGTGGCTAGGAAAGGTCTGCCAAGGATGATGGCTTCATCCTCATCCTTCCCAGTGTCTAGGATTATGAAATCAGTAGGGATGTAAAGGCCTTCAACCTTAACTAGCACATCCTCTACTAGTCCATAAGCCTGTTTTATTGATTTGTCTGCCATTTCTAGTGAGATTCTTGCAGCTTGTACCTCAAAGATTCCTAGTTTATCCATTACAGAGAGTGGCATGAGGTTAATACCTGACCCTAGGTCACACAGAGCCTTCTCAAAGGTCATGGTGCCTATGGTACAGGGTATTAAGAATTTACCAGGATCCTGTTTCTTTTGAGGTAAAGTTTGCTGAACCCAGGGATTCAATTCATTAATGAGCAATGGAGGTTCATCCTCCCAAGTCTCATTACCAAATAGCTTGGCATTCAACTTCATGATTGATCCTAAATACTGGGCAACTTGGCCTTCAATAATGTCTTCATCTTCTTCAGAAGATGAATAGTTATCAGAGCTCATGAATGGTAAAAGGAAGTTCAATGGAATCTATATGGTCTCTGTATGAGCCTCAGATTTTTTTGGTTCCTCATTGGGGTACTCCTTAATGGCCAGTGGATGTTCCCTGAGGTATTCCTCACTGGGAATTACTGTCTTTTGAAACTAAGAGTGGCATTAGATAGATCAGAGACTATATTTGTTAAGCTAGATGGATTCTGCTCAAAATTCTCTGTCTGTTGTTGAGAGGATGATGGAAAAGGCTTGCCATTGCTAAACCTGTTTCTTCCACCATTGTTATTGTTAAAGCCTTGTTGAGGCTTTTGTGGATCCTTCCATGAGAAATTTGGATGATTTCTCCATGGGGGACTATAGGTGTTTCCATAGGCTTCACCCATGTAATTCACCTTTGCCATTGCGGGGTTTTTAGGATCATAAGCTTCTTCTTCAGAAGATGCTTCTTTAGTACAGTTGGATGCATTTTGCAATCCATTCAGACTCTGAGAAATCATATTGACTTGTTGAGTTAACATTTTGTTCTGAGCTAACATGGCATTTAGAGCATCAATTTCAAGAACTCCCTTTCCTCTGAGGCGTCCCATTATTCACAGGATTCCTTTCAGAGGTGTACATGAACTAGTTATTTGCAACCATTTTCATGAGTTCCTGAGCTTCTGCAGGCATTTTCTTTAGGTGAATAGATCTACCTGCAGAATGGTCCAATGACATCTTAGACAATTCTGACAGACCATCATAGAATATATCCAGGATGGTCCATTCTGATAGTCCAACCATATTCTAGCTCTGTCTCTTACAGCAAAAGGGAAAAGTATAAGCTTATAGACCTCGAGATCAACTCCATTGGTCTTAACAGTATCACAGATTTGCAAGAATTTAGTTAAGAACTGAAAATGATCTTCTGATGGAAGTCCATAAAACTTGCAATTATGTTGCATCAGAGAAACTAATTGAGGCTTTAGCTCAAAATTGTTTGCTCCAATGGCAGGGATTGAGATGCTTCTTCCGTGGAAGTTGGAAGTTGGTGCAATGTAGTCACCAAGCATCTTCCTTGCATTGTTATTGTTGTTGGGTTCGGCCATTACTTCTTTTTCGAGATTCTCTGGAAGGTTTTCTCTGGATTGTTGTGCTTTAGCTTCTCTTAGCTTCTTCTTCAGAGTCCTTTTAGGTTCAGGGTCAATTTCAATAAGAATGTTCTTGTTCTTGCTCCTGCTCATATAAAAAAGAAGAGAACATAAATAATAGGGATCCTCTTTGTCACAGCACAAAGAGTCCCTTATGTGAGTAGAAGAGAAGAAGAATAAGAATGAGGAAAGAAAGAGAGAAATTCAAACTCAGAGAGAGGGAGAGGGTTCAAATTTTTTATTAGTAGAGGAGAAGTGTTAGTAAATAAATAAGATAAATAGAAGGAGAAGAAGGGGGAGAGAGAATTCGAAAATTAGTTAAAAGAAAGGAAAAATATTTTTGTTTTTATTTTAATTTAGAATTCGAAATTATTAAAAGAAATAAGATAAAATTTAAAATAATTAGTTAATTAAAAAGGTTTTTGAAAAATGGTTAATGGTTTTTGAACATCAAAAGTGAGAAAGTGGTTTTGAAAAAGATAAGAAATAGTAAATTTTGAAAAGATAAGATGTTAGAAAAAGAGTTTGAAATTAAAATTTGAAAAAAAAATATGATTTGAAAAAGATATGATTGAAAAAATATTATTGAAAAAGAAATTAAAAAGATTTGATTTTTGAAATTAAAGTTGATGACTTGACTAACAAGAAACTAAAAGATATGATTCTAAACTTTAAAGATTGAACCTTTCTTAACAAGAAAGTAACAAACTTAAAATTTTTGAATCAAAACATTAATTGTTAGTATTAATATCGAAAAATATGAGGTAAAAATAGAAAATAATTTTGAAAAGTTTTGAAAAAGATTTTTGAAAATTTTTGAAAAACAAAAGAAAAAAATGAAAAAGATTTGATTTTGAAAAAGACTTTGAAAAGATAAATTTTTGAGATTGAAATCTTGACTTTACTAACAAGAAATAACTTATTTTAAAAATTTTGACTAAGTCAACCCAAAGATTTCGAAATTTATGAGAGAAATAAGAGAAAGATATTTTTTTATTTTTGAATTTTTAATGAGGAGAGAGAAAAACACAAAAATGACTCAAAACATGAAAATTTTGGATCAAAACCAATGATGCATGCAAGAACACTTTGAATGTCAAGATGAACACCAAGAACACTTTGAAGATCATGATGAACATCAAGAACTTATTTTTGAAAATTTTTTAAAGAAAGAAACACATGCAAGACACCAAACTTAGAAATTTTTAATGCTTAGACACTAACAAACTAAAAATGCATATGAAAAACAAGAAAAGACACAAACAAGAAAATTTTAAGATCAAACAAGGAGACTTATCAAGAACAACTTGAAGATCATGAAGAACACCATGCATGAGTTTTCGAAAAAAAAATTTTAGGAAAAATTAAAAACATGCAATTGACACCAAACTTAAAATTTGACACTAGACTCAAACAAGAAACACAAAATATTTTTTTGTTTTATAATTTTATAATTTTTTTTGTATTTTGTTTTTTTTTCGAAAATTATTTTGGAAAAGAAAATAAGAAATTAAAAATTTTTAATAAGAATTCCAAGAATAATGCAATGTTAGTCTAAAGCTTCAGTAAAAAAATATTAGACATGGCTAGCCAAGCTTCAGCAAGACATTACATACAACAGCCAAATTGATGGGAATCAACTAGCTCCTGTGATGATAAAAGCATCATCCGAAACTCAAATTCATTCTTAAAAATTCTGAAGACAAAATAAAAAGAAAATTACCTAATCTAAGCAACAAGATGAACCGTCAGTTGTCCAAACTCGAACAATCCCCGGCAATGGCGCCAAAAACTTGGTGCACGAAATTGTGATCTCTGACAACGGCACCAAAAACTTGGTACACACGATCGTAATCTCAACACTTTCCTCACGATTCCGCACAACTAACCAGCAAGTGCACTGGGTCGTCCAAGTAATACCTTACGAGAGTAAGGGTGGATCCCATGGAGATTTTTGGCTTGAAGCAAGCTATGGTCATCTTGTAAATCTCAGTCAGGTGGATTTCAAATGGTTATAGAATTTTGATAATTAAAAGATAAATAAACATAAAATAAAGATAGAGATACTTATGTAATTCATTGGTGGGAATTTCAGATAAGTGCATGAAGATGCGTCATTCCTTCTGAATCTCTTCTTTCCTACTGTCTTCATTCAATCATTCATACTCCTTTCCATGGCAAGCTGTATGTTGGGTATCACCGTTGTCAATGGCTACCTCCCGTTCTCTCAGTAAAAATGGTCCTCTACGGTTTCTGTACGGCTAATCAACTGTCGGATTTCTCGTCTCGGATGAAAAATACTAGGCACAGCTACCGCATGGCTAATCAGCTGTCAGTTCTCGATCGTGTCGGAATAAGATCCAATGATCCTTTTGCACACTGTCACTGCGCCCCACAGTCGCGAGTTTAAAACTCATCACAGTCATCCCTTCCCAGATCCTACTCGGAATACCACAGACAAGGTTTAGACTTTTCGGATCTCAGGAATGCTGCCAATTGTTTCTAGCCTATACTACGAAGGTTCTAAACTCGGATTCAGATGCCCCATTGTCAGAGGGAAAACGATGTGAATCGTTGATTAGAGACCCAAGAGATATGCATTCAAGCTTGTTTTCATGTAGAATGGAAGTGTTTGTCAGGCACACGTTCATAAGTGAGAATGGTGATGATTGTCACTTGATCATCACATCCATCATGTTCTTGTGTGAGAATGAATATCTTGGAATAAGAATAGGCTTGAATTGAATAGAAGAACAATAGTACTTTGCATTAATACTCGAAGAATAGCAGAGCTCCACACCTTAATCTATGGTGTGTAGAAACTCCACCGTTGAAAATACATAAGAACAAGGTCTAGGCATGGTGGAATGGCCAGCCCCCAATGTCTAAGGACTAAAAACGATCCCAAGATGATCTAAGGATAATCCAAAGATGTAAATACAATAGTAAAAGGTCCTATTTATACTAGACTAGTTACTAGGGTTTACAGAAATAAGTACATGATGTAGAAATCCACTTCCGGGCCCACTTGGGTGTGCTTGAGCTGAGAATTTGAAGCTTTCATGTGTAGAAACTTTTCTTGGAGTTAAATGCCAGCTTTTATGCCAGTTTGGGTGTTTAACTCCAGCTTGTATCTTGTTTCTGGCGTTTAACGCCAGAATATGGCAGGAAGTTGGCGTTTGAACGCCAGCTGGAGTCATCAAAACTCCGGAAAAGTATGAACTATTATATATTTCTGAAAAGTCATGGATGTCTACTTTCCAACGCAATTGAGAGCGTGCCATTTGGGCTTCTGTAGCTCCAGAAAATCCATTTTGAGTGCTGGGAGGTCAGAATCCAACAGCATCAGCAGTCCTTTTTCAGCCTCTGAATCAGATTTTTGCTCAGGTCCCTCAATTTCAGCCAGAAAATACCTGAAATCACAGAAAAACACACAAACTCATAGTAAATTCTGGAAATGTGAATTTTGCTTAAAAACTAATAAAAATATACTAAAAACTAACTAATTCATACTAAAAACTACCTAAAAATAATGCCAAATAAATTATCCGCTCATTATCCCCATTGTGTGATCATGAAGCCAAGGAATTTTCTGGCTTCCATCCCAAAAGTGCACTTTGTTTGGTTAAGGTGCATTCTCTGCTTCCTCAGAGTGCCTAGTATGAGTTTGAGGTCGTCAATGAGCTCGTCGCATTTCTCTGTTTGGGCGAGTATGTCGTCAACATGGACCTCTACTTTTTTTGTGTTTGGATTAGTGAAAGTATACAATCATCAGAGCATAGAGGCAGCCATCAACAATTTTTTTCTTTTTCAAGACATGCTCACTTATGCCCTTGATGAGGAAGTCAAAGAAATGGCCACCCCAATTCCACTCGTGCATGGTATCCACCCGAAAAAGCGGAGGCATGTGGATGGGAGAAACCTTGTTTATTGTTGTCGGCAACAATAACGCCATTTGAATGTAGAGGATGAACACCCTCTTGAACGTAAGCCGATCTTCGTCATGGTCAACACTAATCTCTATCATCAAGTCCATCAGTTGGAATCTTTTATAAACTTCCTTGTCCTCCTTAGTAAACTCTTTAAAATTAACTTTGTTTAAAGAGTTCCCCTACAAAAGCAGCAAAGTAAGATCAATAATTACACTCTAATTCACTAGAAATACACTGAAATATGAGCCATATACACCTCTATTTCTTTTTATTACATGAGAGAATATGAGTTCAAAAGAATAGATTACAAAGAATTCAAGTATAACAATTCGTGTAATCAGTTACTAGATGCATTTAAGACAATGACAACCCCTATATTTTCTGGGTTGATGGTCAATACACTGTACCATGTGTCTAATTTGTTTGTTATCATATTAAAGAAATATGCCAACTTTTTCAAGAGCTTATGCGGGCACATTCATTGGAGGGATGTGCATTAAACCATCAAACCGATTCCTGGATCATGGCCTTCTTTTCGTTGCTCATATTTTGGAACTTTTCATTCAAGAGTCTTATTGAGCATCTCAAATCATGAGTTTTCTGTAAACAAACAAAATGAGAATCATTTAAATAAGCTAGATTTAGACAAGAAAAACTTAAGTTGGTCTAAGATATATGTGCTTACATTGTATTTTGGTGTAGTAGGGTTTTTGGTTGCCATTTTTACTGTAAGAAATAAAAAATATGGTTAGATACAACATCACTAGTTGCAGTCGAATTCGCTTGATATACACCGAAATACAAGCCATATACCCCTCTATTATTTTGTTGATTACATGACATAATATGAGTTTAAAATGATATTCAAGTAAACCAAACATGCACAAAATGACACCAGAAGCACAAGGACAATATTATGTTTCTAGTTACACCAGGGATAGAACAACAGTACCAGTTACAGTCGAATTCACTGGA
This sequence comes from Arachis duranensis, assembly GCF_000817695.3. NCBI lineage: Eukaryota > Viridiplantae > Streptophyta > Magnoliopsida > Fabales > Fabaceae > Arachis > Arachis duranensis. Next base: position 57,582,623 of record NC_029772.3, on the reverse strand, counting down.
CATACACCGGGATACCAGCCACATACACCTCTAGTATTTTTTAGATTAAATGATATAATATGAGTTTAAAATCATTTTCAAGTCAACCAAACATGCATAAAATGACACCAGAAGCACAAGGATAATATTCTATTTCTAGTTACACCAGGGATAGGACAACAACACCAGTTACACACGAATTCGCTTGATATACACCGAAATACCAGACACATACACCTCTATTATTTTTTAGCTTACATGACATAATATGAGTTCAAAATCATTTTTAAGACATGCATAAAATGACATAAGAAGCACAAGGACAATATTCAAGGACAACAACACTAGTTACAGTCGAATTTACTTAAAATACAGCAAAAGTTTCTATTTATACAAAATCAGTTCCAAATATGCATACATTCTCAAAACACATGAAAATATACGTTAAACTATATACAAAACAGTACGTAAAATGGTTATCACGGACTGAACAATATGACAAGAACAGTAATATCTATTTTAAATCAAGAACACATAATGATTCTACTTAATAAATATAAATACGTATATATAGTATTTCACGTTCAAAATGAGAAAGAGAAAAGTGAAAAACCTCGACGATTAGTGGAATAGTACCTTGAATAATCTTTCTTATTTTGTTTCTGTATTTTTTTTATGGAGATTTTAATGTTTTCTTGTTGATTTCCTTGAGTTTTGGCGACGATTTTGATAGTTTCTTGAGAGATTTCAAGTGTCGTTTGAATTTTTAGGGTTGGAGTTTTGATTAAGGAAGAAGAGGAACCGTCTTTCATAATCGTGAGTGAGCGCACCATTGAAACGGTTGAGTGAGCACGTATTTACACGCTCGTATATGGGGGATTATTTTTATTGGGTTTGACCCAACTTGTATAACTTGTCAGCCAAAAAGACTTGTATATGTAATAGGCCTGTTTAATATAATAACAATAACAATTTATTTAACACATAATTGATTCAATTGTGATCATACTATTTATTTTTAACAGGGATATTCATCATAGAATCAATGCAATTTATGATATATAATGGAAATTTATTCTCCAATGTTATCTTTTAGGATGTAAGTTTTTTTAACGTTTTCATTGGTGATCCTATTGTATCCATCACTTTACATTAGTGCATAACTGCCCTATTATTTTGGTGCATTTATGTTTAAAACTGTGTAATGATTTCCTTCATAGATTTCATTCTTATCTGAAATAATCTAAACTATGTTTGCTTAAATTGAATAGACAAAATATCTATTAAAAAAACGGATGTAAGTTATGATGCTATGTGGGCATTTATTTGCCGGTGGTGGTTTGGAGGGAGGGGGAGTTTAAAATAGCGAAAATAATGGATTAGATATTTTCTGGTCATTGTTTGATTCTATGCTTTCTTGCTTGTTTAGACAAGTAGCATTTGGATCTTTGATTCATTTGGCATATTTTAATGTGTCAATCTTCCTATATAAATTTTAACTCTTCCTAATATTGATCGTTTCATTTCTTTTTATTAAATTCAATCAAAAGTCATTAAAAATAATTATTTTCATTTGGACAATGATATGAAATAGGATTATTTAATAGTTGTGATATAAATGTTTAATTGATAGGTCTACCTTTTATCCAGTAATTAAAATTTATCAAATTCTATTTATAGGTTTTGGCCCGATGTGAAATGAAATGTCAAGGATTTAATTTGAGACAGACACTTACTAGTGAAAGTATGTTCTTCTATCAAGTGATTTAATTATTATTTTATTATTCGTTAATATTTTTATCAATGGTATTATGTGTACAACTCTTTTTAGCAATTAAATTCAACTAAGTTGATTCATCTACAATAAAAAATACTCTCAAAATAAAAGAAAGTATACACGCACTCAACTAATGCACAATTTAAAGAGTGCACATTGTATTTTTTTTCCATTCACATTCAATTAACTGCAGCACACAAATAATTAAATACAGCACATTAACAATGAATCTTAGCATGCAAACCATGAAATATAGCAGTCTAGCACACAAATTTTATAAAATAGCACAAAATATTTTTGTTCAGCACAAAAACTAAGGATTGCCTTAAATCTCTTGTTTTGTTGTTGTGATCATTGCATAAAACAAAAACTGTTATGGTTAGCACACAAATTGTGCAGCGTAGAACACAATCTTACCCTTTTGCAGCACATAAGTTTTCGAAACATAACACGTAAAGTTTTGCACATAACACAAATTTATCGATATAGCACACAAATTTTTGCACACAGCACACAAACTTTAGAGACATAGCACACAAATTTTTGTTGCAAATGTATTTTGTTAGTTGGGTGAGTCAATATTCTGTTTGTGTAATCCTCTAAAAATTTTTGTATTATGAATCAAGATTTTTGTGCTGGTGATGAATCCCATTTTATGATAATTTTTGGTTTGAAATGAGTGAATTTTATCATATAAACTTACATTTATTCACCTAAATAGCATGCTTTTGTGAATTCTCTCTCAATTGTACCTAATTATTGAAGACATACATTTTGTGCTCTAAATTGTCAAATTAATTCCATATTTATTCCAGTCAATGGCTTGATATGTTTGCGAGTGATTTCATTACCAATAGAAAAGGATGTCTTTGAAGAAGTGGAGAAAAACATACAACGTGAGAAAATTCACAAATAATTAAAAGGGGAGAGCATTTGGATACATGCGTATGCACAGGAGTGAAAAAGTAGTTAGCGTGCATACACACACGACCATTCATACGCACAAGTGGAAAATTTGGCAAGTGTGCGTACGCACGAGTATGAGCGCATGCCTGATGACTTGCATCATCTACCCTTCTTTCTTGCATAAAGAAGGCCATAAAAGAGCACAAATCTTATTTGATCAGTACAATTCATGCATTATTTGATGAATATTATGGTACACTACTTTGAGATGAGTTGTGCTGAATTTCAGGTGAAAAAGGCATAAAAAATTGGAAGCAGACAAACAAGAAGCTGGGCGTGTGAAACTGGCGTGCCACTTGAGAGCAAACGCCCCAAAAATGCACTGGTGTGGCACGCCAGGAGCTAAGCGTGGCACGCCAGTACTAAATTCCAGAAGGAAAATCCAAGCATGCATGTGGGCGTGGCACGCTAGGGACTGGGCGTGGCATGTTGGTACAAAATTTCAGAAAACAAAATGGAGGACACAAAAGGGGCATGGCACGCCAGGTTGGGCATGGCACGCCTGACCCATCAACTACTATGGGCGTGCCACTTGAGCAAAGGAGCGTGGCACGCCAACTCACCATCTCAAGAAGAACCTCCACTATGGCGTGCCACTTGGTGTCGAAGGCGTGGCACGCCAATTCCAAAAAGTCACTTTGGCATGCCACTTGAAGACCCAGACGTGGCACGCCAAGCTTGAAGATTGCACAAATACATGGGCGTGCCACTTGAGCAGCATGGCGTGGCACGCTGGTACACTGATCCAGAGAGAAGACTGGGCGTGCCACTTGGTATTGAAGGCGTGGCACACCATTCACTATTCTTCACTTAGGCGTGCCACTTGAGCGACCAGGCGTGGCACGCTAGTGTCATTTAGAGGGCAAAGAAGCATTGGGGCGTGCTACTTGAGTTCGTGGCGTGGCACACCAAACAGAGGAACCATTCACACACAAAGGGGCATGGCACGCCAGACCCTAGGCGTGCCACGCTAGTGCAACTTTCCAGAGGAGCTTAGCCAAGCACACAGGTCTGGCATGCCACGCCAGTTCAAGTTTCCAGAGGCAAAGGAAAGCGGAAAAAACAAAGGGCATGCCACTTAAGCTCGAATGCGTGGCACACCAACACAAGACTTCCACTATGGCGCGCCACTTGAGTTCGAAGGCATGACATGCCAAGGTTGATAGAGAGACGAGCATGCCACTTGAAGGATTGAGCGTGGCACGCCAAGCTAGTTTAAAGGGCACGTGACACGCCGGTGGAGCGCTAGCCACATGCCAGCTAAGAAGTCACGCTTATTGAGTGTTTTCTTTCCCTCCAAAATGTAATTTTCCCTTTTTCACTTTTGTAATTCTTTTATTTTTACTAGGAGTAGTATAAATACCCCCAAGGAGTACTGAAGTGGGGTTAAGCAGTTAGTTCTAGATCCACTTTTACACTCCACTTTTGAGTACTTTTAAAGCTATGAGTAGCTAACTTCCCTCTCATTGAGAGAGGGAGCTCTGTTGTACTTGATGGATTGATAATAGTAAAATTCTTCTTCTCATCATCTTCTCTTTGATTTGCTAGAAGGAATTTCGTTTTTAATGCTTAGTGTTCAATTATCTTGGGAAAGAGATTGAATACAATTGGGTTTCATGGGAACCTTGGGAAAGGAAACATGAAACCATGCTTGAAATCCCTTCTCACACTTGAGTAGAATCTGGGTTTTGGTGATGGGATACGTGACATATAATCCTCCCTCTACCTAGACCTATGAGGGTGTGTGGTATAATCAGGGACCAAGCATATCTCTTTTCATGAGCAATTAGACCAAGGAATTGGCTATTGATCAAGATCTGAGAGATTGAGTCACCAAGGGATTGGGGCTCAATCAATCATGATTGCCAAGAGGTCAATGAGTTGTATGATTGAAGAGGATATGAGCTAGATTTGATCCAAAGAGACAACATCTCCCAATCTCAATGAATTTCCCCATTCTTATCTATCCATTTCTTTACAGCTTAATTTTACATTCAGCAATTCCCCACTCCCATTTACATTCAAGTCATTTATGATTCAGCACTTTACATTTGCAATTTCCATTTCTGCACTTTATTACTTTTCTTTATATTCTAGTAGTCTACATTTTTGTCATCACTTACAATTCTGCACTTCACAATCTTATTGATCTGCTTAACTAATTCATCAATCAATTAAAACTGCTTGGATTGCTAATCTCTGTGGATACGATCCCACTCCACTGTGGGTTATTACTTGGCGATAATTTTGGTGCGCTTGCCAAAAGAACTAATTCGCTAATTTTTGAAAGGCGTAGTGAATTCCGGTCATCAAGTTTTATGACACCGTTGCTGGGGATTGGCTTAAATTTGACAGTGATTATATTGATTGGAGAGCTAGATTAAGCAATTTAATTTCCTTGTTATTTTAATTTCTTTATTTAGCATTTTTTTATTTTATTTTGAGCTCTATTTCCTTCTTCTTTGATCATCCATAGTTCCACTCTTCTAACTATTTGATCAATTGCACCACTCACACTAACAACTGTTCTAACAATAGTAATTTTTTCATCTATTTTCTTTCTTACTTTTTGCCTTGATTGGTTGTATGACAGGTAGGAGAAGCGGGGCTTCAACTTTCTTTGATTCTGAACCTGAGAGGACCTTCCTTAGATTAGGAGAGAAGGAAGAAGGAAGAGAGTCGTTGGTGCTGAAGAAGAGGAAGAGTATTTCGAAACAAACATAGAGGAGAATATGGAGAATCATCATGAGGAAGAAGTTCATAACCATGCCAGGGGAGGCCTAGTCAATCATGATGGGCAAGAAATGAGAGTCTTAGGCTCCTACATCAACCCAAACCCAAGAAATTGTGGCAGCAGCATCCTAAAGCCAACAATTCATGCCAATAACTTTGAGCTGAAGCCTCAGCTCATCACACTTGTTCAGAATAATTGCTCATATGGAGGGAGTGCCCAAGAAGATCCCAATCAACATCTCAGCACATTCTTGAGGATATGTGATACTGTAAAGTCCAACGGGGTACACCCTGACATCTACAAACTACTCTTGTTTCCTTTCTCACTCAGAGATAAGACAGCAAAATGGTTGGAATCATTCCCCAAGGATAGCCTAACTACATGGGAGGAGGTCGTGAACAGATTTCTTGCGAGATTTTACACTCCACAAAGAATTAATAGGCTGAGAGCTGAGGTGCAAACTTTCAGACAACAAGATGGAGAAACACTCTATGAGGTCTGGGAGAGATTCAAAGATCTGACAAGAAGATGTCCACCGGAAATGTTCAATGACTGGGTATAACTACATATCTTTTATGAAGGACTATCCTATGAAGCAAAGAAGGCAGTGGATCATTCTTCGGGAGGCTTACTCAACAAAAAGAAAACCATTGAAGAGGCCATAGATGTCATTGAAACTGTAGCTGAAAATGAGTATTTCTATGCCTCAGAAAGGACTCAGAAGAAGGGAGTGCTAGAACTCAACTCTGTAGATGCCTTGTTAGCTTAGAACAAGGCAATTGCAGCACAAATAGTAGCATTAACCAAGAGGATGGAGGCCAACCAAGCCTCAGTCATCCAAGACCAAACTCCTCAACAAGAAAGTAATGCATCAGAATCTAAAGGTGACTGGGAGCAAGCTAATTATGTGCACAATTCATCCAGAGCACTATATAACCCACACTCTAAGACATATAACCCAGGTTGGAAGAACCACCTAAACTTTGGGTGGGAAAATCAATAAAACCACAACCAGGACCACAACAAGCCTTATCCATCAAATCAACATCCCAGCCATAACCCCAACCATCAAACAGGGAATCATAGACCCTACCATAACTCACAAAATACATCATACCATAACAACCAACCCATACACAACAACCTCAATCAAGATGCACCATCCTCAACTATGCAACCATGCGAAATCAAGAGTAAATTTGAGAGGATGGAGGCTGCAATAGCACAACTGTCATCCCAGATTTTAGGGGCAGTTTCCTTCCTCATGGACAGACAAGCACAAACTGACAGAAGGATAGATGCTAATCAAGAGGAATACAGGTCAAATCTGAAAAATCAAGGTGCAGCAATCTCAAAGTTGGAAGCACAAGTGGGGATTTTGTCCAAGCAAATTCCACTTTCCATACACACATTTCCCAGTGATACTATGGCTAACCCAAGAGGGGAATGCAAAGCCATAACTCTGAGAAGTGGGAAGGTTGTAGAGGAAGGAGCCCCAAGCAAGGATAATCATGAAGAGGTTGCACCAAAACATGGGAACGAGGATGAAGGGGAGATCCCAGCTTCACCTCTACCAAAACCAGTTTTGAAGCCCTATGTGCCAAAGGTACCATACCCACAAAGACTGAGAAAAGATGCGAAGGATGGCCAGTTCTCTAAGTTCCTAGAGATCTTCAAGAGGCTCCAAATCAACATACCATTTGCTGAGGCATTAGAACAAATGCCACTCTATGCCAAGTTCTTAAAGGAGCTTATAACCAAAAAGAGGAACTGAGAGGCAAAAGAAACTATAGTGTTGACTGAGGAATGCATCGCCATCATACAGAAGAAGTTGCCTCAAAAGCTGAAAGACCCAGGGAGTTTTCAAATCCCCTGCATCATAGGGGACATCACTATTGAGAAAGTTTTGTGTGATTTGGGACCTAGCATAAATCTTATGTTCCTAACCATGATGAGAAGGATGAAGATTGAGGAAGCCAAGCCAACAAGAATGACACTCCAATTGGCTGACAGAACATTTAAGTTTCCACATGGGGGTGGTGGAGGACTTGCTAGTGAAAGTATGGGAATTCATTTTCTCCGCTGATTTCGTTGTGCTGGACATGGAAGAAGAGGCCAACACATCAATTATCCTAGGAAGACCATTTCTAGCTACTGCTGGAGCCATCATTAATGTGCAGAAAGGGGAACTAGTCTTGAGATTGCATGAAGAGAAAACGGTCTTCAACGTCTTTAAAGCAATGAGTTATCCCAAGGAACCCATAGGAGAATGTATGCTGGTAGACACCATGGAACAGATAGTTCAAAAAGTCATGGGAGAAGAATAATATGGAAAAAGCATTGAGCTGGAGCAAGCACCAGATAGAAAACTGCCACAAGCAACCATGAGGAACTCAATCATGCCAACTACCACAGACAACAAAGATGCAGAATCACCAAAACTAGAGCTGAAAGCCTTACCACCCAGCTTGAAGTATGCATATCTGGGTGCCAACAACACTTACCCAGTGATCATAAATTCAAGTCTGAGTAAGGAACAAGAAGAGGAACTTATCCAAGTGCTAAGACAACACAAGGATGCCATAGGCTAGACACTTTTAGATTTAAAGGGGATCAGTCCTTCAATGTGCATGCATAAAATCTTACTTGAAGAGGATGCCAAACCTTCAAGACAGCAACAAAGGAGGCTGAACCCAACTATGAATGAAGTGGTTCAGAAAGAAGTGTTGAAATTGTGGCAAGCAGGGGTGATCTACCCATCTCAGACAGCCCTTGGGTAAGCCCGGTGCAAGTAGTTCCTAAGAAGAGAGGGATCACTATTGTGGAAAATGAGAGGAATGAACTAATACCCACAAGGACGGTGATCGGATGGCGTATGTGCATTGATTACCGGAAACTTAATGAAGCCACCCAGAAGGATCACTTTCCCCTGCCCTTCATAGACCAGATGCTTGAAAGATTGGCAGGACATGAGTATTATTGTTTCCTGGATGGATACTCGGGCTACAACCAAATTATTGCAAGGAACAGGAAAAAACTTCATTTACTTGTCCATATGGTGTATTTGCTTATAGGAGAATGCCATTTGGATTGTGCAATGCACCTGCAACATTCCAAAGGTGCATGCTCTCCATTTTTTCAGATATGATTGAGAAGTTTATAGAAGTATTTATGGACGACTTCTCTGTGTTTGGGGACTCATATTCTGATTGCCTATATCATCTTTCTCTTGTGCTAAAAAGGTGTCAAGAAACTAACCTTGTTTTAAACTGGGAGAAGTGCCATTTTATGGTGACTAAAGGGGTGGTTCTTGGTCACAAGATTTCAAAAGAGGCATAGAAGTAGACAGAGCAAAAGTGGAAGTAATTAAAAAATTACCTCCACCTTGCAATGTCAAAGCAATCAGAAGCTTTTTGGGACACGCTGGGTTCTATAGGAGGTTTATTAAAGATTTTTCAAAGATTGCAAAACCCCTTAGCAACCTACTTGTCTCAAATATTCCTTTTGTTTTTGATAGAGAATGCATGGTAACCTTTGATGAACTCAAAAAGAAACTCTCCTATGCACCTATTATAGCACCACCAAGCTAGGATCTTCCCTTTGAGCTAATATGTGATGCATCTAATTTTGCTGTTGGTGCTGTCCTAGGATAGAGGAAAGACAAGCTGGTACATGTTATTTACTATGCTAGTAAGGTCCTTAATGAGAATCAAAGGAACTATACCACCACAGAGAAAGAACTTTTAGCCATAGTTTTGGCTTTTGATAAGTTTAGATCATATTTCATTGGCTCAAAAGTAATTGTGTTCACTGATCATGCAGCACTCAAATACTTGCTTACCAAACAAGAATCCAAGCCCAGACTAATAAGGTGGATCTTACTGCTCCAAGAATTTGATATTGAGATTAAAGATAGGAGCAGAGCAGAGAACAAGGTAGTTGACCACCTCTCAAGGATCCCACAAGAAGAAGAAATGCAGCAAGTAGCAGTAAATGAAAGCTTTCCTGATAAACAATTGATGATGATTCAAGTAGCCCCTTGGTTCGCAGATATAGCCAACTTCAAGGCTATTGGGAAGCTACCAACTAACATCAATAAGCACATGAAGAGGAAATTAATCAAGGATGCCAAACACTACATCTGGGATGACCCCTATTTGTTCAAAAAGTGTACTGATGGTGTCCTAAGAAGGTGTATATCCCATGAAGAATGGCATGAACTATTATGGCACTGCCATGGGTCAGCATATGGAGGTCACTTCAGTGGAGAAAGAACAGCAGCAAAGGTACTCCAATCCGAATTTTACTGGCCAATAGTGTTTAAGGATGCCAAGGAAATGGTGTCAAGGTGTGATGAATGTCAAAGAGCTGGTAATCTAACCAAGAGGAATGAGATGCCATAGCAATACATACTAGAGCTGGAACTATTTGACGTATGTGGGATAGATTTCATAGGACCCTTCCCAACCTCCTACTCAAATAGCTACATATTAGTGGCTGTTGATTATGTTTCAAGGTGGGTAGAGGCCATAGCTACTGCAACAAATGACAACAAGGTTGTGATAAGCTTCTTGAGAAGGAACATCTTCAGCAGATTTAGAGTTCCCAGAGCTCTCATTAGTGATGGAGGGTCACACTTCTGCAACAAACAACTCGAAGCACTCTTTCTCAGATATGGAGTAAAGCACAAAGTGGCAACTCCATACCACCCACAGACCAACAGGCAAGTTGAGATCTCCAACAGAGAGCTGAAACAAATCCTTGAAAAAATTGTTGGAAGTTTAGTAAAAGACTGGTCTAAAAAGCTAGACGATGCTCTATGAGCCTACAGGACAGCCTTTAAGACCTCCATTGGGATGTCACCATACCAACTAGTATTTGGCAAGGCTTGCCACTTGCCATTTGTACTGGAGCACAGAGCCTTCTGGGCTCTAAAACTACTGAATTTTGATGAGCAAGCTACTGGAGAAAAGAGACTGATGCAACTCAATGAACTGGAAGAGTTTAGAAATCAAGCATATGAGAATGCAAAAATCTACAAAGAGAACACAAAAAGGTGGCATGACAAAAGATAGCAAGAAGGGAGTTCACTGAAGGACTGAAAGTGTTACTCTACAACTCAAGACTCAAGTTCTTTCCTGAAAAACTTAAGTCTCGATGGTCAGGACCTTTCACCATACTCAAAGTGTTTCCCTATAGTCATGTGGAGCTCATGGAAGATAAGACCCAGAGAACTTTTTCTATCAATGGCCATAGACTCAAACACTACTTGGGAGGCTCCTTGGAGGAGTAGAGAGTGAGCTACAGCTCAGCTAAAGATGAAGGAATGTCAAGCTAATGACAATAAAGAAGCACTAGTTGGGAAGCACCCCAACACTTTATCCTTTTGATTTAATTACTTTTCTTAGAAGTAGTTTAAAATTCTGTGATTTAGATAGTTTAATTTTCAGTAATTAGGATTAGTTTACAATTGTAGATTAGGAAGTTTGATATTAGCTTTGATGGTTAGATTTTCTTTACACTCTCTTATTTCTTTCTATTTGGGAGTTGAACTTGATGAATGCATAACTAATAATGAGTGAATAGGCTAAGAACTAGCTAAAGTGCCAAGTTTGGTGTGGCCTCTTACCCACTTAATCTAGGCTTACAAACAATTAACAGTTGATTCTGAAGACTAAGCCCAGAGATTAAGTTTGGTGTGACCACCACCAATGATCACATAGCAGCCCAAATCACCCAATTTGAAAGCACTTAATGCTTTGGGTAAGAACATGAACGTGATTTAATGAGTTCAGAGGAGTTGGAATCAAAAGAAAGTGAAAAGATTGATGTTATTCCACTCTTATGAACACATTAAATACACAATGATGAAACCAATTTATTAAGATGCCAAAGAATTAAGTTTGGTGTCCCAAGGGACACCCATCAGTTGCAATCCAATTTATTCTTGATGAGAAGGAATGAGAAGGGGTTCTTTTGTCATTACTAATAGGTTCAGTTTTAATTTCAGGAGAGAAGATGGGACCCACATGGTAAACAACTCACAAAACAAAGAAGTCAAAGTGTACTTGCACTTTGGAACTCAACACATGCAGAAGACACTGTGAGAAAAGAGTTGGCGCCTCTTTCCACGCTATGCGCCACTTCCCAATGTGGGAAAACATTTAATCCTTTTTATTTCCCACCTTCGAACCACATCATTCAACCATTATAAAAGCCTCACTTCCCACCTCCTCTCTGGTGCACGAAATTGTGATCATCAATGGTGCCATCAACATGGTACGCTCAATTGCAATCTCAACTCTTTATCACAACTTCACACAACTAACCAGCAAGTGCACTAGGTTGTCCAAGTAATAAACCTTACACGAGTAAGGGTCGATCCCACGGAGATTGTTGGTATGAAGCAAGCTATGGTCATCTTGTAAATCTCAGTCAGGCGGATTCAAATGGTTATGGAGGATTGATAATTAAAAGATAAATAAAACATAAAATAAAGATAGAGATACTTATCTAATTCATTGGTGAGAATTTCAGATAAGCGTATGGAGATCCTTTGTCCCTTCCGTCTCTCTGCTTTCCTACTGTCTTCATCCAATCCTTCTTACTCCTTTCCATGGCAAGCTGTATGTTGGGCATCACCGTTATCAATGGCTACAGTCCCGTCCTCTCAGTGAAAATGTTCAACGCGCTCTGTCACAGCACGGCTATTCATCTATCGGTTCTCGATCATGTCGGAATAGAATCCTGTGATTCTTTTGCGTCTGTCACTAACGCCCCACAATCGCGAGTTTGAAGCTCGTCACAGTCATTCAATCCTTGAATCCTACTCAGAATACCACAAACAAGGTTTAGACATTCTGGATTCTCAAGAATGCTGCCATCAATTCTAGCTTATACCACGAAGATTCTGATTAAGGAATCCAAGAGATATCCACTCAATCTAAGATAGAACGGAGGTGGTTGTCAGGCACACGTTCATAGGTGAGAATGATGATGTGTGTCACGGATCATCACATTCATCAAGTTGAGGAACAAGTGATATCTTAGAACAAGAATAGGCTGAATTGAATAGAAGAACAATAGTAATTGCATTAATACTCGAGGTACAGCAGAGCTCCACACCTTAATCTATGGTGTGTAGAAAGTTCACCGTTGAAAATACATAAGAACAAGGTCTAGGCATGGCCGAGAGGCCAGCCCCATGATCTAAGAACTAGACGTCCCAAGATGATCCTAAGATCTAAATTGATCTAAAGATCTAAAGTGATCCAAAGATAAAAATACAATAGCAAAAGGTCCTATTTATAGAGATCTAGTAGCTTAGGGTTTACAAATATGAGTAAATGACGTAAAAATCCACTTCCGGGCCCACTTGGTGTGTGCTTGGGTTGAGCATTGAAGCTTCTATGTGTAGAGACTTTTCTTGATGTTAAACGCCAGCTTTTGTGCCAGTTTGGGCGTTTAACTCCCACTTCTGTGCCAGTTCCGGTGTTTAACGCCGGGCAGTCTTGAGCTGATTTGGAACGCCAGTTTGGGCCATCAAATCTCGAGCAAAGTATGAACTATTATATATTTCTGGAAAGCCCAGAATGTCTAATTTCCAACGCAATTAAGAACGCGCCAATTGGGGTTCTGTAGCTCCAGAAAATCCACTTCGAATATAGGGAGGTCAGAATCTAACAGCATCTGCAGTCCTTTTTCAGCCTCTGAATCAGATTTTTGCTCAGGTCCCTCAATTTCAGCCAGAAAATACCTGAAATCACAGAAATACACACAAACTCATAGTAAAGTCCAGAAAAGTGAATTTTAAATAGAAACTAATAAAAATATAATAAAAACTAACTAAAACATACTAAAAACATACTAAAAACAATGCCAAAAAGTGTATAAATTATCCGCTCATCACTCTCCCACTTCAACAATCCCTACATCACTCACCTTCGCTTTTTTTTCATCTTCTACTATCCCCTACTTTCTTCTTTCTTTTTTTTTTCTTGATTAGGACAATCAAGTCCTAAGTTTGGTGTTGTAGCAAAACCTTGTTTTGCCTTCTCTTTCTTTCAACCCCATTTTTTTACACTCTCCCAACCTAATGGCACCACCAAAAAGCTCATCCTCAAAGAAAAGAAGAACCAAGGAGCCAACCTCTGGATTTTCAAGCTCTTTTAATGACTACAAGTTCCTCTCCGTATTCAACCAAAATCAATTTTATGGTTGGGTGAGTGAGAGGGAAATCATTCCAGAAGTTGGGTTTCAACTAGGGAGGAATGAGCACATTGAAATCAACATTGAGAGCGAACAGAGGGGTTGGTCACTTCTATGCAACCCACCAAGGAAAGTAGTAGAGAGCTGGTGCACAAAATTGTGATCATCAATGGCGCCATCAACATGGTACGCATAATTGTAATCTCAACTCTTTATCACAACTTCACACAACTAACCAGCAAGTGCACTGGGTCGTCCAAGTAATAAACCTTACGCGAGTAAGGGTCGATCCCACAGAGATTGTTGGTATGAAGCAAGCTATGGTCATCTTGTAAATCTCAGTCAGGTAGATTCAAATGGTTATAGATGATTTATGAATAAAACATAAAGATAAAGATAGAGATACTTATGTAATTCATTGGTAAGAATTTCAGACAAGCGTATGGAGATGCTTTGTCCCTTCCGTTGCACGGCTAATCATCTATCGGTTCTCAATCAGGTTGGAATAGAATCCAGTGATTCTTTTGCGTCTGTCACTAACGCCCAGCCTTCAGGAGTTTGAAGCTCGTCACAGTCATTCAATCATTGAATCCTACTCAGAATACCATAGACAAGGTTTAGAGCTTCCGGATTCTCTTGAATGCCGCCATCAATTCTAGCTTATACCACGAACATTCAAGCCTTGTTTGCTTGTAGAACAGAAGTGGTTGTCAGGCACTCGTTCATAAGTGAGAATGATGATGAGTGTCACATGATCATCACATTCATCATGTTCTTGGGTGCAAATGAATATCTTAGAACAAGAATAAGCTGAATTGAATAGAAGAACAATAGTAATTGCATTAATACTCGAGGTACAGCAGAGCTCCACACCTTAATCTATGGTGTGTAGAAACTCCACCATTGAAAATACATAAGAAAAAGGTCTAGGCATGGCTGCGAGGCCAGCCCCCATGATCTAAGATAGCATAAGACTAAAGATAGCTACCAAGATAAGAATACAATAGTAAAAGGTCCTATTTGTAGAGAACTAGTAGCCTAGGGTTTACGAGGATGAGTAAATGACATAAAAATCCACTTCCGGGCCCACTTGATGTGTGCTTGGGCTGAGCATTGAAGCATTTTCATGTAGAGACTTCTCTTGGAGTTAAACGCCAGCTTTTGTGCCAGTTTGGGCGTTTAACTCCCATTCTTGTGCCAGTTCCGGCGTTTAACGCCGGGCAGTTTTGAGCTGATTTGGAACGCCAGTTTGGGCCATCAAATCTTAGAAAAAGTATAGACTATTATATATTGCTGGAAAGCCCAGGATGTCTACTTTCCAACGCAGTTGAGAGCGCGCCAATTGGGGTTCTGTAGCTCCAGAAAATCCACTTCGAGTGCAGGGAGGTCAGAATCCAACAGCATCTGCGGTCCTTTTCAGCCTCTGAATCAGATTTTTGCTTAGGTCCCTCAATTTCAGCCAGAAAGTACCTGAAATCACAGAAAAAACACAAACTCATAGTAAAGTCCAGAAAAGTGAATTTTAACTAAAAACTAATAAAAATATACTAAAAACTAACTAAAACATACTAAAAACATACTAAAAACAATGCCAAAAAGCGTATAAATTATCCGCTCATCACAACACCAAACTTAAATTGTTGCTTTTCCCCAAGCAACTGAAAATCAAATGAGATAAAAAGAAGAGAATATGCAATAAACTCCAAAAACATCTATGAAGATCAGTATTAATTAGATGAGCGGGGCTTTAGCTTTTTGCCTCTGAATAGTTTTGGCATCTCACTCTATCCTTTGAAATTCAGAATGATTGGCTTCTATAGGAACTCAGAATCCAGATAGTGTTATTGATTCTCTTAGTTAAGTATGATGATTCTTGAACACAGCTACTTTATGAGTCTTGGCCGTGGCCTAAAGCACTCTGTCTTCCAGTATTACCACCGGATACATATATGCCACAGACACATAACTGGGTGAACCTTTTCAGATTGTGACTCAGCTTTGCTAGAGTCCCCAATTAGAGGTGTCCAGGGTTCTTAAGCACACTCTTTTTGCTTCGGATCGCACTTTATTTTTTTCTCTCTTTTTTTTCGTTTTTCTCTCTCTTTCTTTTTTTTTCGTATTCACTGCTTTTTCTTGCTTCAAGAATCATTTTTATGATTTTTCAGATCCTCAGTAACATGTCTCCTTTTTCATCATTCTTTCAAGAGCCAACATTCATGAACAACAAATTCAAAAGATTTATGCACCGTTCAAGCATACATTCAGAAACCAAAATATTGCCACCACATCAAAATAATTAATCTGTTATAAAATTTAAAATTCATGCAATTCTTCTCTTTTTCAATTAAGAACATTTTTCACTTAAGAAAGGTGATGGATTCATAGGACATTCATAACTTTAAGGCATAGACACTAAGACACTAATGATCATAAGATACAAACATAGATAAACATAAGCATGATTTTTCGAAAAACAGAAAAATAAAGAACAAGGAGATTAAAGAACGGGTCCACCTTAGTGATGGCGGCTTGTTCTTC
>NC_029772.3:57565620-57565992 GCF_000817695.3 Arachis duranensis | reverse complement strand
GGGTGTTCATCTCCTTGCATCATGGGCAAGTTGAATGCCAACCTTACATTTTTTGGACTAAAATCTAAGCATTTCCCCTGAACCATTGTAAGCCAATTCTTTGGGTCCGGGTTCACACTTTAATCATGGTTCTTAGTGATCCATGCATTAGCATAGAACTCTTGAACCATTAAGATTCCGACTTGTTGAATAGGGTTGGTATGAACTTCCCAACTTCTTCTTCGGATCTCATGTCGGATCTCCGGATATTCACTCTTTTTGAGTTTGAAAGGGACCTCGGGGATCACCTTCTTCATGGCCACAACTTCATAGAAGTGGTCTTGATGCACCCTTGAGATGAATCTCTCCATCTCCCATGACTCGGAGGTGGAA
>NC_029772.3:57564710-57565296 GCF_000817695.3 Arachis duranensis | reverse complement strand
AGTAGTGTTTAGGTTGTGTGAAAATGAAGGAGTGAAGATGGGTTTATATAGGAGTGGAGAGAGAAGTAAGGTTCGGCTATGTGAGGGTGGGTTTGGGAGGGAAAGTGTTTTGAATTTGAATGGTGAGGTATGTGGGGTTTTATGAAGGATGGATGTAAGTGATGAAGAGAATAGTGGGATTTGATAGGTGAGGGGTTTTTGGGGAAGAGATATTGAGGTGATTGGTGAATGGGTGAAGAAGAGAGAGAGTGGTGGGGTAGGTGGGGATCCTGTGGGGTCCACAGATCCTGAGGTGTCAAGGAAAATTCATCCCTGCACCAAGTGGCGAGCAAAGATGCTCTTTATGCCAATTCTGGCGTTAAACGCCGGGCTGGTGCCCATTTCTGGCGTTTAACGCCAACTTCTTGCCCTTTCCTGGCGTTTAACGCCAGTCTGGTGCCCCTTTCTGGCGTTAAACGCCCAGAATGGTGCCAGACTGGGCGTTAAACGCCCATTTGCTGCTCTTACTGGCGTTTAAACGCCAGCAAGGTCTTCCTCCAGGGTGTGCTATTTTTCTTTCTGTTTTTCATTCTGTTTTTGCTTTTTC
>NC_029772.3:57481499-57563139 GCF_000817695.3 Arachis duranensis | reverse complement strand
ATGGCATTCAGAGTGTCAATCTCAAGAACTCATTTCTTCTGATTCGTCCCATTGTTCACAAGATTCCTTTTAGAAGTGTACATGAATTGGTTATTTGCAACCATTTCAATGAGTTCTTGAGCTTCTGCAGGCGTCTTCTTCAGATGAAGAGAGCCTCCAGCAGAACTATCCAATGACATCTTAGACAGTTCAGACAGACCATCATAGAAGATACCTATGATGCTCCATTCAGAAAGCATGTCAGAAGGACACTTTATGATCAATTGTTTGTATCTTTCCTAAGCTTCATAGAGGGATTCACCTTCCTTTTGTCTGAAGGTTTGGACTTCCACTCTAAGCTTACTCAATTTTTGAGGTGGAAAGAACTTTGCCAAGAAGGCATTGACTAGCTTTTCCCAAGAATTTAGGCTTTCTTTAGGTTGTGAGTCCAACCATATCCTAGCTCTGTCTCTTACAGCAAAAGGGAATAGCATAAGTCTGTAGACCTCAAGGTCAACCCCATTGGTTTTGACAGTGTCACAGATTTGCAAGAACTCAGCTAGAAATTGATGAGGATCTTCCAATGGAAGTCCATGAAACTTGCAATTCTGTTGCATTAGAGAAACTAATTGAGGCTTAAGCTTAAAGTTGTTTGCTCCAATGACAGGGATAGAGATGCTTCTCCCATAGAAGTCGGGAGTAGGTGCAGTAAAGTCACCCAGCACCTTCCTTGCATTGTTGGCATTGTTGTTGTTTTCGGCTGCCATGTCTTCTTCTTTGAGGATTTCTGTTAGGTCCTCTATAGAGAATTGTGCTTTAGCTTCTCTTAGCTTTCGCTTCAAGGTCCTTTCAGGTTCAGGGTCAGCCTCAACAAGAATGCTTTTGTCTTTGCTCCTGCTCATATGAAAGAGAAAAGAACAAGAAAATATGGAATCTTCTATGTCACAGTATAGAGATTCCTTGAGGTGTCAGAGGAAAAGAAAAATGGAAGGAAGAGGTAGAAAATTCGAACTTATTAAGGGAAGATGGAGTTCAAATTGTGCATTGAGGAGTAGTGTTAGTCCATAAATAGAAGGATGTGAGAAGAGGGGAAGAAATAAAATAAAAAGATTTTAAAAAACATTTTGAAAAAATACTAAATGATTTTCGAAAACTTAAGAGTGGAAAAAGAAATCAAGTGATTTTTGAAAAAAGATTTTGAAATAAGAGAAAAGATATGATTGAAAACTATTTTGAAAAAGATGTGATCAAGAAGATATGATTTGAAAAACAATTTAAAAAGATTTGATTTTTAAAATTAATGACTTGGCTAACAAGAAAAGATATGATTCAAACATTAAACCTTTCTCAACAGAAAAGGCAACATACTTGAAATGTTGAATCAAATCATTAATTGATAGCAAGTATTTTTGAAAATGGAAAGAAATTGATTTTGAAAAAGATTTGATTGAAAAGATTTGATTTGAAAAAGATTTGATTTTGAAAAATTTTGAAAACTTGAAAAAAATTGGCATTAAAAACAAAATCTTCCCTCTTGTGCCATCCTGGCGTTAAACGCCCAGAATGGTGCACATTCTAGCGTTTAACGCCCAAAACTCACCCCTTTTGGGCATTAAATGCCCAGCTTTTTCTATGTAATTCCTCTGCAGTATGTTCTGAAATCAAATAAACAATGCATGCAAGACACCAAACTTAAAAGTTTGTATACTATTGACACTAACAAGTTGAGAATGCATATGAGACACATAAACACTCAAGTCAAGAGAATTTATAAATCAGAGCAATGAAATCATCAAGAACAACTTGAGGATTAATGAAGACACATGCATGAATGCAAGAAGAACAGAAACATGCAATTGACACCAAACTTAACATGAGACTCTAGACTCAAGCAAAAAATATTTTTGGATTTTTTCGAAAATTAAGTGGAAAAAGAAAACAAAGATATCAATTTTTTTGGTTTTTTTTTTATGATTTTGTAATTTTTTTTTGGTTTTTTCAAAAATTAAGCGGAAAAGAAAATAAAGATATCAAAATTCCTAATGAGAATTCCAGGAATCATGCAATGTTAGTCTAAAGCTTCAGTCTAAAGATGATAATGAATAAAACATAAAGATAAAGATAGAGATACTTATATAATTCATTGTTAAGAATTTCAGACAAGCGTATGGAGATGCTTTGTCCCTTCCGTCTCTTTGCTTTCCTACTGTCTTCATCCAATCCTTCTTACTCCTTTCCATGGCAAGCTGTATGTAGGGTTTCATCGTTGTCAGTGGCTATCTCCCATCCTCTCAGCAAAAATGTTCTACGCACCCTGTCACGGCACGGCTAATAATCTGTCAGTTCTCAATCAGGTTGGAATAGAATCCAGTGATTCTTTTGCGTCTGTCACTAACGCCCAGCCTTCAGGAGTTTGAAGCTCGTCACAGTCATTCAATCATTGAATCCTACTCAGAATACCACAGACAAGGTTTAGACCTTCCAGATTCTCTTGAATACCGCCATCAATTCTAGCTTATACCACGAAGATTCCGATCAAGGGATCCAAGAGATAAACATTCAAGCCTTCCCCATGATCTAAGATAGCATAAGACTAAAGATAGCTACCAAGATAAGAATACAATAGTAAAAGGTCCTATTTGTAGAGAACTAGTAGCCTAGGGTTTACAATGATGAGTAAATGACATAAAAATCCACTTCCGGGCCCACTTGCTGTGTGCTTGGGCTGAGCATTGAAGCATTTTCGTGTAGAGACTTCTCTTGGAGTTAAACGCCAGCTTTTGTGCCAGTTTGAGCGTTTAACTCCCATTCTTGTGCTAGTTCCGGCGTTTAACGCCGGGCAGTTTTGAGCTGATTTGGAACGCCGGTTTGGGCCATCAAATCTCGGGAAAAGTATAGACTATTATATATTGCTGGAAAGCCCAGGATGTCTACTTTCCAACGCAATTGAAAGCGCGCCAATGGGGCTTTTGTAGCTCCAGAAAATTCACTTCGAGTGCAGGGAGGTCAGAATCCAACAGCATCTGCGGTCCTTTTCAACCTCTGAATCAGATTTTTGCTCAGGTCCCTCAATTTCAGCCAGAAAATACCTGAAATCACAGAAAAAGATACAAACTCATAGTAAAGTCCAGAAAAGTGAATTTTAACTAAAAACTAATAAAAATATACTAAAAACTAACTAAAACATACTAAAAACATACTAAAAACAATGCCAAAAGGCATATAAATTATCCGCTCATCAAGAGCTTGGTGAGGGAGTTCTATGCCAACACAGTACCTCAACCAGGGCAACAATATGGATACATTAGCTATGTAAGGGGGAAGTCCATTGACTACAGCCCCTCTAGCATAGAAAGAATGCTAATGGTGAAGAGGACAAGCTCTACTCGGAGCTATAAAAAGAGAATGAAGCAGCAAGACCCTGGGTTTGAGGATATTTTGAGTGAAATCTGTGTGATGAATGTGCATTGGATAAATGACAAGGATGGGATACCCAACCAATTGAGGAGAAGAGATTTGAGCCCCCAAACTAGAGGGTGGCTAGAGTTTGTGAGAAGGTCCCTAATCCCCACATCCAACACTTCAGAGGTGACTAAGGAGAGAGCTGTGCTCATCTACAGCATCAACGTGGGGGAGATGATCCCCAACAACATCAATAAAGTGCTAAAAAGCACCAGTGACAACACAAGGTTGGCATTCCACATCATTATACAGAGGCTGTGTGATGAGGCTGGAGTTGAAAAGATCATTGATGAGGTACTTGTGAAGCAAGTCAAGTTCATAACTGCCAAAAAGATGGCCAAAGTGGTGGCTGTCCACCCACTCAACAGGGCTAGAGAACGAAGAGCTCATGCTCATGAACCACAACAACAATAAGAAGAGGGAGAGGCAGAAGAGCAACCTCACTTTCTAGCACTTCAACTACCACCACACTACCAATATCAGCAATTTCCAGAGGGATTCAATTGGGAGCAATTGCAAGGAGATGTACACCAAATGAAGGGAGATCTACACCATTTGAGGGAAGATGTCAATCAATTCAAGGAGGCTCAGCAACAACAATGGAGCCAAGTCAACCAAAACATTCAACAACTCCAAGAGAATTAGGAGCATATGAGGAATGAGCAGCAAGAACAATTTGACTGGGGAGAGGTGCGAAGCGCACTGGACAAAATAAGAGAGCAAAGCAAGTGGCAACAGAGGAACTTGGCCAAATTCAGACATCTCTATGATGCCAGGACCATATCCAAGAGGCAGTATGACATCAACACACAAGCAAAGCTGAATCATTTGTGTAACGTTGTAGCCGCTCTAAACCCATGATACCCAACCTTCATGCAAAGGATGGAAGAGCTAAGTGTAAGACAAGAGGAAATCCTAGCCAAACATAAGGAAGATGAGAGGAATTACATGAGAAGGTTAGGATTCTGGAAGCCTAAGGATACCAAAGCTCAAGAAGGTTCCTCCAAGCCAGATGAAGGTGGCTCATCCCCTCCCAAGAAGAAGGACAAAGGGAAGGGGCCAATGAACTAAAGATGAAGCTGCTCAAGGTTGTTGAGTCCCATGGTTGACACTTTCCAATTTCTGAATTCTGTTTAAGCTTTGCTTTATTTACTTCTTGAATAATCATGCTAGGATAGTTTATATTTGATGCTTAGTTTCAATTTCTGTTTGAAGTCTTTATGAGTTTTTTTTACAAGAAAGAAAATGCCATGTATTTCAAGTCTTCATTACAACTTAAATAAAAGTAGAGCTTGTCTCCATAAGAGTTACTGTGAGTTGTGCAAAAACAATAAGAGAGACCAAAGCCAAGAGGGATCATCAAACAAGCTAAGAAACAAGAAACTAAGTGTAGAACCTTGGATGAACTAAAAAGAAATTGAGTCATGGGGAGCAACTAGTCCTAAAAGGTATAAGAAGGGAAGACTAAGGGGTGTTCCTTGAATATCCATAGAACCAAGAGGTAGTAAGCAATAAAGACCCAAGGCTCTGAGCATCAACTACTGGGATAGAAAAAGAAACATTAAAAAGCTCAAAAAGAATTAAGGATCTTAGTAGATGCTTGTGGTGAAGATGTGTCAAAAAGAGACATGGGCAAGTAAATTCTTAAGGGTGTCTCAACACCCAGTACCCTAAAACCAACTGGTTTGGGAGTGCTAATTGAAAGCCTAATTAAAGGGTTGTCTTGAGACAAAACACTTAGAGTCGTGGTCAAGAAAACAAAACAACCTTTACTACTTCAGGGTGACAATTAATAGAAAGGACCCCTAAAGCCTATACCTGAGGGAACCCTCAAGGATCCAAGAGCTCTCCATGACAATTAAAACATTCATACATGTGTTAGGCACTTAGTTTTACTCTTAGTTGTATTGCAATTATTCAAAGCCAAGGCCTCAAGATATAAAGGTTTACTCACATTGATTTGCTTGGGACAAGCAAAGCTTAAGTTTGGTGTTGTGATGACTTGCATCATCTACCCTTCTTTCTTGCATAAAGAAGGCCATAAAAGAGCAAAAATCTTATTTGATCAGTACAATTCATGCATTATTTGATGAATATTATGGTACACTACTATGAGATGAGTTGTGCTGAATTTTGGGTGAAATAGGCATAAAAAATGGGAAGCAGACAAACAAGAAGCTGGACGTGTGAAACTGGCGTGCCACTTGGGAGCAAACGCCACAAAAATGCACTGGCGTGGCACGCCAGGAGCTAAGCGTGGCACGCCAGTACTAAATTCCAGAAGGGAAATCCAAGTATGCATGTGGGCATGGCACGCCAGGGACTGGGCGTGGCACGTTGGTACAAAATTCCAGAAAGCAAAATGGAGGACACAAAAGGGGGGTGGCACGCCAGGTTGGGCGTGGCACGCCTAACCCATCAACTACTATGGGCGTGCCACTTGAGCAAAGGGGCGTGGCACGCCAACTCACCATCTCAAGAAGAACCTCCACTATGGCGTGCCACTTGGTGTCGAAGGCGTGGCACGCCAGTTCCAAAAAGTCACTTTGGTGTGCCACTTGAAGACCCAGGCGTGGCACGCCAAGCTTGAAGATTGCACAAATACATGGGCGTGCCACTTGAGCAGCATGGCGTGGCACGTTGGTACACTGATCCAGAGAAGGGGCTGAAGGCAATTGAAGACTGGGCGTGCCACTTGGTATCGAAGGCGTGGCACGCCATTCACTATTCTTCACTTAGGCGTGCCACTTGAGCGACCACGCGTGGCACGCCAGTGTCATTCAGGGGGCAAAGAAGCATTAGGGCGTGCCACTTGAGTTCGTGGCATGGCACGCCAAACAGAGGAACCATTCACACACAAAGGGGCGTGGCACGCCAGACCCTGGGCGTGGCACGCTAGTGCAACTTTCCATAGGAGCTTAGCCAAGCACTCAACAAGGACGTGGAACGCCAGACCCTGGGCGTGCCACTCCAGTTCAAGTTTCCAGAGGCAAAGGAAAGTGGAAAAAGCAAAGGGCGTGCCACTTGAGCTCGAAGGCATGGCGCGCCAGCACAAGACTTCCACTATGGCGCGCCACTTAAGTTCGAAGGCGTGGCACGCCAAGGTTGATAGAGAGACGAGCGTGCCATTTGAAGGATTGAGCGTGGCACGCCAAGCTAGTTTGAAGGGCACGTGACATGCCGGTGGAGCGCCAGCCACATGCCAGCTAAGAAGTCACACTTATTGAGTGTTTTCTTTCCCTCCAAAATGTAATTTTCCCTTTTTCACTTTTGTAATTCTTTTATTTTTACTAGGAGTAGTATAAATACTCCCAAGGAGTACTGAATAGGGGTTAAACAATTAGTTCTAGATCCACTTTTACACTCCACTTTTGAGTACTTTTCAAGCTATGAGTAGCTAACTTCCCTCTCATTGAGAGAGGGAGCTCTGTTGCACTTGATGGATTGATAATAGTGAAATTCTTCTTCTCTTCATCTTCTCTTTGATTTGTTAGAAGGAATTTCGTTCTTAATGCTTAGTGTTCAATTATCTTGGGAAAGAGATTGAATGCAATTAGGTTTCATGGGAACCTTGGGAAAGGAAACATGAAACCATGCTTGAAATCCCTTCTCACACTTGAGTAGAATCTGGGTTTTGGTGATGGGATACGTGACATATAATTCCCCCTCTACCTGGACCTATGAGGGTGTGTGGTATAAACAGGGACCAAGCATATCTCTCTTTATGAGCAATTAGACCAAGGAATTGGCTATTGATCAAGATCTGAGAGATTAAATCACCAAGGGATTGGGGCTCAATCAATCATGATTGCCAAGAGGTCAATGAGTTGCATGATTGAAGAGGATATGAGCTAGATTTGATCCAAAGAGACAACATCTCCCAATCTCAATGAATTTCTCCATTATTATCTATCCATTTCTTTACAGCTTAATTTTACATTCAACAATTCCCCACTCCCATTTACATTCAAGTCATTTATGATTCAGCACTTTACATCTGCAATTTCCATTTCTGCACTTTATTGCTTTTCTTTATATTCTAGTCGTTTACATTGATGTCATTACTTACAATTCTGCACTTCACAATCTTATTGATCTGCTTAACTAATTCATCAATCAATTAAAACTGCTTGAATTTGCTAATCTCTGTGGATACGATCCTACTCCACTGTGGGTTATTACTTGGCGATAATTTTGGTGCGCTTGCCAAAAGAACAAATTCACTAATTTTTGAAAGGGATAGTGAATTCCGGTCATCAATGCCTCGTTTAGAAAGTCACGTGCTACACGTTTTAGGAGCCTCTTTGTCCCAATTTTGGAGGTTCTGAAGCCAAAAGGGAAGCTCACTCATGGGGAAAGAAGATAACCAATCATACATGAATTTTATAAGTTTTAGTTAGTTTTTCCTATAAAGAGAAACTCTCACTTCTCTCTAGGATTTATTAGGGTTTTTGAAATTTGCACTTTAGTTTTGCAATTTAGCTTATCTTAATTGTAAGTTTCTCTTAATTTTTTTATCTCATGCACTATACTTACTTAGATTTTCTTATAATTAAGGTTACTTTGTTAGTATATGCACTAGTGAATCCTTGAGTTTCTTGTTAATAAATTTGATGTTTTGAGATTTATATATACTTGATTGAATTGTTAGTATTGATTGTTTGCATTATTTGGATATAGTTTCCATTAGATTTTGTAATTTACTATGCTTTATTATTATGTCCACTAAGTGTTTGTTGAAATGCTCATTTTGAATATGGAGTAGATTTTCATTCCTTGGTTTGGGGTTTAAGTAATTAAGATCCGACAATCATTAATGTCCAACATTGAATGGTAGTTTTGGGTTGTTAGTTGATCTTGTTTCTACTAACGCTAGATTTTTACTAAACTTAATTAGTAAGTTATCTAGGATTTGTGGATTAAGATTAATTATGCCTACTTGACTTTTTCCATTAGTTAGGAGTTAACTAAGTGGGATTAACTCATTATAATTGTCATAGTTGTAGTTATGACAAGAATAAGATTCCTTAACTTTCAACCCTTAGTCAAGGTTCTTTCATGCATTTGAATTACATTCTTCATTATCTTATTGCTTCAATCTTCCCTAGTTTGCTTTAATTGTCTTTTACTATAGTGGTAGCTTAATCGTTGCTTTCCATTCATGCTTGCTTAGTTAATTGTTTTGCTTGTTTATTAATTCTAACTTTTTGACATTTAATTGTTTTTTGGCTCATTTAATTTCTAATCCCTTTAATTTCCATTTTATGCGTGAAAACCACTGAGTTCACAACCAATGATGTGCACTTGATTGCTAGTCCTAGGGAGAACAACCCAGGATTAATACTCCCGGTTAATTACTTTGTAACTCTATGACACTCTTTGTTTAAACTTTGATCCATGTTGTTTGTTGGTTGAGAGCTATACTTATAACGAATCCATCATTTCATTTAGCAAAATTCCTAACCGACATCCGATTCGGCATCAGCTGCACACAAAATTTATGTGATGTGCATATTTCATTGGTGCAGTATACAAATTTTTACACATAGCGCACAAATTTTTGAAGCACAACATATAAATTTTTGCTGCACAAAAATTTATGTGTTGTGCATCAAATTTCTGTGCTTTAGTTTTCTGAACGTTTATAGAAGAAGATGAAGATGAAGACGATGATGATGATGACAATAAAGGAGGATGAGGAGAAAAAAAGAAGAAATTAAACAACAACAACATCAAGAAGACGACGTTGACAGTGGTGGCAGTAGTGACAATGATAACGACATTGAAGAAAGAAGCACGCAACAAAATAACATGATCCAATTTCACAAACAGTGCTTTGTAGATTGAAAACTTCTTAAACAAAATGTAATTAATATAAAATTCTAAATAGAATGCACCAAAACTCAGCACAACAGCAAAAATCAAAAGAAAAGGAAGAAGGAGGTGTCAAGAATGAATCTTTATTCATTAAGAGAGAGAGAGAGAGAGAGAGAGAGAGAGAGAGAGAGAGAGAACGTAATAAGAGAGAGAGAGAGGCACATGAGTAGGATTTTTTTTAACATCTTAGTTACACTTGGTTGGTAAAAAGATTTGAACACCTAACATATTTTATATTTTTATTGGGTAATGAATATTTGATTATGGTGTAAAATGGAAGAATAAAGATAAATATAATGAAGAAAAAGAAGAATAGGTGTTCCTGGCAGAAAGTTCGGCTAAGGCTAAGGCGAACTTCAGTAAATTTTACGCAGTTCACCTAAGGCCAAGGAAAACTTTGTTGCATTTGCTGAAGTTTGTCCAACCTAGGGCATGGACGAACTTCTCCAAATTCCAAAAACAAAAAACGGATCCTTGAAAAATGAAAAATAAAGATGAAATGTTTTTTTTGCAATTTTTTTTATTTTATAATAGTAGAAAATGCTACAGACATTGTTGTCAAACTCGCAAGTTAACTTATAAACTTGCATAAGTTTAGGTAGTAGAATCGAGTTAACTCGAACAAAAAGCTCATTTTTAGTTAGACTCAAATAGACTCGGGTAGACTCACACAAACTCGGTCAAAATCGCGAATTTAAGAGTGAGTCAGCGAGTTCGTATTAGGTGCATTTAATCATATTCACAATCTAGATTTAGGATTATATTAAATAAAATAAAGTTTAAGATTTAAGTTTTGTTTAGGTTAACCAATCTATAAGATTTTTTGAAGTAAAGTAGCATTTAAGATTATTGAGATAAAGTAGGATTTCACGATTAGGATTGAAGAGCAAATTGTGCAGTTAGGGATTGAATGTATTAGAGTAGGGTTTATGGTTAAATACAATGTTGGCTAATCAAACGTACTGAACATAGGTTGCTGACAGATGTTTGAAACATTAAAACACACTTAATTTTTATAACGTGCAAATTTTGTTGTTTTTTTTTTATATTAAAACAAATGCTATTTTATACTATAAATCTTGATAATAAAAAAAGGTTAAATTGTATAGTTGGTTCTTATACTTTTAGTGAAATTATAAATTGGTCCCTACACTTTAAAAGTTTGTAATTGGGTTGATGAGCGGATAATTTATACGCTTTTTGGCATTGTTTTTACATAGTTTTTAGTATGATTTAGTTACTTTTTAGTATATTTTTATTAGTTTTTAAGCAAAATTCAAATTTCTGGACTTTACTATGAGTTTGTGTGTTTTTCTGTGATTTTAGGTATTTTCTAGTTGGAATTGAGGGACCTGAGCAAAAATCTGATTCAGAGGCTGACAAAGTACTGCAGATGCTGTTAGATTCTGACCTCCCTGCACTCGAAGTAGATTTTCTGGAGCTAAAAAACTTCAAATTCTGCGCTCTCAATTGGGTTGGAAAGTAGACATCCAGGGCTTTCCAGCCATATATAATAGTCCATACTTTGCATGAGTTTTGATGACGTAAAATGGCGTCAAAACGGCAGCTTTCTACCCTTTTCTGGCGTCAAAACGCCAGAACTGGCATAAAAGTTGGAGTTAAACGCCCAAACTGGCACCAAAGCTGATGTTTAACTCCAAGAAAGACCTCTACACGTGTAAAACTCAATGCTCAGCCCAAGCACACACCAAGTGGGCCCGGAAGTAGATTTCTGCATTATTTACCTATTTCTGTAAACCCTAGTAGCTAGTTTCATTATAAATAGGACCTTTTACTATTGTATTTTCATCTTGAATCTTGGAATCTTGGGACCATTGTTCACGTTTTGGGAGGCTGGCCATTCGGCCATGCCTACCCTATTTTCACTTATGTATTTTCAACGGTGGAGTTTCTACACACCATAGATTAAGGGTGTGGAGCTCTGCTGTTCCTCGAGTATTAATGCAATTACTATTGTTTTCTATTCAATTCATGCTTATTCTTATTCTAAGATATCCGCTTGGACTTCAACATGATGAATGTGATGATCCGTGACACTCATCACTATTCTCAACCTATGAACGCGTGTCTGACAACCACTTCCGTTCTACCTTAGATCGAGCGTATATCTCTTAGCCTCCATTCCGAAAGATCGGAGTCTTCATGGTATAAGCTAGAATTATTGGCGGCCATTCCTAATATTCGGAAAGTCTAAACCTTGTATGTGGTATTCCGAGTAGGATCTGGAAAGGGATGACTGTGACGAGCTTCAAACTCGCGAGTGTTGGGTGTAGTGACAGACGCAAAAGGATCACTAGATTCTATTCCAACATGATCGAGAACCGACAGATGATTAGCCGTGCGGTGACAGCGCATTTGGACCATTTTCACTGAGAGGACGAGAAGTAGCCATTGACAACGGTGATGCCCAACATACAGCTTGCCATGGAAAGGAGTATGAAGGATTGGATGAAGGCAGTAGGAAAGCAGAGATTCAAGAGGGATAAAGCATCTCCATACACTTATCTGAAATTCTCACCAATGAATTACATAAGTATCTCTATCTTTACTTTATGTTTTATTTATCTCTTTAATTATTAAAACTCCATAACCATTTGAATCCGCCTGATTGAGATTTACAAGGTGACCATAGCTTGCTTCAAGCCGACAATCTCTGTGGGATCGACCCTTACTCACGTAAGGTTTATTACTTAGATGACCCAGTGCACTTGCTGGTTAGTTGTGCGAAGTTATGAAAAAGAGATGAGATTACAATTGTGCGTGCCAAGTTGTTGGCACCATTGTGTGATTACAATTTCGTGCACCAAGTTTTTGGCGCCGTTGCCGGGGATTGTTCGAGTTTGGACAACTGACGGTTTATCTTGTTGCTCAGATTAGTAATTTTCTTTTTGTTTCAACCTTTATTTTATTCTCAAAAAGCTTTCAAAAATATTTCAAAATTCTTTCTTCTTTTTCGTTCTTTTCAAAATAATTTTCGAAAAACCCAATAAAAAATTCATAAAATCATAAAAACTCAAAAATATTTCACGGTTCTTGTTTGAATCTAGGGCCAAATTTTAAGTTTGGTGTCAATTGCATGATTTTATTTGTCTTGCAATTTTCGAAACACATGCATTGTGTTCTTGATGATCTTCAAGTCGTTCTTGATGAATTGCCTTGTTTGATCTTCATGATTTATTGATTTGCACTGCATGATGTTCTTCATATGCATTCTTGCATTCATATGGCCAAACATGAGAAAGTTCTAAGTTTGGTGTCCTCCATGATTTCTTTCATTAAGAAAACTGAGTTCTTGATGTTCATCTTGATCTTCAAGATTGTTCTTGGTGTTCATCTTGACATTCATAATGTTCCTACATATATCTTGTGTTTTGATCCAAGAATTATATGTTTTGACTCATTTTATTGTTTTTCAAAATTGAAAACATATATTCTTGAATAAAGGATTTAGCAAAATGAAGATCCAAGAACATAAAGCAGAGGAATTACAGAGAAAAAGCTGGGCGTTTAAAACGCCCAGTGAAGAAGGAAAACTGGCGTTTAAACGCCAGACAAAGTACCTGGCTGGGCGTTTAAACGCCCAAGCCATGCAGCAATTGGGCGTTAAACGGCCGAAACATGCAGCTCCTGGACGTTTAACGCCAGGATGACACAAAGAGAGGAATTTTGTTTTCAAATCAAATCTTTTTCAAATCTTCATATTTTTTTTCAAAATCAAATATTTTTCAAATCAAATATTTTCAATCATCTTTTTCAAAATCATATCTTTTCAAACATATATTTTTTTTAAAAAAATCAAATCTTTTTAATTTCCTTTCCAAATCTTTTTCAAAATAAATTTCAATCATATCTTTTCAAACATATCTTTTTCAAATCATATCTTTTTCAAAATCAATTTCAAAATATTTTTTAACTTCTTATCTTTTTCAACTTTATTTCTTATCTTTTTCAAAACCACAACCAATTTTTCAAAAATTTATTTTAAAATTTTATTCTTTTTATTTTCAACACTAACATTCCTCCTCCATTGTTAATTCGAACTCCATCTCTCTTTGTGTGTTCAAATTCTTCCTTACCTACCTCATCCTTCCATTCTTGTTTTCCTCTGACACCTCAAGGAATCTCTATACTGTGACATAGAGGATTCCATATTTTCTTTGCTTTCTTCTCTTTCATATGAGCAGGAACAAAGATAAAGGCATACTTGTTGAAGCTGATCCTGAACCTGAAAGGACTCTGAAGAGGAAGCTAAGAGCAGCTAAAGCACAAAACTCTGAAGAGGACCTCACTGAAATTTTCAAAAAGGAAGCAGCAAAAGAAACAATTATGGCCGAACCAAACAACAATGCAAGGAAGATGCTTGGTGATTTTACTACACCAACTTCCAACTTCTATGGAAGAAGCATCTCAATTTCTGCCATAAGAGCAAACAATTTTGAGCTAAAGCCTCAATTAGTTTCTCTATTGCAACAGAACTGCAAGTTTCATGGACTTCCATCAGAAGACTCTTATCAGTTTTTAACTGAGTTCTTGCAGATCTATGATACTGTTAAGACCAATGGAGTTGATCCTGAAGTCTACAAGCTTATGCTTTTCCCTTTTGCTGTAAGAGACAGAGCTAGAACATGATTGGACTCACAACTCAGAGATAGCCTGGACTCTTAGGATAAGCTGGTCACGACTTTCTTAGCCAAGTTCTTTCCTCCTCAAGAGTTGAGCAAGCTTAGAGCAGATGTTCAAACCTTCAGACAGAAAGAGGGTGAATCCCTCTATGAAGCTTGGGAAAGATACAAGCAACTGACCAAAAAGTGTCCTTCTGACATGCTTTCAGAATGGACCACATTAGATATATTCTATGATGGTCTGTTTGAATTTTCAAAGATGTCACTGGACCACTCTACAGGTGGATCCATTCACCTAAAGAAAATGCCTGCAGAAGCTCAAAAACTTATTGAAATGGTTGCAAATAACTAGTTCATGTATACCTCTGAGAGGAATCCTGTGAGTAATGGGATGCCTCAAAAGAGAGGAGTTCTTGAAATTGATGCTCTGAATGCCATACTGGCTCAGAACAAGATATTGACCCAACAAGTCAATATGATCTCTCAGAGTTTGAATGGATTGCAAAATGCATCCAACAGTACTAAAGAAGCATCTTCTGAAGAAGAAGCTTATGATCCTGAGAACCCTACAATGGCAGAGGTGAATTACATGGGTGACGCCTTTGGAAATATCTATAATCCTTCATGGAAAAATCATCCAAATTTTTCATGGAAGGATTAACAGAAGCAAGGCTTCAATAATAACAATGGTGGAAGAAACATGTTTAGCAATAGCAAAACTTTCCGATAATCATCTCAGCAACAGACAGAGTATTCTAAGCAGAATCCTTCTAACTTAGCAAACATAATCTCTGATTTATCTAAGGCCACTCTTAGTTTCATGACTGAAATAAGATCCTCCATTAGAAATTTGGAGGCACAAGTGGGTCAGTTGAGTAAAAGGGTTACTGAAACTCCTCCTAGCACTCTCCCAAGCAATACAGAAGAGAATCCCATAGGAGAGTGCAAGGCCATTGATATAATCAACATGGCCGAAACCTTAGAGGAGGAGGAGGACGTGAATCCCAATGACAAAGACCTCAGGGGACGTCCAATGGTCAGTATGGAATCCCCTAATGAGGAACCAAAGGAATCTGAGGCTCATACAGAGGCCATAGAGATTCCCTTGGACCTCCTTTTACCATTCATGAGCTCTGATGACTATTCATCTTCTGAAGAGGATGAAGACATTGTTGAAGGGCAAGTTGCCCAATATTTAGGAGCAATCATGAAGCTGAATGCCAAGCTATTTGGTAATGAGACTTGGGAGGAAGAGCCTCCTTTGCTCACCAATGAACTGAATACATTGGTTCAGCAAAATTTACCTCAAAAGAAATAGGATCCTGGTAAATTCTTAATACCCTATACCATAGGAACCATGACCTTTGAAAAAGCTCTGTGTGACCTGGGGTCAGGGATAAACATGATGCCACTCTCTGTAATAGAGAAACTGGGAATATATGAGGTACAGGCTGCCAAATTCTCATTAGAAATGGCAGATAAATCTACGAAAAAGGCTTATGGACTAGTAGAGGACATGCTAGTGAAGGTTGAAGGTCTTTACTTCCCTACTGATTTCATAATGCTAGACACTAGGAGGGATGAGGATGAATCTATCATCCTTGGAAGACCCTTCCTAGCCACAGCAAGAGCTGTAATTGATGTTGACAGAGGAGATTTGATCCTTCATGTGAATGAAGAATGCCTTGTGGTAAAAACTCAAGGTTCTCCATCTGTAACTATGGAGAGTAAGCATGAAGAGCTTCTCCCTATACAGAGTCAAACAAAGCCCCCACATTCAAACTCTATGTTTGGTGTTGGGAGGCCACAGCCAAACTCTAAGTTTGGTGTTGAGAGATCTCAACCATACTCTGATCGTCTGTGAGACTCCATGAGAGCTCACTGTCAAGCTATTGACATTAAAGAAGTGCTTATTAGAAGACAACCCAATTTTATTTTAATTTTATCTATATTATTTTGTTTTTTTTAGGTTGATGATCATGTGAAGTCACAATGACAATTACAAAAATAAAGAAACAAATCACAAACAGCATTAAAAACAGCACACCCTGGAGGAAGGACTTACTGGCGTTTAAACGCCAGTAAGGGTAGCAAAATGGGCGTTTAAACGCCCAATCAGGCACCTTTCTGGGTGTTTAAACGCTAGAATAGGGCACCAGACTGGCGTTTAAACATCAGAACAGGGTAACAAACTGGCGTTTAGACGCCAGAACAGGAAGGAAAGCTGGCGTTTAAACGCCAGAACCAGGGCAGCAAACTGGCATTTATACGCCAGAATTGCACTCTAAGGCATTTTGAACGCCTAATTGGAGCAGGGATGAGAAATCCTTGCCCCTCAGGATCTATGGACCCCACAGGATCCCTACCAACCTCAACTTACTCTCTCTCCTCTTCACACCTTTCTACAACACTCTTCCCCAAATACCCTTCACCAATCACTTCGTTAACTCTTCCCCAAAAACCCCCACCCACCTTCAAAATTCAAGACCATTTCCCTCCCAAACCCACCCAAACCTTTCAACCACTACCCCCTTTTTTCCCTATAAATACCCACCTTCACTCCTTCATTTTCACACATCACAACCACCCTCTTCTACCCTTGGCCGAACCCTATACACCCTCCATCTCCTCCATTTTCTTCTTCTTCTACATCTTTCTTTCTTCTTTTGCTAGGAGACGAGAAAATATTTTAAGTTTGGTGTGGTAAAAGCATTGCTTTTTGTTTTTCCATAACCATTTATTGCACCCAAGGCCAGAGAAGCCTCTAGAAAGAGGAAAGGGAAGGCAACTGCCACCACCTCTGAGTCATGGGAGATGGAGAGATTCATCTCAAAAGACCATCAAGACCACTTCTATAAAGTTGTGGCCAAGAAAAAGGTGATCCCTGAGGTCCCTTTTAGGCTCAAAAAGAGCGAATATCCCTGATTATCCGTCAAATATCCATAGTATCATGATTGGAGAGGAAGTAGAAGTTCATGGAATCATACCTCTAGAACTCTACAAGGTGGCTGACAAGTCCTCACCATTGGCATGATTAGCCTTTCCTCATCTCATATGTCACCTTTGCTATTCAGCTGGGATTGTCATATAGGGAGACATCCTCATTGAAGAGGACAAGCCCATCACTAAGAAGAGGATAGAGCAAACTAGAGAGCCCATTCATGGCACTCAACAAGAGCATGAGGAAGTCCCTCATCAAGAAATCCCTGAGATGCCTCAAGGGATGCAATTTCCTCTACACAATTATTGGGAGTAACTCAACACTTCTTTGGAAACCTTGAGTTACAACATGGACCAATTAAGGGTGGAACACCAAGAGCACTCCATCATTATCCATGAGATTAGAGAAGATCAAAGAGCTATGAGGGAGGAGCAACAAAGGCAAGGAAGAGACATAGAGGAGCTCAAGAGCCCCATTGGTTCTTTAAGAGGAGGAAGATGCCACCCTCACTAAGGTGGACTCATTCCTTAATCTCCTTGTCTATTTATTTTTCTGTTTTCGGCTTTATGCTGTATGTTTTATCTATGTTTGTGTCTTCACTACATGATCATTAGTGTCTAGTGTTTATGTTTTAAAGATATGAATAACTCCATGAATCCTTCACCTCTCTTAAATGAAAAATGTGCTTAATTACAAAAGAACAAGAAGTACTTGGATTTCAAATTTTATCTTGAAACTAGTTTAATTATTTTGATGTGGTGGCAATACTTTTTGTTTTCTGAATGAATGCTTGAACAGTGCATATTTTTTATCTTGTTGTTTATGAATGTTAAAATTATTGGCTCTTAAAAGAATGATGAACAAAGAGAAATGTTATTGATAATATGAAAAATCATGAAATTGATTCTTAAAGCAAGAAAAAGCAGTGAACAAGAAAGCTTGCGAAAAAAAGAGAAAAAAAAGTAGCGAAAAAAAAAGAAAAAATGGCGAAAAAAAGAGAGAAAAGAAAAAGAAAAAGCAAGCAGAAAAAGCCAATAGCCCTTTAAACCAAAAGGCAAGGATAAAAAGGATCCAAGGCTTTGAGCATCAATGGATAGGAGGGCCTAAAGGAATAAAATCCAGGCTTAAGCAGCTAAATCAAGCTGTCCCTAACCATGTGCTTGTGGCATGCAGGTCCAAGTGAAAAGCTTGAGACTGAGTGGTTAAAGTCGTGATCCAAAGCAAAAGAGTGTGCTTAAGAACTTTGGACACCTCTAATTGGGGACTTTAGCAAAGCTAAGTCACAATCTGAAAAGGTTCACCCAGTTATGTGTCTATGGCATTTATGTATCCGGTGGTAATACTGGAAAACAATGTGCTTAGGGCCACGGCCAAGACTCATAAGTAACTGTATTCAAGAATCAACGTACTGAACTAGGAGAATCAATAACACTATCTAAAATTCTAAGTTCCTATAGATGCCAATCATTCTGAATTTCAATGGAAAAAGTGAGATGCCAAAACTGTTCAGAAGCAAAAAGTTACAAACCCCACTCATCTAATTAGAACTAAGTTTCATTGATACTGTGGGATTCATTGTATATTCTCTTTTTTTTATCCTATTTTGTTTTCAGTTGCTTGGGGACAAGCAACAATTTAAGTTTGGTGTTATGATGAGCGGATAATTTATACGCTTTTTGGCATTGTTTTTACATAATTTTTAGTATGATTTAGTTACTTTTTAGTATATTTTTATTAGTTTTTAAGCAAAATTCACATTTCTGGACTTTACTATAAGTTTGTGTATTTTTCTGTGATTTCAGGTATTTTCTGGCTGAAATTGAGGGACCTGAACAAAAATCTTATTAAGAGGCTGATAAAAGACTGCATATGCTGTTGGATTTTGACCTCCCTTCACTCGAAGTGAATTTTCTGGAGCTACAAAACTACAAATGGTGCGCTCTCAATTGCATTGGAAAATAGACATCCAGGGCGTTCTAGAAATATATAATAGTTCATACTTTGCACGAGTTTTGATGACGTAAATGGCGTCAAAATGCTAGCTTTCTGCCCTTTTCTGGCGTCAAAATGCCAGAACTGGCATAAAAGTTGGAGTTAAACGCCCAAACTGGCACCAAAGCTGGTGTTTAACTCCAAGGAAGACCTCTACACGTGTAAAGCTCAATGCTTAGCCCAATCACACACCAAGTGGGGTTGGAAATGGATTTCTACATCATTTACCTATTTCTGTAAACCCTAGTAGCTAGTTTCATTATAAATAGGACCTTTTACTATTGTATTTTCATCTTGAATCTTGGAATCTTGGGACCATTGTTCATGTTTTGGGAGGCTGGCCATTCGGCCATGCCTACCCTATTTTCACTTATGTATTTTCAACGGTGGAGTTTCTACACACCATAGATTAAGGGTGTGGAGCTCTGCTGTTCCTCGAGTATTAATGCAATTACTACTGTTTTCTATTCAATTCATGCTTATTCTTATTCTAAGATATCCGCTTGCACTTCAACATGATGAATGTGATGATCCGTGACACTCATCACTATTCTCAACCTATGAACGCGTGCCTAACAACCACTTCCGTTCTACCTTAGATCGAGCGTATATCTCTTAGCCTCCATTCCGAAAGATCGGAGTCTTCGTAGTATAAACTAGAATTATTAGCGGCCATTCCTGAGATCCGGAAAGTCTAAACCTTGTCTGTGGTATTCTGAGTAGGATCTGGGAAGGGATGACTGTGACGAGCTTCAAACTCGCGAGTGTTGGGCGTAGTGACAGACGCAAAAGGATCACTGGATTCTATTCCAACATGATCGAGAACCGACAGATGATTAGTCGTGCGATGACAGCATATTTGGACCATTTTCACTGAGAGGACGGAAAGTAGCCATTGACAACGGTGATGCCCAACATACAGCTTGCCATGGAAAGGTGTGTGAAGGATTGGATGAAGGCAATAGGAAAGCAGAGATTCAAGAGGGATGAAGCATCTCCATACATTTATATGAAATTCTCACCAATGAATTACATAAGTATCTCTATCTTTACTTTATGTTTTATTTATCTTTTTAATTATTAAAACTATATAACCATTTGAATCCGCCTGACTGAGATTTACAAGGTGACTATAGCTTGCTTCAAGCCGACAATCTCCGTGGGATCGACCCTTACTCATGTAAGGTTTATTACTTGGACGACCCAGTGCACTTGCTGGTTAGTTGTGCGAAGTTGTGAAAAAGAGATGAGATTACAATTGTGCGTGCCAAGTTGTTGGCGCCATTGTGTAATTGCAATTTTGTGCACCATGGGTCCCTAAAGAGATTTAAAATTTTTAATTTAGTCCCCGCCGTTCAAAAAGTGTTAAAAGCTCTCCTCACATTCCGAGTCCACACAACCTCCTTCTGAGTTAACTTAGTCATCGGTAATGCAATTTGAGAAAATTCGTGAATGAACCCCCTATAATATGCAACTAATCCCAAGAAACTCCTAACCTCTTTTACCATCGTTAGCCTCTCCCATTCTACTACCACCTCCACTTTTGAAGGATCCACCGCTATTTTGCCCTTACTCACTACATGTCCTAAGAACTTCACTTCTTCCTTCCAAAACTCACAGTTCGACAACTTGGCATACAACTTCCTCTCTTTCAGAGTTTGCCAAACTATTCTTAGATGTTCCTCATGCTCCTTCGTTGTCTTCGAGTACACCAAGATATCATCTATGAACACCACCATGAATTCGTCCAAAAAAGGACGAAATACTTTGTTCATGTAATCCAGGAACACAACAAGAACATTCGTGAATCCAAAGGACATTACCGCAGACACGTAGTGTCTATAGCGTGTCCTAAACACTGTATTCGGGATATCATCCCCCTTCACCCTAATCTGACGGCAACTGGATCTTAAATCAATCTTCGAAAATACCCCAACTCCTTGCAACTGATCCATTAAGTCGTCAATCCTAGGCAACGGGTACTTGTTCTTCACAGTCACTTTATTTAACTGCCGGTAATTGATGAGCGGATATTTTATACGCTTTTTGGGGGTAATTTCATGTAGATTTTAGTATGTTTTAATTAGTTTTTAGTAGAATATTATTAGTTTTTAGGCAAAAATCATATTTCTGGACTTTACTATGAGTGTGTGTATTTTTCTGTGATTTCAGGTATTTTCTGGCTGAAATTGAGGGAGTTGAGCAAAAATCTGACTTAGGCTGAAAAAGGACTGCTGATGCTGTTGGATCTTGACCTCCCTGCACTCGGAATGGATTTTTTAGAGCTACAGGAGTCAAATTGGCGCGCTCTCAACGGCGTTGGAAAGTAGACATCCAGGGCTTTCCAGCAATATATAATAGTCCATACTTTGCGCAAAGATAGACGACGTAACTTGGCGTTGAACGCCAAGTACATGCTGCTGTCTGGAGTTAAACGCCAGAAAAACGTCATGATCCGGAGTTCAACGCCCAAAACACGTCATAACTTGGAGTTTAACTCCAAGAAAGGCCTCTACTCGTGGATAGCTTTAGTCTCAGCCCCAGCACACACCAAGTGGGCCCCAGAATTGGATTTCTGCACCAATTATCTTAGTTAACTCATTTTCTGTAAACCTAGGTTACTAGTTTACTATTTAAACAACTTTTAGAGACTTATCTTGTACCTCATGACATTTTCAGATCTGAATTACATACTTTTAGACGGCATGAGTCTCTAAACTCCATTGTTGGGGGTGAGGAGCTCTGCAGCGTCTCGATGATTTAATACAATTCCTTGATTCTATTCCAACCTGATTGAGAACCGACAGATGATTAGCCGTGCTGTGACAGAGCATAGGAACGTTTTCACTGAGAGGATGGGAAGTAGCCACTGACAACGGTGACACCCTACATAGAGCTTGCCATGGAAGGAACTTGCGTGTGAGAAGAGGATTTCAAGGAAGAGTTGAAGTTCAAAGGACAAAGCATCTCCAAAACTCCAACATATTTCCCATTACTGCACAACAAGTAACATTATTATTCTCTATTATTTTAACTTACAATTTTAAGTAGTTTGTAGTTTGGCTTTTTACAAATAAATCCAAATAACTTCATTAGCCTCCTGACTAAGATTAATAAAATAACATTGATTGCTTCAAGCCAATAATCTCCGTGGGATCGACCCTTACTCACGTAAGGTATTACTTGGACGACCCAGTGCACTTGCTGGTTAGTTGAACGAAATTGATTTTGGACCAGGCTCTATTATCATATTCCATAAAGAGATACAATTTCGTCCACCAGTAATCCACACAAAGTCACATTCCTCAATCTTTCTTTTTCACCAATAAAACTGGCGCTTCCCACAGAGATACATTCGGTCAAATAAACCTCTTGTTCAGAAGCTCTTTCAACTGAGTCTTAAGTTCCGCTAGCTCTATCAGAACAATTCTGTATGGTGCAATCGACACTGGTCCAGCTCTTGGCACCAAGTCTATCTCAAATTCAATTTCCCTTTGAGGTGGGAGTTCAGAAATATCTTCAGAAAATACTTCTGGAACTCCTTAACTACCAAAATTTGATCTAATGTCTGTTCGTTACCTAACGCGTTCACAGCCAAAAGTATATAACCCTAACACTCTTTTCCACTACAATTCACCAACACAGAGTTCAGGTAATAACCTTAGCTATCACTGCTCCTCCTTCTCCTTCCAGCATAAACCTAATTGATTGCTCAAAGCAATCCAACAATACCCGGTTCTTTGACAACCAATCAAACTCCAAAATTTTCTCTAACCCAACCATCGGCAAACAGATTAAATCATGAACAAATTCTCTACCTTCAATCTTGAAAGATATCTACCTACAACCTGATCTAGTCACAATCGTCTGATACGGGGTATGCACATACAAATCAAAAGCTAATTCTGACATTCTCAATCCTAGTTTCTCAACTTTATCAAATACAATGAATGAATGCGAAGCTCCAGGATCATACAATGCAATCAATGTCTTGTCACCAAATAAACATTTACCTCACATCAAGGGATCTGCATTAGCAACATCACTGGCGTTCACAGCAAACACTCGACCTTGTTGGTTCTGGCCCGCATTCTGATTCCTCCTACGAGGGCAATCCTTCGCAAGGTGTCCAGGTAGTCCACAAGTAAAACAGCCGCCTCTTCCTCTCGCCTGGTGGTAATGATCATAAGTGGGTCTCCTAATGTTGCCTTGACCTTAAGGGTATTGAGGTGTGTGTCCACCCCTCTTAAAGTTCTAACCTCTCGACTGAAAGTACTTACCTTGGCCTCTATTTTTATTTCCTCCTCTAGTATCTCTTGTTAGTGCCACCTTCTTTGCATAATCCTCGACCACCCTTGCCTTGTTCTTTGGCTCGAAAAACACCCGAATCTCCAAAGGAACCACAGCAGTCATGATGTTTTCCCTCAAACTTCCTTAGTACTTTATGCATTTTGAACTCTCGTAGGACTCCAGGGTACCTTGACACACTCTAGATAACCTACAGAGTTTGTCAAACTTGCTTGTATACTCTGCTACTGACAATGAGACTTGCTTCAGCTGCGTTAG
Source organism: Arachis duranensis (assembly GCF_000817695.3). Taxonomy (NCBI): domain Eukaryota; kingdom Viridiplantae; phylum Streptophyta; class Magnoliopsida; order Fabales; family Fabaceae; genus Arachis; species Arachis duranensis. Next base: position 57,539,679 of record NC_029772.3, on the reverse strand, counting down.
CTCCAACTCCCCAGCCTCTCTTACTGATTCTGGGAAATACTTCTTGTAGAAGGTTGTCTGAAATATGTCCCGAGGAATGTCAGCGTTAAGAAGTTGTAGTAATTGGCATTCTCTTTACCACCAGTGTTGAGCCTTTCCTAAAAGTTGGTATGTCACAAACTCCACAAACTGATTGTCCAAAACATGCTGGGCCTGCAGAACACGCTTCATGGCTTGGAACTAATTATCTGCTTCAGTAGGGTTGGTTGACTCTCTAAAAACCGGTGGATGAAACTTTAGAAATGAGTTCAAGGTCATCGAAGCACCTCCCAAGTTGTTACCATCTCCTTCTCCATTTTTATTTCCATTTCCATTTCCGTTTCAGTTTCCAGCCAGTTGCCCCAATCTCTCCACAATTTGCATAGTCGCAGCAGCATTTGCTTGCATGGTATTTGCTAGATTGGCCATCGCCGCCATGAACTCGGCATGTTCATTAACGAGTTGATTTCCCTTATTGTCTCTTTGTGTACGCATATGACCTCATCCAAAAGTAGCCATTAGGGTTCCTGTCTGCAACAAATAATAGATATCAAGGTGATCAGTCTCAATATCTCAAGACTAGTGCTTTAATTATCCAAAAAAGGCACTCACAAATAAGTATGCTATGCAATATCAATCAGATAACCTAATAGCATGAAAGAAAAAGACATAGAGTATGTAATAAAGCACAATCGGTCCATCCCTCAGGCTCACGAGGACGAATCGCTCTAATACCACTAAATGTAATACCCTAATTACCCTAAGCCTTATCTCATATCGTAAAGCAAAGGATAACAAAGGGAAATGACAGTTCTAAGGCTTATACAATAATATATAAATAAAAAGGAATAATAATACGAGAAGCCTGATGAAGAATTACAACTCAAAATAGAAACAGAAAAGCGCGTAGCATTCACACGATAACTAAAAGGGTAAAGGCATAAGATACGACATAAGACATAATATAATAGTAATCAATACAAAGTTTAGGCCAACTAGTGACATACAGACAATACAAAGTTTTTGAAAAGTAAAACAACAACACATGTCTCTCAAATTTAGCCTCTAAGATAACCAAAATACAAAATACAAAAGATAGAGAGAGTCTATAACAAAATATCCAAAATACACAAAAGAGATATCAAGAGATCCTCCGGTCTGTCACCTTCTAGTAAATCACCGAAGTGGGTTGCAACTAACATTTGAGAAACAAATATATGGTATGAGAACCGGAGGTTCTCAGTATGGTAACAGTGCCTAATATGTAAAAGGATTTAGGACACCAGAGGCAATCCTAGAACTTCACATCAAGGATAAGATTCAAGCTTATAAAACAAGTTAATAAAGTTCATAAATTGGTCACCTAACTTGTGAAATTTCTAAACTAACACAACACTACTGTCCCACAGTCTCCTCTAGCCTAACCTCCATGCGATCCCATCGCCACCGCCTACCAATCCTCGTCAATCCCGATAACATATACAAGTATATGCAAACAAGTAATACACAAGTAATAATCATGTATAACAAATAAATCAGGAAGCAAGTAAGAATGTTATACACTTAAGCAATATAGGCAAGTAAACAAAGCAAACAATCACATAGAAAATGCACATGATGAATTCCTATCCTATTAGCTGTGATATCACATTGTCGGTTCAACTGCCAACCCGACACATTCTCATGGGAATGTCGCTTTTGGTCATGAATATAAAGGGGTACCCTTCCCAGGGATATAGCGCTCGGCCACTTTCCCAGAGATATAATGCTGGGCCATTCTTATGACTCGAGAGGATGCAAGTGGGATACTGAGGCACAAAACTCACATTACCTAGGGATATAGTGCCCGACCACTCTTGCAAATTATGGATCACCTTTCTATCAGAACCAAACTCAAGTCATCAGTCTCATTAACCATATTCATTCCTTTGCAAGTCCCAAACTCGTCATAACCATTATTAGCCCTTGATTCCATAAGTTAACCATCACTCTTAAGCTTCCAAAGTCATCACTCATATATCATTTCACCCGTTATCCACAACTTCAGAAACCTAAGTATCTGTCTTCTAAACTTGTATAGAAATTTACCAATTTAATTCACTAATCCATCTCTATCAATCTTAGGGCCTAATTACTAGTTAACAATCTTAAACAATAGATAAAGAAGTTTGGAATGTTAGAGAATCCTTGAAAAGTGAAGAAAACCATTTTTCAGCAAAATAGAGGTCTTGCGTATGAGAACCATTATCCCACGTACGCATGCCTTGAAATTTAGGTGTCCGCGTACCGGAACCCTACTCGCGTATGCGAGTGTTCCAACCCGAATGGAATGCTTGCATCGCGTGTTAAAATCTCGCGCACGCATGGATAAAAATTTGAGCTTCTGCGTATGCATGCAGTGCCTACGTACACGAGACTCCCAGATAGTGAAGAACGTCCGCGTCGCGTGCACTGTGTCACGTACGCATGCTGTATCAGACTTAGAAAAATTTAAAACTGACGAATTTTAGATTTTTGCACCGAACTTCAAACACTCATAACTTCCTCTATAAAACTTCATTTTTTCTCAAAATTTATATCATTTTAAAGCTCTTAAAATTATCTTTAATTTAAAATAAAAATCATTCAATTTCAATGTCTGAGGCTCAAGTTATGATCCACCAAAGTTCATTAAAAACATATTTTTACTAAAAGTGAGAATTCTCTAGTTTTTTTTTTCTAAAACTTCTAAAACCAAACCAACTCAAAACATACTCAAACACCATACCGAGAATTTCTCAACTATCTTTCATTTATCCACTATTAAACTATTCAATTTCATAATTTTTCTTAGATTTCCTATCAATATCATCACTATAAAACATCATCACTACTAATCAAATTCATTAAAATCATTATTTTCTAACTCAATCATCATCAAACTCACCACCACCTCTAATCTTTATCAACATCAACCATACAATCCCTACTCATCATCATTATGAATATCAACATTCATCATCATAATTCATCAAAGTAATCACAAACATCAATAATCATCATACATCATCAATAATTCACACTTATTCTAAGGTCCACTAGCCTATGTTTCATGAAACATTACATATTACATAAAAGAAACTAAAACTATACCTCGGCTGATTCTCAATATGCACAAAAACCACCAATTTATCACAACCAAGCTCAATCAAGCCACTAACTCAACTCCTCTTGCTCTCAATATCACAATTATCAAGCTATACACACATAATTAATAAAATCAATACCTAAGGTTTCTAACATAATTTTACAAGGTTTGAGAGTAAGCTTACCTTACCCATAGTAGATTGGGATGAAACCTAACAAATCTCCACTAATAGTTGGCACCTAAACTGTAACACCCTACCACACAGAGTTTTACACCTAGGATGTAAAATAGAGGTGGCGAGGTGCTACGACCTCTAAAAACAAAATTATATATAATGTAGTTTGAAAAGGGTTTGTAACTAGAAGCCTTTGAAGAAAGGTTTTGAACAAAGGGAGAAACGCTCACATAAACGGAAAGCTTGCGTACAAAAGAACGTAAGAAGTATTTACATACATACATATAATCCTAAATCTATGGTTCACAAAATAAACCATAGTTCTCCAACAAAAGCCTCTATGAGACACCAAGGTATAATACATAAAAAGAGAAGTCTAGGCATAGATACATATACACATAACAAAACTTAAAAGCCCATAATTCCTATCTTCGCGATAGTAGAACTCCAGACGCATAGGGAGGTGCATCTCGACATGCATCTGTAAAACAACAATATGGTTTGGAATGAGAACCGGGGGTTCTCAATATGGTTAAGGTGCTCACATATATAACAAATAAGGTCCCAGGAAAGTCAGAGGCAATCCTAGAACTCCGACGCTCATATTATAAAACTTAAGGATTTTAAAATGGAAACCATAAATAGGGTGGTTCTCTAAGGTTCTTAAACTTAACCAAATCTTAACTAAACCCCTCCTAAACTCTAACTAAAACTCTTAACTATTCCTTTCCTCCAGCATCCTCCAAAACACCAGTAGAACCACACAGATAAACAAACAGGCAAAGCAAGCACATGTAGAATACAGGTACAACAAACAGAACATATTGCAGTTAAGCATGAAATAACAAGTAGGCAATCCCAAGAAAGTAAACCAAAGCAAACAGACAAATGCATATGATGTATGCATACGCTATGGCTATTGATATCAACCGTCGGTTACTTATCCAGCCTGACGTGTCCTGGTAGCTAACCATGGACAGAACACCAAACACGGAGCAAGTAGGACAACACCTCAACCTTTGCATCTTACCCGCGTACCCGAAGAAGGGGACAACTTCACACTACCTCTTACCCAGGCGGTGTTACAGTTCCCAACCCAAAGCAAGCGGCGACAGAACACAGCCCTTATGTCTTACCCGAAGCCTTGAATTTTCCTGGAGCAAGTGAATAATACCACTGCATCTTACCCGGCTAACTAACTCTTTTTCAGAGCAAATGGTTAACACCACTGCATCTTACCTAGAGGCAAAACACAATCAAATTCAAGTTCATTTACTTTATTACCTCAATTCATCCATTAATTCATTTTTCATACATTCTCAACATCTCTATACTTCTTTAACATATACCCGGAGTGAGTGGTCATTGCCACCGCCTCTTACCCAGTCACCTCTATCTCGTTCAATTCAATCCAATTCAACCACCATTATACCTTTTAAAAGTATTTCTTCATCTCTAAGTTACCACCATTTCCCTAGCTTTAACCTATTACTAGGCTTACTACTGATATCTAGGGTTAAAAGAATGAAAATAGAAGTTTAGAGGTTCAAAATTGGGTTTGAAACACAAAATGTTCATTTGCTGAAAAACAGGGTTATGCGTACGCATGTCATGTGTATGCGTACGCATACGTGTAATTTTGCTCATTATGCGTACGCATTGCCTCGTCCGCATACGCATACATGCCAGACTGAGATGACCCTTCGCGTATGGAAGGGTTCGCGTATGCATACAGTGCAAATTAGTCAAAAAATGGCTAAGTCTGCAGAATTTCAGCTTTACATTCCGAACTTCTGACGCACATAGCTCCCTCGTTTTAAAATATTTTTCATCCATTCTACGAACGGTGTAAATTTCATGGATCCAATTTTCAGATAAAATAATTTTGAAACAATTTGAGGGTCTGGAAGCCAAGTTGTGACTCGCCAAAGTTCAGCCAAAAATTAAATTTTCACAAAAGTTCACAAACCTCTATTTCCACCAAAAATCAAACTCAATATCAACTTTTTATACACATAACAACACCACAATGCACCAATTCAGCATTACAACCTCCACCTTCTACCACAACCAACTTCACCTCAAGGAAAATTATTTCAATCCATGATTCTCAATTATACCAATACAATTACCAATTATTCAACACTCATATATCCTTAGTCATCATTACCATTTATCATCAACCAAGACATCATTCTTCAATCATTTTTCATCAACAAAACCTACATTCACATCATAAATCATTAATCTCATCAAACATCATCAAATATCCATTTAATGTCTACTAAAATTACTAAACATGTTCCATAGTCATGATTCAACTTATCCTAGGTCATCTAGCCTAAGTTTTTCACAAGACATTATATATTATATATGAGAAACCAAAATCATACCTTGGTCGATTCCTCGTAAAACCCAGAACGTCACAAATAACCACCGTTCCACAAGACCCAAGCTTCCAAGGTCACACCAAACGGGTCTCCGGCTCCCTAACATCCAATATCAAGTCTCCAACTCCAACAATTTGTTTCCAACATACACAATCCAAACTGATTTCACAAAATAACACTAAAATTACCATAGGGTTCACTAATTATATAACTTGAAAAGGGTTAAAGGTTCCACACCTTACCAATGGAGAATTGGGTCAAAACCCGACAAGTTTGCTAAGTTAGTTTGATCCTAATCATTAAAAATCAACAAAGTCTCAACTAGGCTTTGTAGAGCTCAACGCTGCAGTCGCGTGGCCGTAAACGGTGCAGCGATCAGAGCTCGGAGCGAGAAGTTTTGGAAGATGGAATCAAGACCAAGGGTTTACAAACTTCTCCTCCCCCTTGGCTGTGTTCTTTAGCGTTCTTCAAATGAAGAAAGAAGGAGTTGAGCTGAAGCTCATCTATATTGAGGAATTGGGTTGGGCCTTGGGCCCAATACGGGCTCGGTTCACTCGATTCGGCCCGTTCGGCCCACTCTTGGGCCAAATTCTATAAAATTAGTGTCAAAATTCTTATTTTAATTAGCTCTATTACATTAACTATCAAATCCCATTTTCTAATTACTTTGATTAATAATTAATTTATTGGTTAATTATTTACTAATTACTCGGGGTTTACATCCTACCCCTCTAACAAAAATTTTCTTCCTCGAAAATTCGCTTTTAAATCTTCGTATACGCTCTCTCAATACCAACCAATCTCACACCCAATTCTACCATTCTTTAACACAAATTCAAACACTAATTCACATTCCCATTCTCAGGTACAAGATCATAAACTTAACTGAATTCAAGCCTAAGCTATACCTGTTTGTTTCACTCTTAGCTTCTTCTAACTCTCTCAACGAATTCAAACTTCCTTACCCTTCAAGGGTTCTCTCTAAATGAAAGCAATCTCAATTCTTTCTCACTTGTCCCAAACACTAAACAATTCCTTGATTTCTTAGTTTGAGTCAATCTGTTATAACCTAAACCACTCATTCACACTCTCTATTCCTTAATCCTATGTTAATCCTCAAATTATTCTCATATCCTAAGACTTCTTCCTCACGTCCCTATAGTTCTAGAGTCACTAAAATCACCACGCTTCCGCAGCGCCACTCCAATTCTAAACCATTAAGGACTTAGTCACTTGTCTACTCTGCCAGAATACTCCTTGAATCTCTTTATCTCACTAACTAAGTGCTATTGAATCTCTAATCCTTTGGTTTCTTCCATCACCAGGTCCATTACCGCTTCTATCACTTTTTCTAGCTTGTTGTTTTAGCCCATTAGCAATTGCATGTGCAGCCGCCCTATCACCAACCGTAATACCTTACTCGCGTCCAGAGATGCCCTTTGGGTCTTATCCATACTGAACAATCGATATTAAGGTGATCAGTCTTAATATTTCAAATCTAGTGCTTCAAAGGGCAAAACACTCACGTAAACGGAAAGCTTGTGTACGAATGAACGTAAGATATATATATATACACACACACACACAACAAGAGTAGAGGATCAAGGGTACATAATAATCAAGCTCCAATTACAGCCTGCAAAGCTAAGGCTGGCCGGGAGTATTTATATATATACATATAATCCTAAATCTAAGGTTCTCAAAATAAACCCTAGTTCTCCAATAAAAGCCTCTATGAGACACCAAGGTATAATACATAAAAGGAGAAGTCTAGGCATAGATACATATACACATAACAAAACTTAAAAGCCTGAAATTCCCATCTTCGCGGCAGTAGAACTCCAGATGCCTAGCGAGATGCATCTCGACCTGCATATAAAAAATAACAATATCATATGGGATGAGAACTAGGAGTTCTCAGAATGGTTAAATTGCCCACATATATAATAAATAAGGTCCCAGAAAAGCCAGAGGCAATTTTAGAACTCTGACGCTCTTGGTTATAAAGTTTTAAAAGATTTACAGATGAAAGCCATAATCAAGGTGGTCCTCTAAAGTTCCTAATTCTAACTAAACTCTAACGAAAACTCTTAACTATTCCCTTCCTCCACCATCCTCCAAAACACAAGTAGAACCACACAGACAAACAAACAGGCAAAGCAAGCATAGGTAGAATATAGGTACCGCAAACAGAAGATATAGTAGTTAAGCATGAAATAACAAGTATGTAATCCCAAGAAAGCAAACGAAAGCAAACAGACAAATGCATATGATGTATGCCTTCCCTATGGCTGTTGATATCAATTGTCGTTTACTTAGCCAGTCCGATGTGTCCTGGTAGCTAACCATGGACAGAACACCAAACACGGAGCAAGTGGGACAATGCCTCAACCCTTGCATCTTACCCGCGTAACCGGAGCAGAGGACAACTTCATCCTTCCTCTTATCCAGGCAATGTTATAGTTCTCGACCCAGAGCAATCAGCAACAGAACACAGCCCTTGCGTCTTATCCGAAGCCTTGAACTTTGTTGGAGCAAGTGGATAACGCAACTGCATCTTACCCGGCTCATTGACTCCTTTCCGAAGCAAGTGGATAACATCACTGCATCTTACACAGCCTTCTCGCCTCTTACCCGGAGCAAATGGTTAACACCATTGCATCTTACCCAGAGGTATAACACAATCAAATTCAGGTTCATTTACTTTATGACCTCAATTCATTAATTAATTCATTTTCCATACATTCTCAACATTTATATACTTCTTTTAACATATACCCAAAGCCAGTGGTCATTGCCAACACCTCTTACCCGGTCATCTCTATCTCATTCAATTCATTCAAATTCAACCACCATTATACCTTTTAAAAATATTTCTTCATCTCCAAGTTACCACATTTTTCCAAGCTTCAACCTATTAATATGCTTACTACTAATATCTAAGGTTAAAAGAATGAAAATAGAAGTTTAGAGATTCAAAATTGGGTTTGAAACACAAAATGTTCATTTGCTGAAAAATAGGGCTATGCATATGCATGTCATGTGTATGCATACGCATACGTGTAATTTTGCCCATTATGTGTACGCATTGCCTCGTCCGCATACAGATACATGCCAGACTGAGATGACCCTTCATGTATGGAGGGGTTTGCGTACGCATACAGTGCAGATTAGTAAAAAAATGGCCAAGTCTACTGCAGAATTTTAGCTTTACATTCCGAACTTCCGACGCGCATAATTCCCTCGTTTTAAAACATTTTTCATCCATTCTTCAAACGGTGTAAACTTCACGGATCCAATTTTCATATAAAATATATTTGAAACAATTTGGGAGTCCGGAAGCCGAGTTATGGCTCGCCGAGGTTCAGCCAAAAATAAGATTTTCACAAAAGTTCACAAACCTCTATTTCCACAAAAAATCAAACTCAATATCAACTTTCTATACATATAAACAACACCACAACACACCAATTCAGCATTACAACCTCCACCTTCTACCACAACTAACTTCACCTCAAGGCAAATTATTTCAATCAAAGATTCTCAATTATACCAATACAATTACCAATTATTCAACACTCATATATCCTTAGTCATCATTACCATTTATCATCAACCAAGACATCATTCTTCAATCGTTTTTCATCAACAAAACCCACATTCGCATCATAAATCATTAATCTCATCAAACATCATCAAATATCCATTTAATGTCTACTAAAATTACTAAACATGTTCCAAAGTCATGATTCAACTTATCCTAGGTCATCTAGCCTAAGTTTTTCACAAGACATTATATATTATATACGAGAAACCAAAATCATACCTTGGCCAATTCCTCATAAAACCTAGAACATCACAAATAACCACCGTTCCACAAGACCCAAGCTTCCAAGGTCACACTAGACGGCTCTCCGACTCCCCAAAATCTAATATCAAGTCTCCAACTCCACAAATTTGTTTCCAAAATACACAATCCAAAATAATTTCACAAAATAACATTAAAATTACCATAGAGTTCACTAATTAGATAACTTGAAACGGGTTAAACGTTCCTTACCTTACCAAATGAGGAATTAGGTCAAAACCTGGCAAGTTCGCTAAGTTAGTTTGATCCTAATCATTAAAAATCAACAAATTCTCAACATCCAAATTCATATATTTTTTAAAATTAGGGAAAGCGTGTGGCCGTAAACGGTGCGGCGATCGGAGCTCGGAGCAAGAAGTTATGGAAGATGGAATCAAGACCAAAGGTTTACAGACTTCTCCTCTACCTTGACTGTGTTCTTCAGCATTCTTCAAATGAAGAAAGAAGGAGATGAGCTGAAGCTCATCTATATTGTGGAATTGGGTTGGGCCTAATTTGAGCCCAATTTGGCCCGTTTGGCCCAATCTTTGACAAAATTTTTTAAAATTAATGTCAAAATTCTTATTTTAATTATCTTTATTACATTAACTATCAAATCTCATTTTCTAATTACTTTGATTAATAAATAATTTATTTGTTAGTTATTTACTAATTACTCGGAGTTTACATAAATAACTAAATCACAAAAATCTACTCAAAACCAAAATCTTAATTTCGAAATTCTTAAGGGCTGAAGAATGGAGTGTGAATTTCGAAATCCTACCAACAATACAAAGTGAGAAATGACAGACTCGTTGAAAACTTCGCGTAGCCGTAAACGAGACACAAATCGGAACACCGTAGCTTAAGTTATAAGCGAAAGAAGATGATGTGAATAGTGTTTTCTTGCAACCCTCACCTCTCTTCTCTAATTCACGTTGCTGCTGCTGTGTTGTGTTGAAAGTGGCTAAAATAGCCACTTAAATGACTTTATATATGTTAGGCTTTGGCTCAACTTAGGTCCGGTCCAATCCCTTAGCATTTTTGGCCCATTTGGCCCAACTTTGGACTAAATCTTTAGAATTAGCGCCCGGTTTTGAACTTTAATTATTTTCTTAAATTTTTCTACAGTTTTTACTCTCATGCAGTACCAGACAGACTTAAGCCGGTGCTGCTGGCTAATTTATCGGTACGTATTTTTACGCAATTTTTTGCAGAAAATTACATTTTCCAACTCAAAAAATTCTACTGAAGTTATATCTCACATCCAAATTTTAAAATTAAGAATTCTAAATTTTGACATATTTTTTGACAATTAATTTATTATTATTTTACGTTAATTAATCGGTTAATTATTTTTTGTTCTTACAGTTAGTTTCTTACTTGTCTCAATGAGATGTGCGGTAGCCACTGGAGCAACCACTTCTTTGCTCAAATTCAAAGCTACTGCGAACATACACTCGTTCACTACAAACAGCGTCTACTCTAGAAAAGCTAACAATGTCCTAGTGCTCCATAACCAACACCCAATATGAGTCGAAACTGTCCGACTGCGATAGGATTTGAAATAGAGAAGAAATACCCAAGACCATAAGGTTGAGTTCTACTCTCTGACCATGATCCTTACCTACCATACCAACCTCCTTTTGAACCATATGAGCCATACATGGAACCACAATTCCAAGATTACTACTCCCAAGAACCACCTCAATATACACCACCATACCCTTACCTAGAAGAACCACCTTCCTATTATGAACCCTTTCTCCAAGACAATGAGTCCTTTTATCCATCCCAATCTCCAATGGATGCCATCCTTGATGTTCTTGCTCAAGGACAAGAAGAGATGAAAAGGAATGCGCAAAATTTCATGGCCGCCCTAAATGCAGTAACAAATCAATTAGCCTCCCAATATTTGAGCACTCAATGAACTCCCATGGCTACATGTGGAGAATCTAATGGAGAACATAGCATGAAGGAGAGACTGGAAACTCCGGTGGATAAGGAGGAATGTAATTTTGTGTTAGAATAATTGGAGAAGCCTATGATCATCAAAGACAAGGAAGAAGTTGTTGAAGACTTAGGAGATGCAGAACCTCCATGGGAACATAAAGTTGAAAAAAATCCCTCCAAGAAGATTGAGTTTGATGCTAAGGAGGAATGTGCACAACTTCTAAGGAATATTCCATATGAAAACTTGGATGGGATAGAACAATAATTGAGTTCCCTTGGAATTGAAGATCAAGCGTCAAGTCTTGGTGGTGAAGAATCCTTTGAGCATGAAGAACCTTCTTCCGGTGAATTTGAAGGTAGTGTGGAGGTAAAATTCTCTCCCATTTATGATTTAAGTAAGGGAAAAGGCTTAGATAGAATTGATGAACAAATGATTGAAATTAAGAAAACTTGTGAAGAGGTGGAGATCCTTAGAAAAAGGAGGATGGAAATTGAATACGCTTTGTCAAGACCCTTGGAATTGTCTTTGCCTAGGTTACCGTCTACTCCCTCATTTGAGTGGGTGAAATTCATTTCTATTAGCTCTATCTTCCCACTTGAATATGGTTTGCTTGAAATGGATGGCCAACTTAGGGAACTTTGTGGGATGAAGCGTAAGCAAAAAAGGTTTTGTGGTTGGCGTTGCAAATCAAGGCTCATTATGGTTGATGCTTCAAACATGAGATATAAAGGTTGGAGTAGTGCTCGACTAGAGGGGTCTAGGAGGGTAGTTTGGTGCCTCCATGAGAATTCATCTCTCTTGCCACCCGGAGGAAATCACCATGATCAACTCAAGGACAGGTGTGAAAACAAGGTGTAGGATCCCGGATCACACAAGGAGAATCAACTTTGGGAGCCCATGGTTTGTGAAGAACTCCATCAAAGCTTGAAGATATTGATCTTGAATGATGGAGTTTATTGGAAGTCCAAGCATTGGTGGAAGTTCCAGGATGAGTACAAGCACAAGCCACCTTGATGGATAGCTCCCCATAAGTCCAACTTAAGGACAATAAACAAAAGTGCTAGGTGGGAGACACCCCACCATGGTAACATCTTTATTTTTTCCTTTTTGTAAATATTGCTAATAATTAGTTTAATTTTATGTTTTGTTTGGTTAGATATGTTTATTTGGGAGTCTAGTATGTTAAATAAGGTTTCATGATGTTTTGGTAGTTGTTTGGAGGTTTGGAATGCTTGGTTTGGTGCAAAAACATGAAAAATTTTGAAAAACAGAGCACCATCCACGCGCACGCGCACTCCACGCATACGCGCGCCTCAAGAATTTTCGACCACCCACGCGGACACGCCATTTACGTGTATGCGTGGATTGAAAGTTTCACCCTTCCATACATTTTCCCGAGAGTTGTGCCCACCTCATGCCAACCTTGTGCCAGGACCCACGCGCACGCGTCAAGCACGCGCACGCGTTGTTGTCCAAATAACCCACCCACGCGCACGCGTACCGCACGCGTACCGCACGCGTACATGTCGATGCCATTACACCAATCCACACGCACGCACCACTTGCACGCACGCGTGGATTGCCGTGTTTCACCCACTTTCTTTTCTTCTCCTCCATCCATTTCTTTCCTTCTTCTCTTCTCTTTCCACCCTTCAATCATCATCCAACACTACCAAACACCATCCATAACCACTTCTTTTAGTTAGTTAGTTAGTTTAATTTTTGTTTTCTATTGTTCTTTATAAGTGTTGGATTATTAATATTGTTTACTGTTTCTTGCTGCTGATTATTGATGAGATGTTATTTTAACATCATTATTTTTAATTTTCATTGTTGGATTTCTTTGTTAAGGTTATATTTTGTCAATTGGTTTTGAGTTTTCATGTTTAACATTTGTGAACACCAAGTACATGTGACATTGCCTTTAAGCTTCTTAAGTCTTTGAATTGCATGTTTTGGCCACCATGCATTCATCATCCATTGATGGGCAATTGTATATTATCATTGCATTTTTTAGGTGATGCTTGTTTATGGTTTATCCTTATTCACATCACTTATTTAATGCATTAAGATTGTAGAGTTGTGAAATTAGATCGAAAGCTCACCTAGTGACATATTTTTTTAGCTTTGTAAAGCTTTGTGGACCATGCTTGCTATGTGATTGATTTTCACTTCTATCATCTTTTTCCTAAGTTCCATAGCATCCATGTGTTTCACCTCTATGTCACTTAGGTGTTGCAACAACTTTAATATGTGTCATTGATTGTTGTGTGAGTTTCATATACCATTTTGTTCACTAAGTCTACCTACACATCAATCAATGTCCATACATTATCCGATTTCACAATTGCTTGATTAATTACTTGAATGCTTTCATGCCTCTTCACTACTTGTTTGGTTGACTTAACCTACAAGTCTTTTGCAGTACTTCAAGCACACTAGAATGAGTGAAGTGCATACCTCTTTTGTATAATTGTGACATGGTTTTAATTACTAGGGTGTGAGTTCTAAAACCGCATGTAAGTTAGGAACCACACACCTATTTTTCATCAATGTCACACTAATTTACTCACTCAATTCTAGTGATTTACCTCATCCGAACAATTTACGTCTCCTTGCTTGCACATTCACTTTTCTTACTATCCTGTTTTCTATTGTTCGGGATGAATCATCACAAGCAAAAATGGAAGCGGGAGTAGAACACGCAGCAACCGGTTGATCTACCAGCTGAAGGTAGCAACTCGGAAGGTCGCCGTACCCCTTTGCTCATCTTTGAGTGCACCAAGGACGGTGCAAACTTTTAAGTGTAGGGAGGTCATTCGACCACTCGGCAATTTTGGGTAACAAGTTTCTAATCCTAACACTTTTACATTTTATTTTAGGATTTTTAGTTGCATTTTCTTGTTTTGCATATGTATATATTAAGCTTAGTCAAAATCATGATATTCTCCAAGAATTTTATCTATAGGGCACCCCAATTGATTGAAAAAAATGAAAAAAAAAATTTAGAACTTGCTTGAATTATACAGTTGTGGATCATATTTTTGAGCTAAGAACACAAGCATGTGAGATTTGAGCCTAATTGTGTGGTTACATCATATAACCACTTATTTTCATTCTTGTGTGTATTATTCTCTTCCTATGATTGTAATCTTTGATTTGTTTAATTCTATATATCCATTATTTTGTGTATACATGCATTTATATGATTGAGGCCATTATTCAAATAGCTCACTTACCCAAATAAGCCTACCTTTTATCTTCCATTGATAACCAATTTGAGCCTATGCTTAACCCATTTGTTCTTAATTGTAGCACATTACAAGCCTAAGTGAAAAATAATAATTGTCCCTTGTTTGGATCTTTGATTAGCTTAGGCTAGTGAGGGTGTTCATAATTAGATTTTGGGAGAGTTAGGAACATTGGGTTGAGATAAAAGTGTGTTTTTGTATTTGTGTTGAGAATCTTGAGAATTGGGTACATACTCATGTATTAATCATGTGTAAACCATATGTATTGATGTTCTTGTATATATATATATTTTAGTTTGAAAAGAAAAAAAATTAATAAAAAAAGACAAAGAATTGCAATAAAAAGGGGACAAAATGCCCCAAGTAAGGCTCAATAAAAGTCAATGCATACGTGTGGTGATCAAAAAGAGAGTGCATGAGTGTGTAAAAAAGTGAAGAATGGGTAGTTAGGTTTGTTTAGAATTGTATATGTTGTCATAGGTTAGGAGGAAAGTTTAAGTTAATCAAAGATTCAAACTTCTAGCTCACTTGACTATATTCATCCTTACCTTGACCCTAGCCCCATTACAACCTATGGGAAAGCCCTCATGATATTTGTATGCATGCATGAAATAATTGTTGATTGTTAGATGAAAAACAAATCATGGAAAGCATGATTAGGGGAGAATTGAGTGAATTAACCCTTTACACTTGAGTGCCTAGAGCGGATACACATCCGGTGAGGGTTCGATCGCTCAATTACATATTTCCACCAATGTTGAAGCACATGTTTGCCCATTCACTAGAGAATTAAATGGGTTAAGAGAGTTCTCTTCTTCCTCACTAGAGAGCTCACTAGCAATAATGACTGGAAACTTTTCGTTATCCTCTAAGAAAGCATATTTCAAATGAGATGGAAGAGGCTTCAATTCACTCTTTGCCTCAAGCTGAGGTTCTTTTTCATCAAGCTCACGGGCTTCATCCTCAACAACTTCCTCATGTTCATCCTCTTCGTCATCCGTCTCCTCAATGGCTTGGTGGCATAACTTGTTATGGTCTTCCTCTTGCACTTCCGCTACCACTTCATCAATTACATCACATCGGAGAACGGAATGCTCTTCGGGAGGATGTTTCATGACTTTTTCCAAATTGAACTTGATAGTCTTGTCTCCAACCTCAAAGGAATATGTACCGGTGAAGGCATCTAACTTGAATTTAGAGGTTTTAAGGAAAGGCCTACCAAGTAGAACGGAGGATGAGCTTCTATTCTCTGTTGGGGGCATTTCAAGGATGTAAAAGTCAACCGGAAAGATCAAATCCTTGATTCCCACAAGTGCATCTTTGGCTATTCCTGTTATCGTGATCACACTTTTATCGGCCAAGGCAAACCTCGCTGCCAACCTCTTCAATGGAGCTAAATTCAATCGCACAAAGGTAGAAAGCAGCATGATGCTTACACAAGCCCCTAGATCACACATACAATCATGAAAAGTGTGTCCACTAATACAACAAGATACCAAACAAGGCCCAGGATCACCATATTTCTTTGGTATAGGTTCCATCAAGGAAGAGATTGAACTTCCCAAGGATAATGTCTCCAATTCCCCTATCTTATCCTTGTGTGTACACAAGTCTTTCAAGAATTTTGCATACTTTGGAATTTGTTGAATAGCATCAAGAAGTGGTATGGTTACCTCAACCTTCTTGAACACTTGAAGCATGTTCATGTCAAATTCCGGCATCTTCTTTGCTTTCTTCACCATCGAAGGGAATGGAATTGGGATGGACTCATCCACTAGAGCTTTTCTCTTGGGTTCCTTGAGGTTTACTCCTTCCTCTTCATGCCTCTTGCCTACCTCCTCCTCTTCATGTGGAGCTTCAACAATCACTTCTTCCTCATGAATGTTTTCCAAGATCCTTGGAGGTATCTCCTTCAATGTAGTTCCCGACCGTAGAGTGATGGCGTTGAGACCGCCCTTTGGATTTGGTTGTGGTTGGGATGGAAGGTTAGAAGAACTTGAGGGTTGATTGGTATTGTTGGAAGAGGACATGGATATCTTTGAAATCATTTCAGCAAGATTGGCTAATTGAGCATTCATAGCCTCAAATTGAGTCTTATAGCCCTCATCCCTTTTATCCACAGCGGCTTTAAGCTCTTCAATTTGGTTGGTGGGAGGTGGAGAGGTGTGGTTGGATTGTTTTCTATGGTGTGGTGCTTGGTACTTGGTGTAGTTGTTTTGGTTTTGGTTGTAGTGGTTTTGGTTGGCTTGGTAATTGTTATTGTAGTGAGAAGAAGAGTTGTTCCATCTTTGGATTTGGTTGTTCCCTTGTGCATTATCTCTCCACCCTTGGTGTTGATTACTACCATGAGGGTAGTGGTTTTGGCTTTGAGAGGGGTAGGTGGACGACTGTTGTAATTCACATTGGCCACTACAAGGGCATGCTCCTCTTGAATTTGATGGCATTGATCGGTGTAATGAGTGGTGCTAGAGCACAAACCACAAATCCTAGGAGGGTCTTCAAGTTGGGCAACTGGAGGTGGGGTTTGGACGGCTTGGATGAAGTAGAACTCCTTTTGATCCTTTTGTATTTGGGTGAGAATCGTGGTCATATCCCCAAGTGCTTTGGTTAGGCTTGCTTCGGAAGGGGACGGTTTTACCACACCCTTGAGAGGGTTACTTCTCACTCTTGTGTATTGCGTAGCTTCGGCAACATCCTCTATCAAACTCCAAGCTTCTCCCTCCGTCTTGTTTTTCGAAAGGGAACCACTGCTAGAAGCGGTGAGCAATCTTCTATTTTCCACACAAAGACCTCCGGTGAAGTAGCTAATAAGCAAGTGAGTGTTTATTCCATGGTGTGGACAAGACTCTAGTAACCTCTTGAATCTAGACCAATACTCATACAAACTCTCTTGATCTCTTTGCATTATGCCCGAAATCTCTTTCCGGATGTAGTCGGTCTTCTCTGGTGGAAAGAATTTGTTTAAGAACTCTCTTCTCAAGAAATCCCAATTGGTAGCAATCTCATCTGGTAGCGAATAGAACCATGTCTTTGCTTGCGCTTTAAGGGAGAAAGGGAAAGCAAAGACCATGATAGCCACCTCATCGGCTCCATGCCTTTTAGTAGTAGAACAAGCAACTTGAAAATCCTTTAGATGTCGGATGGGGTCTTGACCCGGCAACCCATGATACTTAGGTAATAGATTTATCAAGCTACTCTTCAATTAAAAGTTTGGATCAAGGTTGGGATACCTTGCTTGCAATGGTTGAAGCACAATACCCGGAGCTCCTTGCTCATGTAAAGTGATCTGGCGTGATTCCATCATGTGTGGTTCACCTGTAGAATGCAAAGATGTATTAGTAATGCCAATAGAAGAATAGGAAGTAGAGGACTCTATGTCACTCTTGGTACCGTCTAGTGATTTGGTATGTTCCTCAAGGGAGACCGAAGTACTAGGCGTATAGTTCACCGTCGTCTAGCTTGCCGAGTGTGTAACAGTCCTTTCGAATTCAGAATCAAAATTGGCTAAGCTAGAATTCGGTTGGGACCGAGTCATCACACTTGAGAGTCATAGCACAAAAATAAAAGAAGCTAAACTATAGCTAAGTATTGAAAACAAACAAAACAAACAAGCTATCTACACTATTCACATATTCACACAACCAATATTAAGGCATATGTTGCAACCATTCCCCGACAACGGCGCCAAAAATTCATTTTGATGAACTAAGCTTTGCTCAATGGTCTAGATTTCCTTCTTATAGAAATAAGAACTACTTCGTTGTAAGCATAGCTCCAAACCATCAAACAATTCTCACATCAAAAATTTGAGTTGTCACAAGTACAAACCACAACAAGAATTAACCGGAGTATTTGGACTCCGGGTCGTCTCACGAGGAATTGCAATGAAGTGTTTGATTATTGGCTATGAGGGGACAAGGGGGTTTTGATTTGATGTTGGGGGCAAGGAATTAAATGGGCAAGAAAAGTAAATCAAGTAAGCAATTAAAGAAAGCAAGTAATAAAGAGAGACATTCATGACAAGGGTTGAGATCATAGGCTTTCTATCCTAGTCATGCATTGATTAATTCATCTTATTTAGTCAACTCCAACAAACGGAAGAAGGTATCATGTTATCTTCACATAGGGAGAATATCAAACAAGACTAATTAATCATGTCACAAATATAAACAAGAATTTATCTCATTACGTCATCTCCAACATTGGAAGAAGGTATCATATTATCTTCCATGAGAGAAAGTCAAATAAGACTAGCTAATCTCAATCCAAAAGTCCTGATCAACTTACTAATTAAATTATCAAAAGATTAGCATCAATGGAAACAATATTAGCTAACAACTCTAGATCACCAACATGAGTTGGGTTTTTTATGACTCAAGATTGCCTAATTACTCTTTCCAAGCCAAGAATGCTCAAAATCTACTCTAAAACCCAACCGAGCATTTTGTCAAACACTTAGTGGGTACAAATGAAAAGCATGATAAAAGTGCAAGAAATAGTAAAATCTACCAACTACCAATTGCAAGAAAGGAAAATCAACAACTCAAATCATCAATAAAGAAACATCAAATATCAAATCTCATTAAAAGAAAATCCAAATCCAACATGGGTTCATCATGAACATAAAAGAGACATAAGAGTAAGATTGACAAGAGAACTAAAAAAAATAGAGTAGTAGACACAAGAAATTGGAAAAAGTGGTCTAGATTTCCTTCTTATAAAAATTGTCAAACACTTGGTGGGTACAAATGGAAAGCATGGTAAAAATGCAAGAATAATAAATCTAACAACTACAAATTGCAAGAAAAGTAAATTTACCACTCAAATCAACAATAAAAGAACAACAAACATTAAATTGCATTAAAAGTAAACAAGATCCAACATGATTGTTCATAAACATAAAAGAGACATAAATGTAAAATTGACAAGAGAACTAAGAAGAATAGAGTAGTAGAAGCAAGAATTCATAGAAGAATTAAGATGAAAATATGAAATTTAACCTAGATCTAAGAGAGATTAACCTACCCTAACCTAATTCTAGAGAGAAGAGGGAGCTTCTCTCTCTAGAAACTACACTACATGATGCTAAGCTACAAACAATTGCTCCCCCCTTTGCTTGGGCTTCAATTCTGCATGAAATACACTCAGAAACAGGTTGGAATTGGGCTTGGGCTGCTCAGAAATCGCCCCCAGCCTTTTGCCATTAAGTGAGTCACGTGCAAGTATTGGCGTGTACGCGCCATGTGCGTGTGCGCGTCGATTGGCTATTTCTTCATCCACGCGGACGAGTCATATACGCGTGCACGTCTCTATGCGAAATCACTTTTGTGTGTGCATGCCTTGTATGCGTGCACGCCCATCGATGCATTCCCAATTCTTGTTTCCTCATGTATTCTCCACTTTGCATGCTTTTCTCTTCATTTCTTCCATCCAATACTTGCCTTATGAACCTGAAATCACTCAACAAACATATCAAAGCATCGAATGGAATTAAAGTGAGTTAAAATCACCAATTTAAGGGCCTAAAAAGCATGTTTTTACACTTAAGCATAATTCAAGGGAGAATTATAAAACCATGCTATCTTATTGAATAAATGTGGGAAAAGGTGATAAAATCCCCTAAATTAAGCACAAAATAAACCACGAAATCGGGGTTTATCACTCTACTTAACATTGCAAGCTGTGCATTTCACTTCTCATTTCTCACGTATTTTATTTCACATTTACTTTTAGTTTTTCCCTTTTTTTTCTTGGTTTCATTTCTCAAATTTTCGGTGGGTTGTTATTTAGGAAAAAATAATTTTTGAAACTATCAATTTAGGAAGAAACTCACATTCTTTTAAAAACTAAGAAATGGAGTACCAAAAAAATTAAGATGGACATATCCAGATCTACCCAAAAAAGTTTCATTTTTCTAAGTATGATTAACTATCTTATTTCTTTCATAATTTAATAACACAATTACTAGCTGAGAACATGTCTCCTCTGCCATAGTAGGTATCTGCTCTGATGCTGGAAGACAACACAAACACGCTGCTGAACAGATGAAGTCACACTACTTTCCTCATATGAAGAAACTACTTTTCTATATCACCGGAGTATAACCCTTAGTATATTACCCATTATGATTTTTGACTGAAATTGTGTTTTGTGCACAGCCTTGTGTAACACCCTACCATACAGAGCCTTATACTTAAGTCATAAAATAGAGATGGCAAGATATTATGACCTCTAAAAATTAAAATTTAGTACATATAGTGGTATGAACAATGATTATAACAGGAGCCTTTGAAGAAAAGGGATAAAACAAAATCGCAACTCGAAAAGTGCAACACTCCTATCAATAACATAACGTAACGGATAAAAGATAAACTAACGCGAGATTATATATCTACAAAAGAGTGCCAAAAATAGGAATATTAAAACTGAAAATCTGGTTAAGAAGATAACCGGTCCGAGTATAGAAATATATACATATGAATAAAATAAGAAAAACCCAAAGGAAAACCAAAGGGATATAAATACAGAAAACCTATTCTCCAAAACCACCTCTAAGAGGAGTCATCACAATGTGTATTATTTAATGGAGATAAAAGTATCTAAGAGAAAGCATAAAACCAAAGTGAAGTACCGAGAACCAAAGAATTTTCACTAATCTAGAAGTCTCCAGCACGCTTCAGCGAGAAGCCTCACGTCCTGCATCTGAAAACCACAAAATCCGCATGGGTGAGAACCGGAGGTTCTCAATATGGTAATAGTGCCCACATATCTAACATGTAATGTCCTGGGAAAGCCAAAGGCAATCCTAGAACTCCCAACAGATAAATCAAAGCTTATAAACAGGCCAAACCATTAAAGACAACTGACTAAAGATCTTCAGTCTAACTAATACTTCCCTTTCCAATTCCTTCAGACCTCCCAACCAGCAGCAGGAGTATAATATGGCAATCACAGTTATATCAGACAAGAGATATACAAATAGGAAGCAGATATGGCATTTAGACAAGTAGCAAAAAATATGCAAGCAATTAGGCAATTCCAAACAATTCACATAATATGCATATGATGAATGCCTGTCCTAATGGATGATGATATCATCTGTCGATTATAAAACCAACTCGACAAGTTCTGGTAGCTAACCATTGGACTGTCCCTCTGTTGTGCATCCCCAACTCGAGTTATACTCAATATAATTCATAATTCATAATTCATATCCAACACCCTCACTGGTGTATATTAACGGGGGTGAGCTCATCTGAGACTTTCACAGTGCCCGGCCATACTTACGACATAGGGTCAACAGAGTCTCGAGTCTCCACCTGGAGCACGTGGTGGCTAGCCACTGCTTTCTTCCAGGGAAACTCGTGTCTCAGATAGTGGAAGTGCAACATTCATATTTCATTCAATAAGCATATATGCAATTATACTCAACCATAATTCAATAAAGGTCCCACCGTAACACGGCAATAACTCAGCTATCCGGCTTATAATTCAATCCATATCCAGCTAATGTATTAACAAATACAGCCCTTCGGCTCATGGCACATAAAGCACTTCCACCGCCATCCTCTATATCTCATACAATTATCTTTGATCATCATTGATCATTAGTTCATCCCCTTTCTTCATTCATAAGTTACGACACTCCCTAGCTTCTTTCTTATCGCTAGGTATATCATAATGATTTGAGACATGAGGGGTGAGATCGGAGGCTTAGAAGTATGAAATTTGGCTCTTAGAACTCAAAAATCAACTTTGGGATGAAAACAGGGTCACGCATGCGCGTTGCCCATGCGCACACGTGAAAAGCCAAAAAGCACATCGACGCGTATGCATCACCCACGTGCACGCGTGGATGGGAAAACATCCAAGTGACGCGTACGCGTGGGGTGCGTCTGTGCCGCACGCACAGAACTGGCACAAGTCTTGCATAACTCTCGGGAATTAGGCTGGGCAATTGGTGCAGCGCATCGACGCGCATACGTAAGCCACACGCACGCATGGATGGTGCATTTTCGAAAAACGATGCGTACGTGTCAGTCACGCCTATGCGTGGGGGAGCATTCTGCCAAAAAATTTTCTAAATTAAAAGCTGCAGAATTCACAGATTCGACCCCCAATCTTCTGACGGGCATAACTTCTCTGTTTCAAATCATTTTTTGCTCGTTCTTCGAACGGCATAAACATCTCGGATCTAATTTCATTTCTAAATAAGTTTGGCACAAAAAGGGGATCGGGAGTCCAAGTTATGCTCTGTCAAAGTATGCCAAAAAACCATATTTTCATACAAAACCACAAAGTGCCATTTTATGCCCAAAGACCATATTTTCATACAAAACCACAAAGTGCCATTTTCAAAACAAACCAATTTCATCTCTTTTTAAAACCAACCAAAATATGAAAATTTCAACCCTTTTTGAAATCAACCCAAAACATAAAAAAATCAACCTCAAGCCTCCTTAACTTATACATTAACATTTTCATCAAATTCACAACCACCATCCCACCAGTTTAACCCATCTCAATCAAATGTCTAAATTTCAGCACATTAACATATCATACATCTTTCTTCATCCCAATTTCCAACCACACCATTTCTAATTAACCATCATTACACATAACCAATATCATACTCCCCATTAACATGGTTTCACTCACAATTTAACCTTAATCAATCATCAAGCATATATCACAACATGCATATTTCTCATGCATCACACCATCAAGGCATCAATAATCATAATCACATACATGACCACATGCTATATCTCAACCATTCAACAACATTAATAATTCAATGCCTATATTAGGGCCTCTAGCCTAAGTTTTCACACCACATTACATTTTAGATACAAGAAACCGAGACCATACCTTAGCTGATTTCTCCCGCTCAACCGGAGCACTTCCAAATCATTTTTCCACAAGCTCTCCAGGTCTCAACACCTCCAAGAACATATTTTTTTGTACACCAAAGCCCTTTCTCAAGCTTTCCAAAATCGCAATCGAGTTCCAATATTCACATACACACTACCTAAGCCATAATTATCATACCCAAACACAACATCTCAATACCCAAACATCATAGAACAACAAATTACACTAGGGTTGAGAGAGTTGGGTCCTATAACATCAAAGAGCCTTAACACTTTTCTCCATGAAATTTGAAATTAAGGGATGAAGAACTGAACCAAAATCGTGGCTTACCTCAAGAATAAAGTAGTGGGTTTTTTAGAGCTCTTCACGGTGAACGTGTGGTCGCAAACGGTGCGGCAATCGGAGCTCTAGATCAAAAGTTATGGTGGTTTGAAGATCAAACAAGGGTAGAACTTTGAGAGAGTGTTCTTCCCCCTTGTGCCTCCATTTTCAGCGTGAATGAGTGTTAGTGAGGAGAGAGAGTGTTGAAAATTAGGGTTTTGGTTTAGTTAGGTTGGGCCAAGGGCCCAATATGGGTCTGATTGGCCCGGTTTGGCCCGTTCGGTCCAATCTTGGTCCAATTTCTATAAAATTGGTATCAAAATTCTCGTCTCAATCTCTTCTATCATATTAAGCCATAAAAATCATATTTTAGGTTTCTAGAATAAATTCTCATTTATGAGTTAATTAGCCATTAATTAACCGGGTTTTACATTCTACCCACCTAATTGGGAACTTTGCCCACAAAATTTGAATTCAATTACCTGAGAATAAATGCGGGTAGTTAGCTCGCATCTCCGACTCAAGTTCCCACATGTGTTCCTCAACACCGGCTCGACTCCATGCCACTTTGACTAACGAAACCTCTTTTCTATACAACTGCTTGATACTCGTATCGTCAATTTTGACTGGAGCCACTGGAAGCGTCAAATCTTCTTTTAACTGAATCGATTTAGGTTCTAACACAATGATAGCATCAAAAGTATACTTCCGAAGATGCGACACGTGAAATAGGTCATGCAGGTTTGAAAGGTGAGATGGTAGAGCCATTCGATACGCCACCGATCCAACCCTCTCCAGGATCTGAAACGGACCAATGTACTAAGGATTCAGCTTCTTCGCTTTAATTGCCCTACCTACTCCTGTGGTTGGAGTAACTTTAAGAAAAACATGGTCTCCTTCCTTAAATTCCAAGGGTTTTCGCCTCTGATCGGCGTAACTCTTCTAACGACTCTAAGCAGTAAGCATCCTATCTCGGATTTTCTTGACTTTCAGTGGTCTCAGCTATCATCTCCGGCCCCAACAAGCCTTTCTCCCCAGCTTCATTCTAGCATAGCAGAGATTGGTTTTTCCTCCTGTACAGATCCTCATATGGAGCCATTCCGATGCTCGCATGGTAGTTATTATTGTATGCAAACTCCACTAGCGGCATATAGCAATCCCAACTCACCAGCTAATCCAAAACACAAGCCCTCAACATATCTTCCAAGGTTTGGATCGTCCTCTCGGATTGACCATCTGTTTGAGGATGATATGTTGTGCTCAAACTTAATCGGGTTCCGAAGGCTTTCTGAAATGCACCCTAAAACCTCGAAGTGAAACGAGGATCTCTATCAGAAATTATAGTAGCAGGTACATAATGAAGTCTCACAATGTCCTTTATGTATAACCGTGCTAGCTCCTCATGGGTGTAAGTCATCCGAATGGGCAAAAAGTGAGCTAACTTCGTCAGTCGGTCCACTATCACCCAGATAGCATCAAAACCGGCCCTAGTCCTTGGCAATCCTAACACAAAGTCCATCGCAATGCTTTCCCACTTCCATTGCGGAACCTCTAAGTGTTGCAACGTCCCGGCAGGCCTTTGATGTTCAATCTTTACTTTCTGATAGGTTAAACACTTTGAAACATATTCCGTCACATTATTCTTCATACCCAGCCACCAAAGCATTACCTTTAGATCATGGTACATCTTAGTACTTCCTGGGTGAATGGAGAATCCGCTTTTGTGTGCCTCTTTTAAGATATCTTGTCGCAAAGTGCCAACATCTGGCACAATGATCCTACCCTTAAATCTCCATAACCCATCTTGATCCTCTAACACTCTCCACTGTTTCCCTTCCTCATCAGCTGGTAACACCTTCGATAACGCGTCATCATTTTCCTGAGCCTTTAGGAAATCGGATTTAAAATCACTTGAGATCTGTAATTGACTCAAATTCCTTGAGCAACTCTTCTTCTCGAAGCATCATCCAAGCAGCATACAATGACTTCCGATTTAATGCATCTGCTACTACATTCGCCTTCCCCGGATGGTAATTCAACTCAAAGTCATAGTCCTTCAATAATTCCATCCACCACCTCTGTCTCATATTAAGCTCTTTCTGATCAAAGAGATATTTCAAGCTCTTGTGATCAAAGAAAACTTAGAACTTAACCCCATAGAGGTAATGCCTCCACACCTTTAGCGCAAATACAACCGCAGAAAGCTCCAAATCTTTACGCCACCATATTGCGATGCTGCATCAGCACGCACCCTAGACCCTTCAGTGAGACATCACAGTACACCTCGAATGACTCATTTGGCTCAGGTAACACCAATACAGGCGCGGTGGTCAGCTTTTGCTTCAACACCTAAACGCTCTCCTCACACTCAAGAGTCCAAACAAATGGTGCGTCTTTGCGGGTTAACTTTGTCAACGGCAAAGCTATCTGTGAAAAGCCTTTGATGAATCTTCGGTAATAGCCAGCTAAGCCTAGAAAACTCCTTATCTCAGTCATTGAGGTTGGTTGTCCCCAATTCATTACCGCCTCTACCATAGATGGGTCTACTGCTATCCCTTGCTTACTCACCACATGACCCAGAAACTTCACCTCATTCTTCTAGAATTCACATTTAGACAGTTTTGCATAGAGTTTCTTTTTCTTTAGTATCTGTAACATGGTCCTCAAGTATTCTGCATACTCTTCTTCTATTTTGGAATAAATTAGTATGTCATCAATGAAGACAACAACGAATTTATCCATAAACGAACGGAACACTCTGTTCATATAATCCATAAACACTGCAGGAGCATTGATAAACCCTATTTTTAGGGTTTATCTTGTGTTGATTTTAGGAGATTTTATCAACCTTTTAGGAGATTCTCTTTTATTTGTGCTTAAGTGTGAAAACATGCTTTTTAGGTCTTAAAATAGCTAAATTTAAATTCCTTTGATTCCACTATATGCCTTGATGTGTTTGTTCCATAATTCAGGTTAAAAAGGCTAGGAATGGATCAAATGATTGAAGAGAAAAGCATACAAAGTGGAGAAAACATTCGAAATCAAGGATTTGGAGTGCTGAGACCGACACGTACGCGTGACATACGCTTACGCGTGGATGATGAAGTTGCATGGCGAAGCGTACGTGTGCACTACACGTACGCGTGGATTGAAAAATTTCAAGCAACGCGTACGCGTGACCCACGCATACGCGTCGATGCTCGCACGTGACTTCATTAAAGTGAAAACACTGGGGGTGATTTTTGAGCTTTCCAGGCCCAAATCCAATTGATTCTAGAGACTATTTCATGCAGAATTGAAGATAGGACAAGGGGGAACACTTTAGTTAGTTTTCTAGAGATAGAAGCTCCATCTTTTCTCTAAAATTAGGTTAGGTTAATCTTTCTTAGATCTAGGTTTAATTTCTTGTTTTTATCCACTTTTCCATTCAATTTCTTATTGCTACATCTTTACCCTCTTAGTTCTTTTTTGTTAATTTCTTCTATTGTGTCTCTTTCATGTCTATGAGCACTTTGTTAATTTTAATTTCAATTAATGCAATTTCATGTTTCATGTCCCTTTATTGTTTAATTAATTTGTTATTGTTATTTTCTTGCAATTAGTAGTTGTTAGATTTTATCTTTCCTTGTAATTTACGATGATTTCCTTTTATGCCTTCCAAGTGTTTGATAAAATGCTTGGAAGGATGTTAGAGTAGATTTTTCTCCTCTTGTCTTGGGATGGTAACTTACGAACCCTTGAGTTACTAATGTCCAAGTGATTGATAATTGGGATCCATTGACACTAGCTCTCACTAAGTCAATTAGTGAAATGGTTAGGACTTATGGAGTAGGATTGGTAAAGCTCATTTGACTTTTCTTTACTTGTTAAAGGATGACTTAATGGGATTGATCCTTGCAATTATCATATTGTGGTTAGTAACAAGGATAGAGATCCTTAATCATCAACCCTTGCCAAGACCTTTTTATCATTTGAGTTTACCTTCTTGTCATTTACTTTTCTTGTCTCTTATTTAAAACCCCAAAACACACAACCCATAGCCAATAATTGAGCACACTTCCCTGCAATTCCTTGAGAGACGACCCCAGGTTTAAATTCTTCGGTTTATTTTTATTAGGGTTTGTACTTATGACAAACAAAATTTTTTATTGAAGGAGATTGTTTGTCGGTTTAGAACTATACTTGCAACGAGATTTCCATTTGTGAAATTCTTTGCTGACAACACTTTCCTCATCGTCAAAATGGCGCCATTGCCGGGGAAGTTGTAATTGTGTACCTTGTTATTGGTTATTGTACATATGTTAATATTGTGCATAGCTTGATTTTTTGTTGTTTTGCTAGTTTTAGGATCTAGTTTTCTTTGTTTCTTGCTAGTTTTTGTTTTCATTTGTCCTTTCAGTATGAATTCTCACCCCTTTGGCTATGAGTTTGGTTGCAATTATATTGTAGAAAATGGAGATTACAATGACAATATGCATCAAGGATGGAACAATCACAGATGGGAGGAGCCTCAAGGAATTGATCACTCCTCTTGGCAACAACCTCCGGTTACTTATGGGTATAATTCCCATCCTAATGCATGTCAATTCAATGGCTATGGTGAATTTCTTTGTGATAATCAACAACCACCATCATATGCCTATGAACCTCATCCTCAACATGATCCTCAACCATACTCATAAGCCCCTTTTTGCCAATTACCTTCCTATGATCCATATCCATCATATAACCAATCACCCCTACCTCACCCTTGTGACCATTATGAGCAAGAACCTATAGAACCACCTATATTCCAATACAATTACCTCCAAGAACTACCTCAATACACACAATCTCCATACCCGTACCAAGAAAAATCACCTTCCTATTGTGAACCCTTCCTCCAAAGTAATAAACACTCTTATCCACCCAATCCCCAATAGATGATTCTCTCACTTTGCTACTTCAAGGGCAAGCGGATATGCAAAGGAATGCACTAGAGTTTGTGACTATCTTGACCAAGGTAGTACACACTTTGGCTTCCCATTACTCTTGTACCCAAAGTACTTCCATGGCCACATGTGAATGATAAAAAAAAGAGCATATCATGAAGGATAGATTGGAAAATCTGGTAGAGAATGAGGAGTTGGATTTTGTATTAGAATAATTAGAGGAACCTATGATTGTTGAAGAAAAGAAAGAAGTGGTTGAAGATTTAGGAGATGCAGAACCACCAAGGGAGTCTCAACAACCTCAAAGACATATCATAGTTGGAGAACTTGAGGAGGTTGATCAAGAGATGCATTCCATCATTGATGAACTCTTGTCTAAAATGGAATCCTTTCCCATTGAATATGAAGTTGAAGTTATTGAAGACAACTCCACACCAAGTGACATCGGTGACCTTGTTGAAGACTCTTCCATTCGATGTGAAGTTTATGTTGAAGTAGACTTCACACTATCTCTAAAATTTTATTTGATTGATGATGAGGAGGAGGTGGGAGAAGTTGACAAGCAAGGAGAAGTTGGAAGAAGTTGTCAAGAGGTGGAAATAACCAAGGAAGAGCATAAGGGAATAATGCTTGCAAAACCAATGGAGATATCCCTTCCTAAGTCACCGTCTAACATAATATTCAAGTGGGTAAAATTCTTACCCTTAAGCTTCACCATCTCACTTGAATATGGTTTGATTGAAACGGATGGGCAATTTAGAACTCTTTGTGGAGTTAAGAGTAAGAGGGAGTTATGTAGTGGTTGGAAGTTTGATGTTAGGCTCATTAAGGTCGACCCCTCGAGGCGTAGACACCATGGTTGGAGGAATGCTAGTTGGTATGGGTCTAAGAGGATTTGGTGTTTGGTGCACGAAATTGCAATCACACTTTTGCAACTCTGCACAACTAACCAGCAAGTGCACTAGGTCATCCAAGTAATAAAACCTTACGCGAGTAAGGGTCGATCCCACAGAGATTGTCGGCTTGAAGCAAGCTATGGTCATCCTGTAAATCTTAGTCAGGCGGATTTAAATGGTTATGAGGTTTTGATAATTAAAAGATAAATAAAACATAAAATACAATAAAGATACTTATGTAATCCACTGGTGGGAATTTCAGATAAGCGTTTGGAGATGCTTTGTTGCTTCTGAACCTCTGCTTTCCTATTGCCTTCATCCAATCATGCGTGCTCCCTTCCATGGCAAGCTGTATGTTGATGGATCACCGTTGTCAATGGCTACCATCCGTCCTCTTAGTGAAAATGGTCCAGGTACGTTTTCGCACGGCTAATCATCTGTCGGTTCTCACTTGTGTCGGAATAGGATCTCTCTATCCTTTTGCACACTGTCACTGCACCCAACATTCGTGAGTTTGAAGCTCGTCACAGTTATCCCTTCCCCAATCCTACTCGGAATACCACAGACAAGGTTTAGACTTTCCGGATCTCAGGGATGCTGCCAATTGGTTCTAGCCAATACCACGAAGGTTTTAACCTCACGGACTCGAATGCTCTATTGTTAGGAGAGGCAAGTCAAATCTGTGGATCAGAACCCAAGAGATTATACTCCAGCAGTCGTCTAATGACTATGTTGAACATCATGTAGACCACTTGTGGTTGTCAGGCACACGGATCTTGGCTAAGTGAGTAACAAAAATAGTAGGTGATTGTCACGGGTCACCCCTTCATTCTGACTTAACTTAATTAAGTATGAGAGTATATCTTGGAGAAGAAGTAGGCGTGAATTGAAAGAAAAATAATAGTACTTGCATTAATTCATGAAGAACAGCAGAGCTCCGCACCTTAATCTATGAGGTGTAGAAACTCCACTGTTGGAAAATACATAGGAGAGAAAGGTCTAGGCATGGCTGAATGGCCAGCCTCCATCAAAGTGATCAAAAGATGAAATACAATAGTCAAAAGTGCTATTTATACTAAACTAGTTACTAGGGATTACAAAAAATAAGTAACTAAGTGCAGATAGTGCAGAAATCCACTTCCAAGGCTCACTTGGTATATGTTTGGGCTGAGCTTTGAAGCTTTCACGTGTATAGGCCATTCTTGGAGTTAAACGCCAGCTTGGATGCCATTTTAGGTGTTTAACTCCAGTTCTGGTGCCAGTTCTGGCGTTTTACGCCAGAAAAAGGGTCTTTGGTGGGCGTTTGCACGCCAGTTTGGGCCGTCAAATCTCGGGCAAAGTATGGACTATTATATATTGCTGGAAAGCCCAAGATGTCTACTTTCAAAAGCATTTAAGAGCATGCTGCACCAATTGGGCTTCTGTATCTACAGAAAATCAACTTCGAGTGCAGGAGGGTCAGAATCCAACAGCATCTACAGTCCTTTCTCCGCCTCTGAATCAGACTTTTGCTCAGGTTCCTCAATTTCAGCCAGAAAATACCTGAAATTATAGAGAAACACACAAACTCATAGTAAAATCCAGAAATGTGATTTTTGCATAAAAACTAATAAAAATATATTAAAAAGTAACTAAAACATACTAAAAACTACCTAAAAACAATGCCAAAAGCGTATAAATTATCCGCTCATCACAACACCAACCTTAAATTGTTGCTTGCCCCCAAGCAACCAAAAACAAAATAGGATAAAAAGAAGAGAATATACAATAAATTTTAAAATATCAATGAAGCTTAGTTTTAATTAGATGAGCGGGACTAGTAGCTTTTTGCTTATGAACAGTTTTGGCATCTCACTTTATTCTTTGAAGTTCAGAATGATTGGCATCCATAGGAACTCAGAATTCAGATAGTGTTATTGATTCTCCTAGTTTTAGTATGTTGATTCTTGAACACAGCTACTTATGAGTCTTGGTCGTGACCCTAAGCATCTTGTTTTCGAGTATTACCACCGGATACATAAATGTCACAGACACATAACTGGGTGAACCTTTTCAGATTGTGACTCAGCTTTGCTAAAGTCCCCAGTTAAAGGTGCCCAGAGTTCTTAAGCACACTCTTTTTGCTTTGGATCACTACTTTAACTACTCAGTCTCAAGCTTTTCACTTGGACCTTCATGACACAAGCACATGGTTAGGGACAACTTGATTTAGCTGCTTAGGCCAGGATTGTATTCCTTTGGACCCTCCTATCCACTGATGCTCAAAGCCTTGGATCTTTTTTACCATTGCCTTTTATTTTAAAGGGTTACTGGCTTTTTGCTCTTGCCTTTTGGTTTAAAGAGCTATTGGCTTTTTCTGCTTGCTTTTTCTTTTTCTTTCTTTTTCTTTATTTTTCGCCATATTTTTTTGCAAGCTTTGTGTTTTTCACTACTTTTTCTTGCTTCAAGAATCAATTTTATGATTTTTCAGATTATCAATAACATTTCTCTTTTTTCATTATTCTTTCAAGAGCCAATAATTTTAACATTCATAAACTTCACTATCAAAAATATGCATTGTTCAAGCATTCATTCAGAAAACAAAAAGTATTGCCACCACATCAAAATAATTAAACTAATTTCAAGATAAATTTCAAAATTCATGTACTTCTTGTTCTTTTGCAAATATAAACATTTTTCATTTAAGAAAGGTGAAAGATTCATGGAGCATTCATAGCTTTAAGACATAGACACTAGACACTAATAATCATGTAATAAAGACACAAACATAGACAAAACATAAAGCAAATGAAACAAAAAAACAGAAAAATAAGAACAAGGAAATTAAAGAACGGGTCCACCTTAGTGATGGCGGCTAGTTCTTCCTCTTGAAGATCCTATGGAGTGCTTGAGTTCCTTAATATCTCTTCCTTGCTTTTGTTGCTCCTCCCTCATGGCTTTTTGGTCCTCTCTAATTTCATGGAGGATAATGGAGTGCTCTTGGTGCTCCATCCTTAGTTGCTCCATATTGGAACTCAATTCTCCTAAAGAGGTGTTGAGTTGCTCCCAATAGTTGTGTGGAGGAAAATGCATCCCTTGAGGCATCTCAAGGATTTCTTGATGAGAGGCTTCCTCATGTTCTTATTGAGGTCCATGAGTGGGCTCTCTTGTTTGTTCCATTTTCTTTTTAGTTATGAGCTTTTGAGATGAATCTCTTTATCTCCCATGACTCGGAGTTGGAAGTAACTTCCTTCCTTTTCCTCTTCCTAGAAGTTTCTCTGGCCTTAGGTGCCATTAATGGTCATGAAAAACAAAAAGCAGAGCTTTTTTCCACACCAAACTTAAAAGGTTTGCTCGTCCTCGAGTAAAAGAAAAAAGAAGAAAGAAAGGATTAGAGGAAGAAGAAATAAAGGAGATAGAGGTGTGTGAATGGTTCGGCCAATGGGGTTTTAGGTGGTTAAGATGTGTAAAAATGAAGGAGTGATGAAGGGCTTATATAGGAGTAGAGTGGAGAGGGAATTCTTGTAATAGGGGTTGGATTTGGGAGGGGGATGGTTTGAATTTGAATGGGTGCGGGTAGGTGGGTTGTATGATGGTTTTTGAGGAGAAATAGAGGTGATTGGTGGAGGTTATTTTAGGGAAGAGTATTATGGAAAGGTGTGAAAAGGAGAGAAAAGGAGTTGGGATAGGTGGGGACCCCGTGGGGTTCACAAATCCTGAGGTGTCAAGAAATTCTGGTCCTTGCACCTTTATGGCGTTTAAACGCCCTTTGTATGTCGTTTCTGGTGTTAAACGCCAGGCTGATGCTCCTTTCTAGCGTTAAATGCCAGTCTAACTGCCATTTCTGGCGTTTAATGCTCAGAATGCTGCCAGACTGGGCGTTAAATGGCCATTCTACTATCCTTACTGGCGTTTAATGCTAGCTAGACACCAGACACCCTTTTCTGGCATTAAACGCCAGTCTGTCTACCCATTCTGGCGTTTAACGCCCAGAATGCTGCCATTTTGGGCGTTAAACGCCCATTTTGCTATTCTAACTGGCGTTTAAACGCCAGTAAGCTCGTCCTCCAGGGTGTGCTATTTTTTATGCTTTTTTTATTCCGCTTTAATTCTGCAGCTGTTTTAGTGACTCCACATGATCATCAACCTATAGAAATTATAAACTAACAATGGAAAATGAAATGAAAAAGTAATTAACATAGATAAATAAAATTGGGTTACCTCCCAATAAGCGCTTCTTTAATGTCAATAGCTTAACAGGAAGCTCTTACAAAGCTTCACAGGTGCTCAGAGCATGATTGTAGCTTCCCAACACCAAACTTAGAGTTTGAGTGTGGGGGCTCTGCTTGACTCTGTATGGAGAGAATTGGATGAAGATTTTCATGCTTCTTCTCCATGTTTACAGAAGAAGATCCTTGAGCCTTAAACACAAGGTAGTCCTCATTCAATTGAAGGACTAACTCTCCTCTGTCCACATCAATTACAGCCCTTACTGTGGCTAGGAAGGGTCTTCCAAGGATGATGGATTCATCCTCCTCCTTTCCAGTGTCTAGGATTATGAAGTCAACAGTGATGTAGAGGCCTTCAACCTTTACTAAGACATCCTCTACAAGTCCATAAGCCTTTTTCATTAATTTGTTGGCCATTGATAAACCCCATTTGTAGGGTTTATCTTGTATTGATTTTTGGGGATTTTATCACCTTTTACCCACATTTATTCAATGAAATAGCATGGTTTTATAACTTCTCCCTTAATTGTGCTTAAGAGTGAAAACATGCTTTTTAGGTCTTAAAATAGCTAAATTTAATTCACCTTGATTCCATTAGGTGCCTTGATATGTTTTTTAAGTGATTTCAGATTTAGGAGGCAAAGATTGGATCAAGGGAATGAAGGAAAAGCATGTAAAAATGGAGAACTCATGAAGAAATGTAGGAATCACAAAAGCTGTCAAGCCGACCTCTTTGCACTTAATCGGCCATAACTTGAGCTACAGAGGTTCAAATGATGCAGTTTCAGTTGGGTTGGAAAGCTAACATCCGGGGCTTCAAAATGATATAAGATTTGCCATAGTTGCTACACGTATGGTGACACGCACGTGCACTGTATGCGCACGCATTGTTGCTGCCACATGGTCCACTTAAAGCAATATGTGGTCAGCGAATTCTAAAGCCTTGTGGGCCCAATCCAACTCATTTCTGATGCTATTTAAGCCAAGGATTGAAGGGGAATCAACATACTTTAGATACTTTTACATACTTTTGATCATTAGTCATAGTTTAGTTTTAGAAGTAGTTATAGAGAGAGAAGCTCTCACTTCTCTCTAGAATTAGGAATTAGGGTTAGATTAGGATCTTATAGTTCTAGGTTTAATTCAAGTCTCCTTCTACTTCTACCTCCAATTGGTGATTGCTACACTTTGGTTCTTCTTTCTATCCCTATTCTCTTGTTGTGATTTCTCTTATTTTGTTTCTAGGTTTTGTAATTGAGATACTCTTGTCCTTTTATTTTCTTTTAATAATGCAATTTGAGGCAATTCATGATAATTGTGATTTCCTTGATTGTTGTTGTTAATTCTTTGTATTCAATTGTTGTTATAATTCATTCTTGTTGTGATTTACAATACTTTTCTTTTGCACCTTCCAAGTGTTTGATGAAATACTTGGGAGGATGTTAGAATAGGATTTTATGTTTTTGGCTTGAGAAGGTAACTTAGGATTTCTTGAGTTACTAGTGTCCAAGTGATTGATAGTTGATAGCCATTGACTCTAGACTTCTTTAATCCAATTAGTGGAAAGCTAGGATTTATGGACTTGGATTGATATAACTCACTTGACTTTCCTTTGCTATTTGAATAAAGGATGACTAAGTGGGATTAATCCTTGCAATTACCATACTTGTGGCTAGTGATAATGATGAAGACCCTTGACAACCAAACCTTGCCAAGACCATTTTGTTAATAGAATTTCATTACCATTTGCTATTCATTTTTCTCATTCAAAACGCCAAAATAAATAAGTCTATAACCGATAACAAGAACACTACCCTGCAAGTCCTTTGAGAGACGACCCGAGGTTTAAATACTTCGGTTTATAGATTTTAGGGGTTTGTACTTGTGACAACCAAATTTTTGTATGAAAGAATTATTGTTGGTTTAGAGACTATACTTTACAACGAGATTTCATTTGTGAAATTCTAAACCGTCAAGAATCTAATCATCAAAATGGCGCCGTTGTCGGGGATTTGCATTGGTGTTATGTTATTGGTTATTGTACATATGTGAATATTGTAAATAGCTTGTCTTTTGCTTGTTTACTAGATTTTGTTAGTTTTATTTCGTTTTCCCACCATGAATTCTCACTGTGGCTATGAGTTTGGCCCTAATTGTGTTGTAGGAAATGTGAACTTCAATGATGACCCTCATTATGGATGGAACCAACAAAGATGGGAGGAGTCTCAAGGAATTGATCACTCCTATTGGCAACAACCTCCGGATACTTATAGGTATAATTCACATCCTAATGTATGTCAACTCAATGGCTATGGTGACTCTTTTTGTGACAATCAACCACCACCATATGCCTATGACTCTTATCCTCAACATAAACCTCAACCATACTCACAGGCCTTTCCATACCAAGCACCTTCCTATGATTCATATCCACCATATGACCAATCACCCATACCATATTCTTATGACCATTATGAGCAAGAACCTTTAGAACCACCACAACCCTATCAAGATTACTACCATGAACATCCTCAACACTCACCATCTCCATACCCTTACCAAGAAGAACCACCTTCCTACTATGAACCCTCTCTCCAAAATAATGAACCCTCTTATCCACCCCAAGCCCCAATAGATGATTCTCTTACCTTGCTACTTCAAGGACAAGCGGATATGCAAAGGAACACCTTAGAGTTTGTGACTAACTTGACCAAGGTAGTGCATACTTTAGCCTACAAATGTTTGAACACTCAAGGTGCTTCCGTGGCCACCTGTGAAGAATTCATTGAAGATCATAGCATGAAGGAGAGATTGGAAAACCCAATGGAAAATAAGGGAGGCTATTTTGTATTAGAGCAATTGGAGGAGCCTATGGTTATTGAAGAAAAGGAAGAAGTGGTTGAAGATTTAGGAGACGTTGAGAGTCCATGGGAATGTAGCATCATGGAGAACTCTTCCAAGAAGCTTGATATTGATGTTGAAGAGGGTGCGCAACCTCTAAGGCATATCGTCGTTGGAGACTTGGAAGAGGTTTATCAAGTGATGGATTCAATCATGAATGAATTTCTATCTACAATCGAATTCTCTCCCATTGGACATGGAGTTGAAATTATAGAAGATTGTGCACAACCTCCCATACCCTTGGTGAGCAATGAGAAAGAGAGCTACCAAGAGAAAAACGTTGGCATGGTGTATATCAAAATTGAAGAATATGAAGAGGTTGACCAAGAAATGGATTTATTCATCAATGAATTTCTATCCAAAATTGAATCACCTCCCATTAGGCAAGAAATCAAAGTTCTTGAAGACAACACCAAGCCATGTGATAAAAGGGGAAAGGTTGAAATCGAGGAAGCTCGCAAAGAGGTGGAAATACGCAAAGAAGAGCACAAGGAAGTAGACCTTGCATTGTCTAAGTGTGGGGAGGTCTCCCTTCCCGAGTCACCATCCAACACAACATTCAAGTGGGTAAAATTCTTATCCCTAAGCTTTACTTTCTCGCTTGAATATGGTTTGATTGAAACGGATGGACAACTTAGAGCTCTTTGTGGAATTTAAAACAAGAATGAGTTGTGTAGTGGTTGCAAGTTAGGAATTAGGCTCATTAAGGTCAAAGTTTCAAGGTATAGGAACGATGATTGGAAGAATGCCACTTTACAAGGGTCTCGACGGAAGGCTTGGTATGTTAAAGAGAATTCTATATGTCAACCACCCAGAAAGAAAGAGTATGAAGACCAAATCGAAGACGGATGCGAAAACAAAATATGGGATCCCGGTTCGCTATGTGAAGACCAACTATGGGGACTCATATCTTGGGTTGAACTTTGCCCAAGCTTGGTGAAAACGGTTGAAAATTCTGTCAACCAATTGAGATGCAAAGATCCTTGGAGATTTAAGGATGAGTATAAACATAAGCCACCATGACAATGAGCCCCTCAAAATGTCCAACTTAAGGACTTAAGCTAAAAGTGCTAGGTGGGAGACACCCCACCATGGTAAACTCTGTCCATTCTCTTTTAGTTTTATTTAATAAGTGATTTGAGTTGCCATTATAGGTAGATTTTCATTTCATATTGATTTGTTTGTAAAGATTGGTTGTTAGTATGTTGTATTCACTAGTAGTAGATGAATAAATCCTAAAATCAAATTGCATTTTTGTGAATTGTATGATATTTGATTGAATAAAGAAGAGTTGTAGGCATTATAGGGAGCTCTTGGGCATTTTTTTCTGCCTTTTGGGCAAAAAAAAAAAGAAAACAGGCATCGGCGCGCTAGCACGCTGTGCGCGTGCGCGGATTGCACTTCCGCAACTTCTAGTACAAAAACCAGAGAGTTGTGCGCGCTTTGTGCTAGCATTGTGCTGGGAGCACAATCTCATCCGCGCGTAAGGGCGCTATGCGCGCGTGCGCGGATTGTCCCTGCTACATCCGCGCGTGAGCGCGCTGTGCGCGCGCGCGGATTTGCACCCTGCTTTTCTCCTTCCTCCTTTCTCCTTCTTTCCTCTTTTCTTCTTTTTTCTTTCTTTTTTTTTTCTCTTCTTCCTCTCTTGGAAAATTTTTCTCTCTCTTAATATAAATAAAAACTCCATTTTCTTTTATTGCATTTGCTTATTTTCATTCATTGCATTTTAATTTTGTTTTTTTCTACCTTGTTCTTATTTTATTTTCTAAGTTTCTCATTTTAATAATGGTGTTGAACTTTTCTACTCAATTGTTGAGCATTCTTACATTCTTTTGGTGTTTTTTGGCTTGTTTGATATTGTTGGGTGATGAAATTTTTAAATCAATGCTTCATCTTGTATGACTCTTGTGTCTTTGTGCATTGATATGACCTCATATTGTCTTTCATGACCCACTTTTTCTCATTTGAACTTGATGCTCAATACACTCTTCATGCTTTAACTTTACTCTTGCATCGAGTTTAATGATATGCCTTAGCTTACATTGTTTTCTCACTCACATGCTTAGCTAACATGTAGTGAGAACCCTACTCTTATTTGGCATTAGCCCCCGCCTATGTTCTATTTACTTTTATATCTTTGTTGTAGGCTTAATTTTCTTTCTTTTTCTTTCCTTTTAGTTTGGCCACCAAGAAGGAAGAAAAGGAAAAGTTTCTAAATGGGGCAATAAGCAAGTCATTCTCATAACCTTTTGAAGAAGCTCATCAATTGTAGCAACTCGTCCACCTTGCTCTTCTTTGCGTGCACTGAGGACGGTGCAATCTTCAAGTGTGGGGAGGTCGTTCGACCGATCTCCATGGGTAACAATTTTCTTTTCAACACTAATTTTTTTATTTTCTTTGTTAGATTAGTTGTTGCATTACATGATAGGTCGCATGTTGGTTAGAATTTATACATATTTTTACCATTTCTTTCTCGTTAGGACTACTTGGTTAAGGTGATGATTTCTTTTCCAAGAAATTATTTTTAGGGTAACCTACCAATTTGAAAAAAAACTTTTGTGGAACTTGCTTAAATGAATTTATTTTGGAACATGGTTTTTGAGCTAAGAACACAAGCTAGTGAGATTTGAGCCTAATGGTGTGGTTACATCTTATAACCACTTATTTTCCTTCTTGTGTGCAATTATTCTCTTTCTATAATTATGATCTTTGATTTGTTTGATTCTCTATTTCCATTATTTTGTGTATTCATGTTGAGGCCATCATTTCATTAGCTCACTTATCCAAATAGTCTTACCCTTTATCAACCATTGTTAGCCAACTTTGAGCCTACGCTTAACCCACTTGTTCTTAATTTACCACATTACAAGCCTTAAAGCGAAAAACAAATAAATGTCCTTAGTTTGGATCTTTGATTAAGCTTAGGCTAGTGTGTGTGAGTATCATTCAACTGTGGGAAAACTTGGGACATTAGTTGGGAAAAAGGGTGTGTTTTTGTATTTTTGTTGTAAAAATTAGGAATTGGGTACATACTCATGTGTTAATCAAATGTAAAACCATATGCATTGATATTCTTGAAAGAAAAAAATGATGAGAAAAAAAAAAGAAAAAAAAAGAATAAAGTAAGGAAAAAGAAATAAATATGCAAAAGAAAAGAAAAATAGAAAAAAAGAAAGAAACAAAAAAGAAAAGCAATAGAAAGGGGACAAAATTCCATAAAGTGAAGTTCAAATAAAATCAATGCATATGTGTGATAATCAAAAGAAAATACAGGAGTATGTGAAAAAGTGAGGAATGGGGAGTTAGACTAGTACTTAATTGTATAGGTCATTATATAGGTTAGGTGGGAAAGTTTAAGCTAATCAAGGATTCAAATCCTAGTCCACTGGCCATATATGACCCTACCTTGACCCTAGCCCCATTACAACCTAAAGGAAAGACCTCATGATAATTGTATGCATGCATGAAATAATTGTTGATTGTTAGATGAAAAACAAATTTTGGAGAGCATGATTAGAGGAGAATTGAGAAAATCGACCCTATACACTCGAGCGACTAGAGTGCAAACACTCCTGGTGAGGGTTCGATGCTCAATTCCTTGATTCCCGACTTTCATGAGCGTTCTTCTCGCAAGTCTACTTGAACTTCATTTTGATATTCGAATTGGTAGGATTCATGAATCATTATATGATCTTGGCCCTACTTGTGCATGTATGACTTGGAGGATTGATTATTTTTAACCAAGTAGGTAAAACCATTTTGCATTTAGTTGCATCCATTTAGATAGTTGCATATAGTTTAGGTTGCATATAGTTTAATTACATGGAATAAATGTTGATACCCTTTGTTTCCCTCTTGGCTTAAGCATGAGGATATGCTTGGTTTAAGTGTGGGGAAGTTGATAAATCCCATTTGTAGGGTTTATCTTGTATTGATTTTTGGGGATTTTATCACCTTTTACCCACATTTTTCAATAAAATAGCATGGTTTTATAACTTCTCCCTTAATTATGCTTAAGAGTAAAAACATGATTTTTAGGTCTTAAAATAGCTAAATTTAATTCACCTTGATTCCATTAGGTGCCTTGATATGTTTGTTAAGTGATTTCAGATTTAGGAGGCAAAGATTGGATCAAGGGAATGAAGGAAAAGCATGTAAAAATGGAGAACTCATGAAGAAATGTAGGAATCGCAAAAGCTGTCAAGCCGACCTCTTCGCACTTAATCGTCCATAACTTGAGTTACAGAGGTCCAAATGATGCAGTTTTAGTTGGGTTGGAAAGCTAACATCCGGGGCTTCGAAATGATATAAGATTTGCCATAGTTGCTACATGTATGGTGATGCGCACGTGCACTGTACACACACGCGTCGTCGCTGCCATATGGTCCACTTAAAGCAATACGTGGCCAGCGAATTCTAAAGCCTTGTGGGCCCAATCCAACTCATTTCTAATGCTATTTAAGCCAAGGATTGAAGGGGAATCAACATACTTTAGATACTTTTACATACTTTTGATCATTAGTCATAGTTTAGTTTTAGAAGTAGTTTTAGAGAGAGAAGCTCTCACTTGTCTCTAGAATTAGGAATTAGGGTTAGATTAGGATCTCATAGTTCTAGGTTTAATTCAAGTCTCCTTCTACTTCTACCTCCAATTGGTGATTGCTACACTTTGGTTCTTCTTTCTATCCCTCTTCTCTTGTTGTAATTTCTCTTATTTTGTTTCTAGGTCTTGTAATTGATATACTCTTGTCCTTTTATTTTCTTTTAATAATGCAATTTGAGGCAATTCATGATAATTGTGATTTCCTTGATTGTTGTTGTTAATTCTTTGTATTCAATTGTTGTTATAATTCATTCTTGTTGTGATTTACCATACTTTTCTTTTGCACCTTCCAAGTGTTTGATGAAATACTTGGGAGGATGTTAGAATAGGATTTTATGTTCTTGGCTTGAAAAGGTAACTTAGGATTTCTTGGGTTACTAGTGTCCAAGTGATTGATAGTTGATAACCACTGACTCTAGTCTTCATTAATCTAATTAGTGGAAAGCTAGGATTTATGGACTTGGATTGATATAACTCACTTGACTTTCCTTTGCTATTTGAATAAAGGATGACTAAGTGGGATTAATCCTTGCAACTACCATACTTGTGGCTAGTGATAATGATGAAGACCCTTGACAACCAAACCTTGCCAAGACCATTTGTTAATAGAATTTCATTACCATTTGCTATTCATTTTTCTCATTCAAAACCCCAAAATAAATAAGTCCATAACCGATAACAAGAACATTACCCTGCAAGTCCTTTGAGAGACTACCCGAGGTTTAAATACTTCGGTTTATAGATTTTAGGGGTTTGTACTTGTGACAACCAAATTTTTGTATGAAAGGATTATTGTTGGTTTAGAGACTATACTTTACAACGAGATTTCATTAGTGAAATTCTAACCATCAAGAATCTAATCATCAGCCATCTCTAGTGAGATTCTTACAGCTTGTACCTCAAAGATTCCTAGTTTCTCCATTACAGAGAGTGGCATGAGGTTTATACCTGACCCCAGGTTACCTAGAGCCTTCTCAAAGGTCATGGTGCTGATAGTACAAGGTATTAAGAACCTTCCGGGATCCGATTTCTTCTGAGGTATTTTCAGCTGAACCAAGGCATTTAGTTCATTGATGAGCAATGAAGGTTCATCCTCCCAAGTCTCATTACCAAATAACTTGGCATTCAGCTTTATGGTTGCTCCTAGATACCAGTAACTTGCTCTTCAAAAATATTTCATCTTCTTTAGAGGAAGAATACTCATTAGAGCTCATGAATGGCAATAGTAAGTTCAGTGGAATCTCTATGGTCTCTGTATGAGCCTCAGATTCCTTTGGTTCCCATTAGGGAACTTCTTAGTGGTTAGTGGATGTCCAGTGAGGTCTTCCTCACTGGGGATCACTGCCTCTTCCTCCTTTGTAGGTTCGGCCATTTTGGTTATCTTGATGGCCTTGCACTCTCTCTCTTTGGATTCTCTTCTGTATTGCTTGGGAGAGTATTAGGAGGAGTTTCAGTAACTCTTTTACTCAGCTGACTTGTGCACGAAATTGTGATCATCAACGGTGCCATCAACATGGTACGCTCAATTGCAATCTCAACTCTTTATCACAACTTCACACAACTAACCAGCAAGTGCACTGGGTCATCCAAGTAATAAACCTTACGCGAGTAAGGGTCGATCCCACGGAGATTGTTGGTATGAAGCAAGCTATGGTCATCTTGTAAATCTCAGTCAGGCAGATTCAAATGGTTATGAATGATTTATGAATAAATCATAAAATAAAGATAGAGATACTTATGTAATTCATTGGTGAGAATTTCAGATAAGCGTATGGAGATGCTTTGTCCCTTCCGTCTCTCTGCTTTTCTACTGTCTTCATCCAACCCTTCTTACTCCTTTCCATGGCAAGCTGTATGTAGGGTTTCACCATTGTCAGTGGCTACCTCCCATCTTCTCGGTGAAAATGTTCAACGCGCTCTGTCACAGCACGGCTATTCAGCTATCGATTCTCGATCATGTCGGAATAGAATCTAGTGATTCTTTTGCGTCTGTCACTAACACCCCACAATCGCGATTTTGAAGCTCGTCACAGTCATTCAATCCTTGAATCCTACTCAGAATACCACAGACAAGGTTAGACCTTCTGGATTCTCTTGAATGCCGCCATCAATTCTAGCTTATACCACGAAGATTCTGATTAAGGGATCTAAGAGATAAACATTCAAGCCTTGTTTGCTTGTAGAACGGAAGTGGTTGTCAGGCACGCGTTCATAAGTGAGAATGATGATGAGTGTCACATAATCATCACATTCATCATGTTCTTAGGTACGAATGAATATCTTAGAACAAGAATAAGCTGAATTGAATAGAAGAACAATAGTAATTGCATTAATACTCGAGGTACAGCAGAGCTCCACACTTTAATCTATGGTGTGTAGAAACTCCACCATTGAAAATACATAAGAACAAGGTCTAGGCATGGCCGAATGGCCAGCCTCCCCAAAGAGGGTTCAATCATAAAAGCATGATCAAAAGATTCAAGTGATCAAAAGATGTCTAATACAATAGCAAAAGGTCCTACTTATAGAGAACTAGTAGCTACGGTTTACAGAAATGAGTAAATGACATAAAAAATCCACTTCCGGGCCCACTTGGTGTGTGCTTGGGCTGAGCATTGAAGAATTTTTCGTGTAGAGACTCTTCTTGGAGTTAAACGCCAGCTTTTGTGCCAGTTTGGGCGTTTAACTCCCATTCTTGTGCCAGTTCCGGCGTTTTACGCCAGAATTCTTGAGCTTACTTGGAACGCCTGTTTGGGCCATCAAATCTCAGGCAAAGTATGGACTATTATTGCTGGAAAGCCCAGGATGTCTACTTTCCAACGCAGTTGAGAGCGCACCAATTGGGCTTCTGTAGCTCCAGAAAATCCACTTCGAGTGCAGGGAGGTCAGAATCCAACAGCATCTGCAGTCCTTTTCAGCCTCTGAATCAGATTTTTGCTCAGGTCCCTCAATTTCAGCCAGAAAATACCTAAAATCACAAAAAAACACACAAACTCATAGTAAAGTCCAGAAAAGTGAATTTTAACTAAAAACTAATAAAAATATAATAAAAAATAACTAAAACATACTAAAAACAATGCCAAAAAGCGTACAAATTATCCGCTCATCACTGACCCACTTGTGCCTCCAAATTTCTGATGGAGGACCTTGTCTCAGTCATGAAATTGAGAGTGGCCTTAGATAGATCAGAGACTATGTTTGCTAAGCCAGAGCGGCTCTGCTCAGAATTTTGTCTATTGCTGAGAAGATGATGGAAAAGGCTTGCTATTGCCAAACCTATTTCTCCCACCATTATTATTACTGAAGCCTTGTTGAGGCTTTTGTTGATCCT
Source organism: Arachis duranensis (assembly GCF_000817695.3). Taxonomy (NCBI): domain Eukaryota; kingdom Viridiplantae; phylum Streptophyta; class Magnoliopsida; order Fabales; family Fabaceae; genus Arachis; species Arachis duranensis. Next base: position 57,494,852 of record NC_029772.3, on the reverse strand, counting down.
TCCATGAGAAATTTGGATGATTTCTCTATGAAGGATTATAGGTGTTTCCATAGGGTTCTCCCATGTAATTCACCTCTTCCATTGTAGGATTCTCAGGGTCATAAGCTTCTCCTTCAGAGGAGGTTTCTTTAGTACTGCCGGATGCAGCTTGTAATCCAATCAGATTCTGAGAAATCATATTGACTTGCTGAGTCAATATTTTGTTCTGAGCCAATATGGCATTCAGAGTATCAATTTCAAGAACTCCTTTCTTCTGAGTCATCCCATTATTCACAGGATTTCTTTCAGAAGTGTACATGAACTGGTTATTTGTAACCATCTCAATGAGTTCCTAGGCTTCTGCAGGTGTTTTCAGATGAAGATACCCACCAGCAGAATGGTCCAATGACATCTTGGATAATTCAGACAGACCATCATAGAATATACATATGATGCTCCATTCTGGAAGCATGTCAGAAGGACACCTTTTGGTTAATTGCTTGTATCTTTCCCAAGCTTCATAGAAAGATTCACCTTCCTTCTATTTGAAGGTTTGGACTTCCACTCTAAGCTTGCTCATCTTCTGAGGTGGAAAGAATTTGGTCAAGAAAGCATTGACCAACTTGTCCCAAGAGTTCAGGCTTTTTCTAGGTTGTGAGTTCAACCATATCCTAGCTCTGTCTCTTACAGCAAAAGGGAAAAGCATAAGTCTGTAGACCTAGGGATCAACCCATTGGTCTTAATAGTATCACAGATATGCAAGAATTCAGCTAAGAACTGATGAGGATATTCCGATGGAAGTCCATGAAACTTGCAATTTTGCTACATTAGAGAAACTAATTGAGGCTTAAGCTTAAAGTTGTTTGCTCCAATGGCAGGAATTGAGATGCTTCTTCCATAGAAGTTGGAAGTTGGTGCAGTATAGTCACCAAGCATCTTCCTTGCATCTCTGGCATTGTTGTTGGGTTCGGCTGCCATGTCTGCTTCTTTTTTAAAATTATCTGTAAGGTCCTCTCCGGAGTGTTGTGCTTTAGCTTCTCTTAGCTTCCTTTTCAGAGTCCTTTCAGGTTCAGGATCAGCTTCAACAAGAATGTGTTTATCCCTTTTTCTGCTCATATGAAAAAGAAGAGAACAAATGGAGTAGTGGAATCCTCTATGTCACAGTATAGAGATTCCTTGAGGTGTTAGAAGAAAAGAAAAATAGAAGAATGAGGTAGACAGAGAATAAGAAGAATTCGAACACAGAGGGAGAGAGAATGTTCGAATTATAAGTAGAAGAGAAGTGTTAGCAAATAAATAGAAAGAGATGAGAGAGAGAGTATTTGAAAATTAAAACTAAAACAATTAGTTAATTAAAAAGATTTTTGAAAAAGTGGTTAGTGATTTTCGAAAATTGGAAGTGGAAAAGTGGTTAGGTGGTTTTGAAAAAGATAAAAAATAGTAATTAGTTGAAAAAGATTTGAAAATAATTTTGAAGAGATAAGAAGTTAGAAACAGATTTTGAAATTAAAATTTTAAAAAGATATAATTGAAATTTATTTTGAAAAAAAAGAGTTAAAAAGATTTGATTTTTAAAATTAAAGTTGATGACTTGACTAACAAGAAACTAAAAGATATGATTCTAAAATTCAAAGATTGAACCTTTCTTAATAAGAAAGTAACAAGCTTGAAATTTTGAATCAAAACATTAATTGTTAGCAAGGATTTTTGAAAATATGAGATAAGATTAAGAAAAAGATTTTTGAATAATTAGTTTGAAAATTTTCAAAAAAATTGAAAGATGAACGTTTAAAATATGTTTGATGCAAAAAGTTATGAATTAAAACATGAAAAATTGAAAAAATTCGAATTGGGAACAAAATTACCTCCCTTGTGTCATCCTGGCGTTAAACGCCCAGAATGCTATCCATTATGGCGTTTAATGCCCACTTGGCTGCCTCTCTGGGCGTTTAATACCCAGCCAGATACCCTGGCTGGCGTTAAACGCCAGGAATCCTTCTTTCTAGGCATTTTTCTAAATGCTCAGAATGCTGTCGTTTCTGGCGTTAAACGCCTAGAATGCTGCCCATTCTGGTGTTTAACACCCAGAATGATATCTTTACTGGCGTTAAACGCCCAGAATGATAGCCATTCTGGTGTTTAACGCTCAAAGTGCCTCTTTACTGGGATTTTGACGCCAGTGAGCTCTTTTTCTCTGTGATTCCTCTGCTTTATGTTTTGATCCTTCATTTCTCTGTATTATTTACTGAAAAGATATATATTTTCTTTTTTTTTGAATTTGAACTTTTGAATTGACTAACAAGAAATGACTAAATTTTAAAAATTTTTGACCAAGTCAACTCAAAATTTCGAAAATTATGAGAGGAAAAAGGAAAAGATATTTTTTTTACTTTTGAATTTTGAATGAGGAAAGGGAAAAACAAGAAAATGAAACAAAACATAAAATTTTAAGATCAAAACAAAAAATGCATGCAAGAACACTTTGAATGTCAAGATGAACACCAAGAACACTTTGAAGATCATGATGAACATCAAGAACATATTTTTGAAAATTTTTAAGAAAAGAAAGACATGCAAGACACCAAACTTAGAAATTTTTAATGTTTAGACACTATGAATTCGAAAATGCACAAGAAAAGACGCAAAACAAGGAAAATTAAAGATCAAACAAGGAAAATCATCAAGAACAACTAGAAGATCATGAAGAACATAATGCATGAATTTTCAAAAATTTTTAAGAAAATTAAAAACATGCAGTTGACACCAAACTTAAAATTTGACACAAGAATCAAACAAGAAACACAAAATTTTTTTTTATAATTTTATTAAATTTTTTGTATTTTTTTCGAAAATAAAAATAAAAAGCATAAACATAAAATAAAATTACCCAATCTAAGCAACAAGATGAACCGTCAGTTTTCCAAACTCGAACAATTCCCGGTAATGGCGCCAAAAACTTGGTGCATGAAATTGTAATCACACTTTTGCAACTCCGCACAACTAACCAGCAAGTGCACTGGGTCGTCCAAGTAATAAAACCTTACGCGAGTAAGGGTCAATCCCACATATATTGTCGGCTTGAAACAAGCTATGGTCATCCTGTAAATCTTAGTCAGGCAGATTCAAATGGTTATGAGGTTTTGATAATTAAAAGATAAATAAAACATAAAATACAATAAAGATACTTATGTAATTCATTAGTGGAAATTTCAGATAAGCGTTTGTAGATGCTTTGTTGCTTCTGAACCTCTGCTTTCCTATTGTTCTCATCCAATCATGCGTGCTCCCTTCCATGGCAAGCTATATGTTGGTGGATCACCGTTGTCAATGACCATCCGTCTTCTCAGTGAAAATGGTCCAGGTACGTTTCCGCACGGCTAATCATCTATCGGTTCTCACTTGTGTTGGAATAGGATCTCTTTATCCTTTTGCATACTGTCACTGCGCCCAACATTCGTGATTTTGAAGCTCGTCACAGTCATCCCTTCCCCGATCCTACTCGGAATACCACAAACAAGGTTTAGACTTTTCGGATCTCAGGAATGCTGCCAATTTGTTCTAGCCTATACCACGAAGGTTCTAACTTCACGGATTCGAATGCTCTGTTTTCAGGAGAAGCAAGTCAAATCCATGGATCAGATACCCAAGAGATTATACTCTAGCTGTCGTCCAATGACTACGTTGAACATCATGTAGACCGCTTGTGGTTGTTAGGCATGCGGATCTTGGCTAAGCGAGTAACGAAGATAGTGGGTGATTGTCATGGGTCACCCCTTCATTCTGACTTAACTAAATTAAATATGAGAGTATATCTTGGAGAAGAAGTAGGCATGAATTGAAAGAAAATCAATAGTACTTGCATTAATTCATGAAGAGCAGCAGAACTCCGCACCTTAATCTATGTGGTGTAGAAACTCCACCGTTGGAAAATACATAAGAGAGAAAGGTCTAGGCATGGCCGAATGGCCAGTGACGTTAGGATTTTTGCCAGTAAAGAATTTCATAAAAACAATCGCGTTGTAGATATAGTCTCTAAACCGACAAAAATCCCTTCGTACAAACGTTTTGGGTGTCACAAGTAACAAACCCCTTTAGAAATTGTTAACCGAATATTCAAACCTCGGGTCGTCTTCTCAAGGAACTGCGAGGAAGTATGTTCTTATTATTGGTTATAAAGGTTGTAATCGGGGTTTAGAAGGTGAGAAGCAAGTAATTTAAATGATGAGTGAATTAAATGGCAATTAAAAATAAATAATAATTGTAAAACAACTTTTGGCAAGATAAGGGAATTTAGAGGTCTAACTTAGTTATCTCTCTCAACTATAATAAAAGTTGAATCTAAACTCCACTTGGTCAACCTTTGCCAGGGCAAAGGAAAGTCAAGGGACTAATTAAACTGACCTTTGAATCCTAATTATTTCCTAAGAAAAGGTTGGGATTATTTAGGTTCAGCTCAATTAGCAAGATAACGATTATTAATTACGTTGAGTTTAATAACTGTTGAGTTACTAAATTCCTAATCAGAACCAAAAGGGAAAAAAAGTAAAATTGCTGGAATAATAAAAATATCCTTAGATGGGAAGCAATGGCAATTTAATTCAAAGAGAATAATTATAAACTGAAAATACCTCAATTATCATTAAATAAAAATGTCATCAACAGCCAATTGGGCAACATCAATCAAACATAATAAAGGCTTCAGAGTAATCAAAATATAAAAGAGAAATTAAATAGTAAAAAGGAATATTAAACCTGGGAACGAGAGTCACTCTAGAAAGCTAAGAGAAGTTCTAAATCCTAATTTCTAAAAACACTACCTAAATCCTAAGAGAGAAAGAGAGAGAGAGAGAGGAGAGAACATCTCTCTCCAAAACTACATCTAAAACATGGAAAAGTAAATTATGAGAGGCCTGATTATTAATACATGCATTCCCCCACTTTATAGCCTCTAATCTGTGTATTCTGGGCTGAAAACTGGGTCAAAAACAGCCCAGAAGTCATTTCCAGCGCTTTCTGGTCCATACAGGTCGTGAAAAAGTGATGCGGCCGCATGGCTCACGCGGCCGCGCGAGTTGCGTTCCTGCCAGGTCACGCGTCCGCGTGACTCACGCGTTCGCGTCGCCTGGCGTTGGGGCAGCTATAGAAAATTATATATCAAATCGAAGCCCCGGACATTAGCTTTCCAACGCAACTGGCACCGCATCGTTTGGACCTCTGTAGCTAAAGTTATAGCCGTTTGAGTGCGAAGAGTTCAGGCTGGACAGCTTAGCAGTTTCTCCAACTTCTTGTATTCCTTCCACTTTTGCATGCTTCCTTTTCATCCTCTGAGCCATTCATGCCCTGTAATCTCTGAAAACACTTAACACACATATCAAGGCATCTAATGGTGATAAGAGAGGATTAATAATAAGCAAATATAAGTCCAAAGAAGCATGTTTTCAATCAAAGCACATAATTAGGAAGGGAAATGTAAAACATGCAAATATTATGAATAAGTGGATAAAGAGTTGATAAAATCCACTCAATTGAGCACAAGATAAACCAGAAAATAGTGGTTTATCAGCCAGCCTCCCTCAAAGTGATCAAAAGATCAAAAGATGAAATACAATAGTCAAAAGTGCTATTTATACTAAACTAGTTACTAGGGATTACAGAAAATAAGTAACTAAGTGCAGATAGTGCAGAAATCCACTTCCGGGGCCCACTTGGTGTGTGTTTGGGCTGATCTTTGAAGCTTTTACGTGCATAGGCCATTCTTGGAGTTAAACACCAACTTGGATGCCAGTTTGGGCGTTTAACTCCAGTTCTGGTGCTAGTTCTGGCATTTTACGCCAGAAAAGGGTCTCTGGTGGGCGTTTGGACACCAGTTTGGGTCATCAAATCTCGGGCAAAGTATGAACTATTATATATTGCTGGAAAGCCCAAGATGTCTACTTTCCAACGTAATTAAGAGTGCGCCAATTAAGCTTCTGTAGCTGCAGAAAATCCACTTCGAGTGCAGGAGGGTCAGAATCCAACAGCATTTGCAGTCCTTTCTCCGCCTCTGAATCAGGCTTTTGCTCAGGTCCCTCAATTTCAGCTAGAAAATACCTGAAATTACAAAAAAAAACACACAAAATTATAGTAAAGTCCAGAAATGTGATTTTTTCATAAAAACTAATAAAAATATATTAAAAAGTAACTAAAACATACTAAAAACTACCTAAAAACAATGCCAAAAAGTGTATAAATTATCCGCTCATCAGTGTTCTAAGGAGAATTCTGTGTGTCAACCACCCGGATGGAAGAATCGTGATGATCAACTAGAAGAAGGGTGCCTAAACAAGATATGGGATCCAAGATCGGAACATGAAGACCAATTTTAGGAGCTCATAACTTGGGTAGAACTTCACCCAAGCCTGGTAAAGACGGTTGAAAATTCTGACAACCATTTGAGGAGTAAGCATCCTTGGAGGTTTAAGGATGAATACAAGCATAAGCCACCATGATGAATAGTCTCCCAAATGTCCAACTTAAGGACTTAAACTAAAAGTGCTGGATGGGAGACACCCCACCATGGTAAACTCTTTCCATTCTCTTGTATATATAATCAATGAGTGATTTGAGTTGCCATTATAGGTAGTTTTCCTCTTCATGCATTCTTGCTTTAATGCTTTGGTTATTAGTTTGTTTAAATTGCACTTTTGTCTTGAATTGCACTTTGCTTGGAGTGCAAGTTTGACAAACCCATTTTTAGGGTTTATCCTGTGTTGATTTTAGGGGATTTTATCACCTTTTCTCACATTTATCCAATGAAATAGCATAGTTTTTATTATTCTCCTTTATTTGTGCTTAAGTGTGAAAATATGCTTTTTAGGCCTTAATTTGCTAATTTTGATTCACCTTTGATTCCACAAGATGCTTTGATGTGTTTGCTAGTGAATTCAGGTTGAAAAGGCTAGGAATGGATCAAAGGAGTGAAGAGAAAGCCATGCAAAGTAGAGAACTCATGGAGAATCAAGGATTTAGAGTGCATACACCGACGCGCACGAGTGACAGACGCGCACGCGTGGGTGTGCTGTCACAAGGCGACGCGTATGCATGACAGACACACACACGTGGATAGCAAAATGCCAAACGACGCGTACACGTGACCCACGTGTACGCGTCGATGCTCGCACGTGACCTCATTAAAGTGAATCTGCTGGGGGCGATTTCTGGGCTTTCCAGGCCCAAATTCAACTCACTTCTGATGCTATTAAACCCAAGGATTGAAGGGGATCAACACATTAGAACATTAGCACATAGTTTAGTTTAGTTGATGCTTTAGTTAGTTTCTAGAGAGAGAAGCTCTCTCTTCTCTCTAGAATTAGGTTAGAGGTAGATTAGAATTTCTTAGATCTAGGTATTAATTCTTGTTCTCATCTACTTTTCTTTTCAATTTCTTGTTGCCACATCTTTACTCTTCTAGTTCCTTTTATTAATTTCTTGTTCTAGTTACTTTGTTGTTGATGCACTCTTGCTTCTTCTATTTTCCTTTAATGCAGTTTCATGTTTGATTTCTTTTATTGTTGATTTACTTTGTTATTGTTAATTCCTTGCCTTGAGTAGTTGTAGATTTACATTCCTTACAATTTTATCTTACTTTCTTTTTATGTCTTCCAAATGTTTGATAAAATGCTTGGAAGGATGTTAGAGTAGATTTATCTCCTCTTGGCTTGAGTTGAGTAATTAGTGACACTTAAGTTATCCAACTCATTTGTTGATTCATAACTGGAAATTGCTAATTGAATTGCATGTCACTAAAGCTAGTCTTTCCTTCGGATTAGACTAGGACTTGTGGATCCAAATTGATTATCTTCACTTGACTTGCCTTCATAGTTAGAGGTTAACTAAGTGGAGCAATGAACAATTGTTTTCACAATTGATAAGGATAACAAGGAAAGAATTTTTAGTTCTCATACCTTGCTAAGAGCTTTCTTAGTTGTTAGTTTATTTCTTTTGCCATTTACATTTCTTATTTCTTAACCCAAAAGCCCCAAAACATACTTCCTAACCAATAACAAGAACACTACCCTGCAATTTCTTGAGAGACGAACCGAGGTTTAAATACTTCGGTTTATTTTTATAGGGGTTTGTACTTGTGACGACCAAATTTTTGATTGAGGAGTTGTTTGTTGGTTTAGAACTATACTTTCAACGAGATTTCATTTGTGGAATTCTTTACCGATAGACAATTTTCGTTCATCAAAATGGAGCCGTTGCTAGGAGTTGCAATTGTGTGGCTTGTTATTGGTTAGTGTACATGTGTTAATATTGTGAATAACTTGATTTTGAGATTGCTAGTTGTAGGACTTTGTTTCATTATTTCTTGTTAGCTTTTGTTTTTATTTTCTCTTTTCATCATGAATTCTCATCCTTTTGGCTATGAGTTTGGTTCCAATTATGTTGTAGGAAGTAGAGATTACAATGAAGACATGCATCAAGGATAGAACAATCAAGGGTGGGAGGAGCCATATGCATATGATCAATCCTCTTGGCAACAACCTCCACCAATGCACTATGAACAAGAGCCATTCTATGATGCATACCAATCAAATGGCTATGGTGATCTTCCTTGTGACTATCAAGAACCACCATCATATGCCTATGAGCCATATCCTCAACATAGCCATATACCATACTCACAAGCCCCTTTTCACCAAATATCTCCATATGATCCTAATCCATATCCACCATACCAACCACCTTTTGAGCCATATGAACCATATATGGAACCATCTATATTCCAATACAATTACTCCCAAGAACCACCTCAATACACACAAACTCCATACCCTTACCAAGAAGAACCACTTCCATATCAAGAACCCTTCCTCCAAAACAATGAACCCACCTATCCACCCCAATCTCCAATAGAAGACACCCTTGGTCCTATTCTTCAAGGACAAAAAGAAATGAAAATGGAGGTATTAGAATTCACCGCTATCATGACCAAGGTAGTAAAACTTTAGCCTCCTAATATTTTAATACTCAAAGCACTTCCATGGCCACATGTAGAGAATCAATTGAAGAGTGTGGCATGAGGGAGAGATTGAAAAATCTGGAGGAGAATGAGGAGTTAGATTTTGTATTGGAACAATTGGAGGAACCTATGATTGTTGAAGAGAATGAAACCCCTCGAAGAAGATTGAAATTGATGTTAATGAGGAAAGTGCACAACCTCCAAGACAAGTTGTGAATGAAGACTTAGAGGGAATGGAGCAAGAATTGAGTTTCCTTGGTGATGAAGATCATGCATCAAACCTTCTTGGTGGTGAATCCTTTGAACTTGAAGAACCTTCTCCTGGTAAGATAGAAAGCAATGCGGAGGTAGATTTTTCTCATCCTCCCATTTATGATTTGAGTGATGGAGAAGAGTTAGATGACATTAATGAGCAAAGGATTGAAATTGAGAAAAGTTGTCAAGAGGTGGGGGTAATCAAAGAAGTGCACAAGGGAGTGGAGCTTACAAGACCAATGGAAATACTTCTCCCCAAGCCATCACCATCCATCCTTTCATTCAAGTGGGTAAATCTCTCATCCCTAAGCTTTATGATTCCACTTGAATATGGTTTGCTTGAAATGGATAGACAACTTAGATCTTTTTGTAGCTTTAAGAGCAAAAGGGAGATGGTTAGTGGTTGGCATTGTAAATCAAAGTTCATAATGGTTGCATGCTCAAAGCTTAATAGCAAGGGTTGGTGTAGAACTAGATTGCTTGGGTCTAGGATGATGTTTGGCCACTTGAGTGAGAATTCCGAGATTATGGCACCCAAATAGAATAATGATGATCAATTTGAAGATGGGTGTAGAAACAAGATATGGGATCCCGGCATACATGAGGATCAATTTTGGGAGCACTTAGCTTGTGTGGAACTCCATCAAGGCTTGGTGGCATTAATTTTAAAGAATGGAACTTATTTGAGATTCAAGCATTGGTGGATGTTCAAGGATGGATTCAAGCACAAGCCACCATGACAAAGAGCTTCCCAAAATATCCAACTTAAGGACAATAAATGAAAGTGCTAGGTAAGAGACACCCCACCCTGGTAAACTCTTTTCATTTCTCTCTTTTGTAAATATTGGTAGAAATTTGTTTAATTTCAAGTTTTGTTTAGTTAGTTGAGTTTATTTGGTAGTTTAGTATGTTAAATAAGGTTTTATGGAGTTTTGATAGCTGTTTGGAGGTTTGGAATGCTTGGTTTGGTGCAAAAACATGAAAAATTTTGAAAAATAGAGCACCAACTCAGTCGTACGCGTCACCCACGCGTACGCGTGGATCCATAAGTTTCACCCCTCTATACATGAAACCAAGAGTTGTGACCACCTCATGCCAACTTTATGCCCGAGGTACAACCCTACCCACGCATACGCGTCGTTTCTCTTAATAACACACCACGCGTACACGTGACCTATGCGTATGCATCGATCCCATTTCACCTCACCACGCGCACGCGTCCCTCTTCGCATACGCATGGATTGCCCTGCATCAACCATCTTCTTTTCTTCTCCTCTTTCCATTTCTTTTCTTCTTCTTTCTTTTCTTCTTTTCTTTCCCTTCTTCAGCCGTCATCCAACACTACCAAATACCATCTAAACCATTTCTTTTAGTTATATAGTTGGTTAGTTGTTTAGATAGTTAAATTTTCATTTAGTTTTTTGTTTTTCATTATAAGTGTTGGATTATTAATATTGTTTGTTGTTATTGCTGCCTAGTACTAAATAGAATGTTAGTTTAACATCATTGTTGCTAATTCCTTGTTGGATTTTATTGTTGAAGTTATATCCTGCTACTTGGTTTTGAGTTTCTTTGTTGAACATTTTTGAATACCAAGTGAATGAAAATTGCCCTCAAACTTCTTCAAATATTTTTGAATTGCATGATTTGGCCAACATGTGATTTGAATCCTTTTCTTTGATTAGACAATTTCATGATGGATGTTGTGCATTTGTCTTAATACATTGTGTCTCTTGATCATATGCATCTATATGTTATATATTTGCTTGAATGCTTTCATGCTTCTTATTGCTTACTTGGTTATCTTAACCTATGAGTTTAGAGCATCTCAAGCACACTAGAATGAGTGAAGTGCATGCCTCTTTTGTGAAATTATGACAAAGCTTTTTATACTAGTGTGCCTGTGTTCTAAACCGCGCGCAACTTAGAACCCACTCACTTATTTTTCATCATGTCACACATTGGGTCACTCATTTCATTCTAGTGAATTACCTCATTCAAACAATATATGCTTCCTTGATTTTGCATTTACTTGTCTTCTTATCCTATTTTCTATTTTCAGGATGTTTGCCATAAGCAAAAATGAAAGCGGGAAGAAAGAACATGCAGCAACTGGTTGACCTACCAGCTGAAGGTAGCAACTCAGAGAGTTTCCGCACCCCCTTGCTCATCTTAGAATGCACCGAGGACGGTGCAAACTTTTAAGTGTGGGGAGGTCGTCTGATGCCAGGGCATCTAGGCCAGTTTCACTGACCTTTTCTTTACTGTTTTAGGGTAGTTTCATGCATTTTCTTAGTGAATAAGGCAAGTTTTGGATGAAAATACACTTACACCTTGATTCAAGCAACTATTGTGAATTTCATATGATTTCATGAGGATTTTGCTAGAATTGCATGATAAATTGATGATGCATAATCTCATGACTTTGGCTAGAGCTTTGATGTACTTTATTTGCTTGATTTCAGGGCAAAGGAAGCAAGGAAGAACCACGTTAGTACTCACCTTAATCTAGTTAACGTGAACACTAACGTGGAATGGCAAATAGCTTGCAATGTTAATGAGAAAAGTGATCACCAATAACGCCTGCGAAGCCATCAATAGCTCACGTTACTTGCCACGTTAACTAAGTTAACGTGGAAACAAAAGAGAACTCCAACGTTAGTGGAAAACGTGAACACCACTAACGTTATACTCCAACGTTAGGGGTAAACATGAACACCACTAACGTTCCAAGACTTGGCAATGAGCTACGTTAAGAGTCACGTTAACTAAGTTAACGTGAACTCTAACGTAGAAGAGAAGAACAACGCCAACGTTAGTGACACTCACCTTTGTTACTAACGTTGGATGAACTAGCATTGCCTACGTTAGTAGTCACGTTAAGACCACTAACGTGAGAGTTAACGTGGAGTTGAGGATTGATCAGCCAACGTTAGTGACACTCACTTTTGTCACTAACGTTGGAAGATGGCATTACTACTGTGTTAAGAGCCACGTTAACTTAGTTAACGTGAGCTCTAATGTGAAGAATAGAGGCACTTGGAGCGTTAGTGACAAAGGTAAGTGTCACTAACGCTCTCGAAGGTGAAGCATACCCACGTTAAGAGCCACGTTAGTTACACTAACGTGAACTCTAATGTAGGGACAAAAGGCACATAGCAACGTTATTGGGAAAGGTGAGTCCCAATAACGCTTGCGAAAGGGGCATAAGCCAATGTTATTGGGAAAAGTGAGTCCCAATAACGTTAGCAAAGATGTAGAAGGCAACGTTAGTGGTCATGTTAGTGCTACTAACGTTGAAGTTAACATGAGGTATTTGAGGGTGGAACGTTAGTGGAAAAAGTGATTGCCACTAACGTTCTCAAACCCACAATGTCACTTAACGTTAATCTCACTAACGCCCATGCCTAATTCATACTTCTCTGCAAGTTGGGCCCACTAAAGATTAGAACATCTTCAACTCAAGATCCAGAGCCCACATCCAAGACTTGAAGAACTCACTAGAAGATCAAGAGGAGTAATATATATAGGAGTAGTTTTGAACTATAGAGAGGCTTGGCACTTTGGAGAACTACCTCTGTATATTTACTTTTCTGCACTTTTAGCATGGATTCTTCTTTTCTGCCATTTTTTATTTCTAGAGCTATGAACAACTAAACCCCTTTCATTGGGTTAGGGAGCTCTGTTGTAATTTGATGGATCAATTATAGTTTTCATTCCTCTTCTTCTTTCTTTTCTCTTGATCTTACTAGAAAGCTTTCGATCTTCATCTAATTGGATTGTTATCTTGGGAAAGAAACTCTCCATAATTGGATCTCCTCTGAGCCTTGGAAAAGGGATGAGGAAATCATGCTAGAAACGCTTTCTCATGTTGGACCAAATTGGGGTTTGGGTGGATATAGTGACATGTAATCCTCCCAACACTTTGATTTGGAAATACATGTGGTATAATCAAAGAATTGGGAAATTGTTCAAGCTTAGAGAGATTGGATTAACAAGGAATTGGAATCTAATCACCTAAGATTGCCAAGGAGATCAATAGATGCATTGATTGAGGAAGAGATGAAAATGAACTTGATTTGGAGAATACAACATCTCCTGAGCCCAATGAATTC
>NC_029772.3:57467736-57481471 GCF_000817695.3 Arachis duranensis | reverse complement strand
CATTTTCTGTTATTTACTTTCCTGCCATTTAATTTTTCTGTAATTCTCAACTACATCCTGCTTATAACTAGCATAATCTTCCAATTAAAATTGCTTGACCAATCAATCCTTGTGGGATTCGACCTCGCTCTATTGTGAGTTTTTACTTGACGACAATTTGGTATACTTGCCGAAGGGAAATTTGTTGAGAGACAAGTTTTCATGCATCAAGTTTATGGCGCCGTTACCGGGGATTGATTTTGAATCAACAATGATTAAGTTGGAAGATCACTAGATTGAGCATTTTTCTTTTTTTATTTGTTATTTGATTTGGTCGATTACCTTCAGTTTGTTTAGTTTCTTCCTCATCCCCTTCACCCTATTTGTTTTTCTTTCTTTTTCTTTGTTAATTACAATTCTGCTCACTAACCCACTAACTGTCTGATAATTTGCATCACTCACACTAACAATTACTCTAACAAGAATAATCTCTTCATTTTATCTCTTGCTGTGAGTTTTTTTAGTTGTCTGACAGGGAAAAGAGAGGGAGCTTCAACTTCCTTCGATTCAAAACCTGAAAGGACCCTTTGGAGACTAAGGAGGGAAGCAAGAGGGAAAGGAATTGTTGGTGCTGAGGAAGAGGAAGAGTACTTTGAACCCAACATGAAAGAGAATTTGGAAAACAATCATGAAGAAGAAGCTCACAACCATGCTAGAAAAGGCCCTGCAAACCGTGCTGGGCAAGAAAGGAGAGTTCTAGGCTCCTACATTAATCCTAATCTAGGAAATTGTGGAAGTAGCATCCAGAAGTCCACCATACATGCCAATAACTTTGAACTAAAACCCCAGCTCATCACCCTTGTTCAGAACAATTGTTCATTTGGAGGAAGTGCTCAAGAAGACCCCAATTAATACCTAACCACCTTCCTGAGAATTTGTGACACTGTGAAGTCTAATGGAGTCCACTCGAATGTCTATAGGCTGCTCTTGTTCCCTTTTTCACTCAGGGACAAGGCATCCAAATGGCTTGAATCCTTCCCAAAGGAGAGCTTAACAAATTGGGAAGATCTAGTGAACAAATTTTTGGCAAGATTCTACCCTCCTCAAAGAATTAACAGGCTGAGAGCTGAGGTGCAGACTTTCAGGCAGCAAGATGGTGAGACTCTCTATGAAGCATGGGAGAGATTCAAGGACTTAACAAGAACATGCCCACCAGATATGTTCAATGAATGGGTTCAACTTCACATTTTCTATGAAGGGCTATCCTATGAGTCAAAGAAGGCTGTAGATCATTCATCAGGAGGCTCTCTAAACAAGAAGAAAACCATTGAAGAAGCCATAGATGTCATTGAAACAGTTGCTGAGAACGACTACTTCTATGCCTCCGAAAGAAGTAACACTAGAATAGTAATGGAGCTGAACCACATGGATGCATTGCTAGATCAAAATAAGATGATCACCAAGCAGCTAGCAGATCTTACTAAGAAGGTGGAGGAAAACCAAGTTACAGCAGCCATCACTTCATCACCAGCTCAAGAAGGAGTGAATATAGGAGAAGAAGGTGACTGGGAGCAAGCCAACTATGTTGGAAACTCACCTAGACAAATCCATGATCCATACTCCAAAACTTACAACTCTGGATGTTGAAATCACCCCAACTTTAGGTGGGGAAATCAACAAGACCAAGGTCAAGATCAGAGACACTACAACCTCAATTCCAACAACAATGCAACTCACCAATACACCTCACAAAGATCCTATCAACACCCACCTAACCAACCTTCTCAACCACCTAATCTCAACCCACTATCTCTAACAGATGATAGACTTTCAAAGATCGAGGCTCTACTTGAAGATCTATGCAAGGAAATTCAAGATAGTAAAGCTTTCCCTGAAGAAGTGCAATCCAACATGCAGAATCAAGATGCTGCCATCGAGAAACTGGAAACACAGATTGAATTCTTATTCAAGCAAGCCCCTGGACACAACAATTGCAGCAATATTAACTCAGTGCCAAGGGAGGAATGTCAAGCCATCACCCTCAGAAGTGGGAAGGAATTGAAGGAGACCCACAAGAAACCACTAGAGAAGGAATTGGATGAAGAAAACAAGGGACATGAGGAAGCTCGAACCTCCACCCCTAAGTCACATCAAGAAGGAGAAGCACTCAAACCATGCATCTCAAAAGCTCCATACCCCCAGCAGCTACAATTAAAGAAGAGGGGAGAGGATAACCAATTCTCAAAATTCTTGGAAATCTTTAAGAAACTACAAATAAACATACCCTTTGCTGAAGCTATAGAGCAAATGCCACTCTACGCCAAGTTCTTGAAGGAATTGATGACCAAGAAGAGAAGCTAAAAGAACAATGAGACCGTGGTACTCACCAAAGAATGTAGTGCCATCATCCAACACAAATTGCCCCAGAAATTGAAGGATCCTGGGAGTTTCCAAATCCCTTGTATCATCGGGGAAATCACAGTAGAAAAGGCTCTATATGACCTAGGAGCCAGCATAAATCTAATGTCTTTAGCAATGATGAAAAAAATGAAGATTGAGGAGGCCAACCAACAAGAATGGCCCTGCAACTAGCAGATAGATCATTCAAGTTTCCCCATGGGATAGTAGAAGACTTGTTGGTGAAGGTGGGAGACTTCATCTTTCCAGTAGATTTCATAGTATTAGACATGAAGGAAGGAGCTAAGACTTCCATCATTCTGGAAAGGCCATTCTTGGCCACTGCCAGAGCCATTATTGATGTCCAAAAGGGTGAACTTGTCCTTAGATTACACGAGGAGAAAATGACATTCAATGTATTTAAGGCCATGAGTTACCCACACAACTCATTGGGAGAATGCATGAGGTTGGACTCAGTGGAGGCTTTGGTGCAAGAAACTCTTGAAGAAGAACTTGAGACATCAACAGAAGAAGAATTAGCAGCAACGAAGAGGTTGCAACCGCTGAAATGCATGTTCAAGGCAGGCTAGAAGAAAAAGAGGAAAGACAAGAAGTGCCCAAACTTGAGCTTAAAGAACTGCCACCCACTCTCAAGTATGCATACTTGGGAGAAAATAAAAGTTATCCAGTGATCATAAATTCAGCCCTCAGCCAAGAACAAGAGGAAAAGTTGCTTTAAGTCTTGCAAAAACACAAGGATGCCATTGGATGGACACTTACTAACTTGAAAGGAATCAGTTCAGCAATATGCATGCATAAGATACTCTTGGAAGAGGGTGCCAAACCTTCCATTCAGCCCCAAAGAAGGTTAAATCCAGCAATGAAGGAAGTAGTGCAGAAAGAGGTTATGAAGTTGTGGCAGGGAGGAGTAATCTATCCAATTTCAGATAGCCCATGGGTCAGTCCAGTTCAAGTGGTTCCCAAGAAAGGAGGAATCACTGTGGTGCCCAACGAAAGGAATGAGCTAATTCCTACAAGAACCATCACAGGTTGGAGAATGTGTATTGACTACAGGAAGCTCAATGAAGCCACAAGAAAAGATCATTTCCCACTTCCTTTCATGGATCAGATGCTGGAAAGGCTTGTAGGACATGCATATTATTGTTTTCTATATGGTTATTCAAGATATAACCAAATTGTGGTTGATCCAAGAGACCAAGAGAAAACATCATTCACCTGCCCATATGGAGTGTTTGCCTACAAGCGCATGCCATTTGGGCTATGTAATGCACCCGCAACTTTTCAACGCTGCATGATTTCCATCTTTTCAGATATGATAGAGAAGTTCATTGAAGTTTTCATGGATGACTTCTCAGTATTCGGAGACTCCTTCCCTAATTGCCTAAACCATCTGGACTTGGTATTGAAAAGATGTCAAGAAACCAATTTAGTATTGAATTGGGAAAAATGTCACTTCATGGTGACAGATGGAATAGTTCTTGGCCATAAAGTTTCTAAGCAAGGCATTGAGGTAGACAGAGCTAAGGTGGAGCTAATTGAAAAGTTACCTCCACCAAGTGATGTCAAGGCAATTAGGAGCTTTTTGGGACATGCTGGCTTCTACAGAAGGTTTATTAAAGATTTTTCAAAGATAGCCAAGCCCTTAAGCAATCTCCTAATGTCTGATACACCATTTATTTTTAATGAGAAATGCATGCTAGCATTTGAAAACTTGAAAAAGAGGCTATCCTCAGCTCCTATCATCACCCCACATGATTGGAATTTACCATTCGAACTGATGTGTGATGCATCTGATTTCGTAGTTGGGGCAGTGTTAGGATAGAGAAAGAAAATTTGGTGCATGTCATATATTATGCCAGCAAGATCCTTAATGATGCTCAACGGAATTATACCACTACCGAAAAGGAGTTGCTGGCAATAGTTTTTGCATTTGACAAATTTAGATCATATCTTATTGGCTCTAAAGTTATTATTTTCACTGATCACACAGCACTCAAATATCTATTTGCCAAACAGGAGTCAAAACCAAGACTAATCAGATGGATCTTATTATTGCAAGAATTCAACATTGAGATTAGAGACAAAAAGGGTGTGGAGAACAAAGTGGCAGACCATCTATCCAAAATCCCTTGTGAGAAGGATGATACCCATGGTACAAGTGTAAATGAATTCTTCCCAGATGAACAGCTAATGATGATTCACAAAGCACCCTGGTTTGTGGATATTGCCAATTTTAAAGCAGTCGGTGACTTACCCCTTGGAATCAACAAATATCAAAGAAGAAAACTTATCAATGATGCCAAGTATTTCATTTGGGATGAACCCTACCTCTTTAAGAAATGCTCAGATGGAATTCTTAGGATGTGCATCTCAGAAGAAGAAGGACGAGAAGTCCTGTGGAGTTGCCATAGTGCTAGTTATGGAGGTCACTTTGGAGGAGAAAGAACTGCCGCAAAGGTGCTGGAATGTGGGTTCTTCTGGCCCACTATCTTCAAAGATGCTAAGGAATTGGTGAGAAGCTGCAACGAATGCCAAAGGGCTAGCAACCTGCCCAAGAGAAATGAGATGCCACAGCAATACATTCTAGAGCTTGAACTGTTTGATGTATGGGGAATCGATTTCATGGGACCATTCCCACCCTCATATTCAAACAAGTTTATCTTGGTTGCAGTAGACTATGTATCTAAGTGGGTGGAGGTAGTGGCGACCCCAACCAATGACAACAAGGTAGTCATAAACTTTCTTCGAAGGAATATCTTCACCAGGGTTGGAGTCCCACGAACCCTCATCAGTGACGGAGGGAGCCATTTCTGCAATAGACCATTGGAAGCCTTACTCCTACGATATGGGGTGAAGCAAAAGGTTGCTACACCTTATCATCCCCAAACAAGTGGACAAACAGAGATATCTAACCGAGAGTTGAAAAGGATTCTGGAAAAGACTATGGGGATATCAAGAAAGGAGTGGGCGAAGAAGCTAGATGATGCTCTTTGGGCATACAGGACAGCCGTCAAAACACCAATTGGGATGTCCCCATATCAACTGGTGTATGGTAAGGCTTGTCACTTGCCATTAGAGCTGAAGCACAAGGCCTCCTGGGCCCTTAAAATATTGAACCTAAACAGCACTGCTGCTGGTGAAAAAAAGGTCCTACAGCTTCAAGAATTGGAAGAGTTTAGATCTCAAGCCTATGAAAATACCAAGATCTACAAGGAAAAAGCAAAAAAGAGACATGATCTCAACTTGGTACCAAGAAGTTTCGAAGAAGGGCAACATGTGCTTCTCTACAACTCTAGACTGAAACTCTTTCCTGGAAAACTCAAATCAAGATGGTCGGGACCCTTTCTAGTCACAAAAGTCTCACCTTATGGACACATAGAAATAATGGAAGAGGACTCAAAGAGAAGATTCACTATGAATGGACAAAGACTCAAACACTACTTGGGCAGCATGGGGGAAACCCCCAAACAGAAGTATAACCTCAACTAAGGAAAGAATCGTCGAGCTAGCGACACTAAAAAAGCGCTTTGTTGGGAGGCAACCCAACATGAGGTAACTCTCTTTTCATAAGACTTTCAATAAAAATTTCAAGTTGGATTCTCTGTAGTGTGAGGAGCTAAGTTTGGTGTTACACACCAAAAACAATTCAAAGATGAATATAGGGCTATAAGTTTGGTGTTCCACCAAAAACTCCAGCTGAAGAATGCATTGAAACCCTTAGTAATGAAGCATTGCTCTAGCAATCAGAGAACTCACTTGACAGAGGCTTAACCTCTAATACATAAATTGTCTTTTTAGCTCATAGTTGTTTCTTAATAAAAAGCACACAAAGTTCTTACATGCATTCAATTTGTCAAAGTAAGCAAAGAACTAAGTTTGGTGTTCACACACCAACTTAAGTTCAGAAGCTCACAAGCACACATGCATGCTGACCCTTTTCCAAGTGCTTGGAGAACAAGCAACTTTCAATAGTGTTACAGGAATTCAATCAATCTCAGGGAATGAGCATACCACATCATCCAAGGAAACAGACAAGGATGCAAACTCTAGGATGAGAATACCAAGGAAGATATCATGAGGTTGTATCAAACCATCTAAAAATGCAGAACTCTAAGTAAAAAAATGATTGAATAGAACCTGCATATTTTACTTGTTCCTCTTTATTCACATCCAAGTGTGCTAACTTAGTGTCCCTGGTTTTCACTTTCACCTTCTTACTTGTATGCTTGTCCTTTAAGTTAATCAAAAAGAAAATGTTATGAAAAGAACAAGAGTGAAGTTATTTTGAGAAGTAGGTTCTGAATGTTTGTGGTAGGATGATTAGTAAGCTATGTTGGTTCACCAAACAAGGAAAGAAAGCAACTATCTATCCTAAGTCCTATGTTTGAAACACATCCTTTGAGACTAACTAAACAATAAGATCCCAATAAGAAAAGAGAAAGAGCAATAAAAGTGAAAAAGAAAGAAACACAATAAGAAACAACGCTAGGCACCAAGGGTTTCAAAATTGAGGCATGTGTCTGTGGTGTTTATGTGCAAGGGATATACTTGGATGAATAAGCTCTTAGGGGTGCCTTATCACTTGGTAACTTGGATTAACTAATCCGAGATTATCAGCTGAAAGTCCACTATCAAGAGTAACCTTTGCTACAGAGCACTTAGTAACCCAAAGAGGTGCTAGACACCAAGGTCTCAAGAAAGAAAAATAACAAACCATGTGCATGTGCATAAAGAGTCGCCCTCTTACAGAGCACTTAGCCAAAAGAAGAAGGTAATAACATTGAAAAAGAAGGAAGGATCAACAAAAAAAAAGGGAGTCTCAAAGGATGCAATCATGAAAGTGACCAAGGAACTGATAAAGGCTTGAAACCTAAAGGGAAATAACCTAAGTTGCTATGCATGAAACCCCATAAACCAGGAATTCTACTTCTATTTTATCTTCTTGTTCTTTCATTTCATTCTTCCTATGTTTCAGTACTTGCTTAGGGACAAGCAAGCTTTAAGTTTGGTGTTGTGATGCCAGGGCATCAAGGCCAGTTTCACTGACCTTTTCTTTACTGTTTTAGGGTAGTTTCATGCATTTTTTTAGTGAATAAGGCAAGTTTTGGATGAAAATACACTTACACCTTGATTCAAGCAACTATTGTGAATTTCATATGATTTCATGAGGATTTTGCTAGAATTTCATGATAAATTGATGATGCATAATCTCATGACTTTGGCTAGAGCTTTGATGTACTTTATTTGCTTGATTTCAGGGCAAAGAAAGCAAGGAAGAACCACGTTAGTTCTCACGGTAATCTAGTTAACATGAACACTAACGTGGAATGGCAAATAGCTTGCAACGTTAATGAGAAAAGTGATCACCAATAACGCCTGCGAAGCCATCAATAGCTCACGTTACTTGCCACGTTAACTAAGTTAACGTGGTAGTTAACGTGGAGACAAAAGAGAACTCCAACGTTAGTGGGAAACGTGAACACCACTAACGTTCTACTCCAACGTTAGTGGTAACCGTGAACATCACTAACGTTCCAAGACTTGGCAATGAGCTATGTTAAGAGTCACGTTAACTAAGTTAACGTGAACTCTAACGTAGAAGAGAAGAACAACGCCAACGTTAGTGACACTCACCTTTGTCACTAACGTTGGATCAACTAGCATTGCCTACATTAGTGGTCACGTTAAGACCATGATAAACCCATATTTCATGGTTTATCTTGTGCTCAATTGAGTGGTTTTTATCTACTCTTTACCCACTTATTCATACTATTTGCATGTTTTACATTTTCCTTCCTAATTATGTGCTTTGATTGAAAACATTCTTCTTTGACCTTAATTTTATTAATATTAATTCTCCTTTTATACCATTAAATGCCTTGATATGTGTGTTAAGTGTTTTCAAAGATTACAAGGCAGGAATGGCTCAGAGGATGGAAAGGAAGCATGCAAAAGTGGAAGGAATACAAGAAGTTGGAGAAACTGCGAAGCTGTCCAACCTGACCTCTTCACACTCAAACGGCTACAACTTTAGCTATAGGGGTCCAAACGATGCGGTTCCAGTTGCGTTGGAAAGCTAACGTCCGGGGCTTCGATTTGATATATAATTTTCCATAGCTACCCCGACGCCAGGCAATGCAAACGCGTGGGTCACGTGGACGCGTGACCTGGCAGGAACGCAACCCGCGCGGCCGCGTGAGCCATGCGGCCGCGTCACTTTTCCGCGACCTGTACGGACCAGAAAATGCTGGAAGTGATTTCTGGGCTGTTTCTGACCCAGTTTTCGGCCCAGAGAACACAGATTAGAAGCTATAAAGTGGGGGAATGCATCCATTCATAATCATGCTCTCATAATTTACTTTTCCATGTTTTAGATGTAGTTTTGGAGAGAGAGGTTCTCGCCTCTCTCTCTCTCTTAGGATTTAGGTAGTGTTTTTAGAAATTAGGATTTAG
Source organism: Arachis duranensis (assembly GCF_000817695.3). NCBI lineage: Eukaryota > Viridiplantae > Streptophyta > Magnoliopsida > Fabales > Fabaceae > Arachis > Arachis duranensis. The sequence continues at coordinate 57,472,621 of NC_029772.3, read as the reverse complement.
GACTTCTCTTAGCTTTCTAGAGTGACTCTCAATCCCAGGTTTAATATTCCTTTTTACTATTTAATTTCTCTTTTATATTTTGATTACTCTGAAGCCTTTATTATGTTTGATTGATGTTGCCCAATTGGCTGTTGATGACATTTTTATTTAATGATAATTGAGGTATTTTCAGTTTATAATTATTCTCTTTGAATTAAATTGCAATTACTTCTCATCTAAGGATATTTTTATTATTCCAGCAATTTTATTTTTTTTCCTTTTGGTTCTGATTAAGAATTTAGTAACTCAACAATTATCAGTAACTCAACAGTTATTAAACTCAACGTAATTAATAATCGTTATCTTGCTAATTGAACTGAACCTAAATAATCCCAACCTTTTCTTAGGAAATAATTAGGATTCAAAGGTCAGTTTAATTAGTCCCTTGACTTTTCTTTGCCCTGGCAAAGGTTGACCAAGTAGAGTTTAGATTCAACTTTTATTATAGTTGAGAGAGATAACTAAGTTAGACCTCTAAATTCCCTTATCTTGCCAAAAGTTGTTTTACAATTATTATTTATTTTTAATTGCCATTTAATTTAAAATGGCGCCATTGTCGGAGAATTGCAAACGTGTGCCTTATTATTGGTTATTGTAAATAATAAAAAAAATTATTTTGCTGGTTTATTTATTTTTGTTTTTAATTTTTATTAATTACTATGATTTCTCACCCCTCTCGCTTTGAGTTTGGTTCTAATTTTGTTGAAGGAGATAGAAACCATAGCAGGAATATGCATCAAGGTCAGACCAATCAAGGATAGATAGAGCCAAAAGGATCTAATCAACCCTTTAGGCAACAACACCATCCTAGATATCATGGACAAAGACCAGGCTACAATGCATCCCAAGCTGATAGATATGGTGGACCACCTTGTAGCTACCAACAAGCCCCACCCTATGCTCAGAGATCATCCTTTCAACACAACCCCAACCCACCACACTCACAAGCCCCTTTCCGCCATTCACCTCCATATAACCCTAACCCTCAACCACCATACCAACCACCTTATGAGCCATATGAACCATATATAAAACCACCCCAATTCCAACCCAATTACTCCCAAGAACCACCACCTCAATATTTGCCATCTCCACATCCATCAATTCAAGAGCACTATGATCCTACTTATGATAGCCGAGCGCGACAAGAATCAACGGATAGTCTCACGAAAACATGTGCAAAACTTCAAGCAACCATTTGCCAACTGGGTCAAGCGATAAATCAATTAGCTTCCCGACGTTCGGACACTCAAGGAACCCCCATGGCTTCATGTGGACAATCTAATGAAGAACGTAGCATGAAGGAGACATTAGAAACTCCGGAGGACAATGAGGAACATGGCTTTGTATTGGAACAAGTGGAGAAAACTATAATAGTTGCAGAGGAAGAAATGATTGAAGATTTAGGAGATGCAGAACCTCCATGAGAAAGTCCAGTCATAGAACCCCTTTCCAAGACGTTTGAAATTGATGCTGAGGAGGGTGTACAACCTCCAAGGCATATCACAGTTGAAGATTTGGAAGAGGTTGATCAAGAGATGGAGATTCAAGAAGAAGAAGCACAACCTCCCATGCCCTTGGAAAGCAATGAAGGGAAGATTAAATTGGAAGAGAGCTACCAAGAGGAAGATGTTGAAATTGAAGAAGCTTGCAAAGAGGTGGTAGTTATCCGAAAAGAGCACAAGGGAGTGGAGTTTTCAATTTCATTAAAAATACCTCCCCCTAAGTTGCCATCATCCTTCACAACTTTCAAGTGGGTAAAATTCATATCCCTTAGTTTTCGAATTCCACTTGAATACGGGCTACTGGAGACGGATGGTCAACTTAGAGCTCTGTGTGACATTAAGAGTAAGCGGAAGATGGCCAGTGGTAAGAATTGTCCTGCAAGGTTCATCATGGCTGGAAGCTTTAAGTTTAAACGCAAAGGTTGGTATAAAGCTCAACTGAATGGGTCTAGGAAGCTGTTTGGCAGCTCTAGTGAGAATTCAGATTGCTTGCTACCCGGATGGAATCATGTTGATCTACACAAAGACGGGTGCAAAGGCAAGGTCTGGGACCCCGAAATCCATTCTATCAATCACCACTCTTGGGGCCTTGTCACTTGCTTTAACTTACTTGAAGGCTTTCTGTGCCTAGTTTGGGACCCCGGAGGCTACTGGAAGTACAAACATTGATGGGGATTCCTAGATCAGTACAAGCATAAACCACCATAACAGGAAGCTCATCAAATGTCCAACTTAAGGACTATAACTAAAAAAGTGCTAGGTGGGAGACAACCCACCATGGTATGATCGTCCTTTTTCATTTTTATTTAGTTTTATTTTTTTTGAATTTTATTTTATTTTGTTATATTGAACCTGGAATTTTGCATCTCATTCACATTAAGCATTGCATTCTGCATTATGCATAGCATTCACATTAAGCATCGCATTCTGCATTTTTCAGATTAAAAAAAAAGCGAGCACGCGACGCGACCGCATCAGCGACGCGTCCGCGTCGCAAGGAGATGAGAGAATAATAAATTGAACAGAGTTACGCAGGAGCAGGGCTGGAGGCGCGCTATTAGCACAAATTGACTCCACGCGAACGCGTCGATGACGTGTCCGCGTCATTTGGAAAAATAGCCTCCCACACGACCGCGTCACCCACGCGGCCGCGTGACCTGAAATCGGCGTAAAAAGGGTGTATGGCCGAAAGTTGTGCTGGAATTGGACTGGACTCGTGCTAGAAGCCCAAGCCCTCCCATGCGACCGCGTGCCCCACGCGGCCGCGTCGTTTTCCAAAAATGGCCATCCACGCAATCGCGTCACCCACACGATCGCGTCACCCCAATTTTGGCAAATAAATTAATTTGAACAGAGAGTTGTGCAGGCGCGAGGCTGCACTCGCGCCAGAAGCATCACATGGGTCACGCGACCGCGTGACTGACGCAACCGCGTCCCCTTACTTAAAACGCAATCACGCGAACGCGTGCTCCACGCATCCGCGTCGCCTGTGCCGCACAACATATCCCAATTTGCCAAATATCTTATCTCTTCTTCCCCAATCCTAATTTTTCCCTCCCTCCTTTCTTCCTTACTTCTTCTTCCCTTCTTTCCCTTCTAATTCTTCTTATTTTTCTTTTTATTTTATTTTAATTCATTTGCATACTTTCATTCATTGCATTATTTTCATTGGTGTTAGAAATTTATTTGGGTAATTATTTACCATATTTTGCTTGTGGATTATTAAGGGAATTGTTTGACAATTATATTAATTTTTAAAGGGTTGCTTGCATGTTCAATTTAATACTTTCAAATAGATTATTTCCCGTGCATGCTATGTGTTTGTGAAAACGCCCGTATGGCATTGTGCACTATTTTTAAGATTTCTTTTAATCTACTACTATAAATGCCTGCTTTTCACAAATTCCCTTTACTATTTTATTAATTAAATATAATTGTTAATACAAACGTTATTGTTAGTTTCTCACGACTAACAATACATTAAAAGCTTTTGATGCTTGATCTATGCTACTCATGCCCTTGCGTACCGCCCTCCTCTTTGCTCTACCCCTTTGACTTCATGTGCCTTTCTCTTCTCTCTTTTTCAGGCTGGCCACCAAAACGGGTAAAGAGAAAGCCTCTACAAGAGAGCACCAGCTGAGGAACCACAACACCCGCCACCTGTACTTCTCAGCATGCACCGAGGACGGTGCAATCTTTAAGTGTGGGGAGGTCAATACCGATCTCCACGGGTTAGTTAGTGCCTTCTCAACACCAATGTGGGATTTTCTTTGTTAGTTCATTATTGCATTTGCATGTTTGATTGCATGTTTGTTTGATTTTGTGCATATTCTACCACTGCTTGGTTGAAATGATGAATTCTACTTCAAGAAAATTTTTAGAGCATTTCACTAATTTGAATTAAAACTTTTGTTAAACTTGTTTGAAGAAATTTTATTTTGGAACATGGTTTAGAGCTCGAACACACAAAACCAGTGAGATTTTGATCCTATTTGATTGGTTATATTTTATCAACCAATATTTTATTTTTGGTCTGTGTTATTCTCTCTAAAATTGCAATCCTTGTCTTGCTTGATTCTATATTTCTATTGTTTAATGTATGCATACACTTATATGATTGAGGCCTTGTTTCACTGAGCTTACATACCCATATGGCCTTAACCTTTTCATTATCTATTGTAAACCAATTTTGAGCCTATTTTACCGCTTTTGTTCTTTATTTTAGCACATCATTAACTCTAAGCGAAAAACAATAATGTCCTTAATTTGAATCCTTAGTTAGCTTAGACTAGTGACAATGCTTATGAATTAAGTGTGGGGAAGAGTGGGTTTGGAAACATCTGGTTTGAGAATTGAGTATGTTAGAATTTTCTGAAAATATAAAAGAAATGTTTAGGACATGTTCGTGCATTCAATAAATTAATCATATGCATTGAGAAAAACAAAAGAATATATATATATATATATATATATATATAAAAGAGCAAAATAAGTGAAAGGGGACAAAATGCCCCAAAGTAAGTGAAAGCGGCAATGCATATGTACTGTACTTAAAATTAGAATGCATGAATATGTGGAAAACATGGTTAATGGATGGCTAGATGTTGTATTATGATTACATAGATTGTTTAAGTTAGGTGGGAAAGTTTCAGTTAATTAAGGATTCAAATTTTAGTCCACTTAGCCAAATACAATCCTACCTTGACCCTAACCCCATTACAACCCTTAAAAGACCTCTTGATTTGTGTATTGGTGCATTAAATTTTTGTTGATTGTTAGATGAAGAGCAAGCTATAGAAAGCAAGATTAGTAGAGAATTGAGAGAATTGACCCTAGACACT
>NC_029772.3:57460146-57467522 GCF_000817695.3 Arachis duranensis | reverse complement strand
AGATTACAGGGCAGGAATGGCTCAGAGGATGGAAAGGAAGCATGCAAAAGTGGAAGGAATACAAGAAGTTGAAGAAATTGTTAAGCTGTCCAGCCTGACCTCTTCGCACTCAAACAGCTATAACTTTATCTATAGAGGTCCAAACGACGCGGTTTCAGTTGCATTGGAAAGCTAACGTCCGGGGCTTCGATTTGATATATAATTTGCCATAGCTGCCCCAACGCCAGGCGACGCGAACGCGTGACCTGGCAGGAACGCAACCCGCGCGACCGCGTGAGCCATGCGGCCGCGTCACTTTTCCGCGACCTGTACGGACCAGAAAACGCTAGAAGTGATTTCTGGGCTGTTTCTGGCCCAGAGAACATAGATTAGAGGCTATAAAGTGGGGGAATGCATCCATTCATAATCATGCTCTCATAATTTACTTTTCCATGTTTTAGATGTAGTTTTAGAGAGAGAGGTTCTCTCCTCTCTCTCTCTCTCTTAGGATTTAGGTAGTGTTTTTAGAAATTAGGATTTAGGACTTCTCTTAGCTTTCTAGAGTGACTCTCGATCCTAGGTTTAATATTCCTTTTTACTATTTAATTTCTCTTTTATATTTTGATTACTCTGAAGCCTTTATTATGTTTGATTGATGTTGCCCAATTGGCTGTTGATGACATTTTTATTTAATGATAATTGAGGTATTTTCAGTTTATAATTATTCTCTTTGAATTAAATTGCCATTGCTTCTCATCCAAGGATATTTTTATTATTCCAGCAATTTTACTTTTTTTCCCTTTTGGTTCTGATTAGGAATTTAGTAAATCAACAGTTATTAAACTCAACGTAATTAATAATCGTTATCTTGCTAATTGAGTTGAACCTAAATAATCCCAACCTTTTCTTAGAAAATAATTAGGATTCAAAGGTCAGTTTAATTAGTCCCTTGACTTTCCTTTGCCCTGGCAAAGGTTGACCAAGTGGAGTTTAGATTCAACTTTTATTATAGTTGAGAGAGATAACTAAGCTAGACCTCTAAATTCCCTTATCTTGCCAAAAGTTGTTTTACAGTTATTTATTTATTTTTAATTGCCATTTAATTCACTCATCATTTAAATTACTTGCTTCTCACCTTCTAAACCCCGATTACAACCTTTATAACCAATAATAAGAACATACTTCCTCGCAGTTCCTTGAGAAGATGACCCGAGACATACTTCCTCGCAGTTCCTTGAGAAGACGACCCGAGGTTTGAATACTCGGTCAACAATTTCTAAAGGGGTTTGTTACTTGTGACACCCAAAATGTTTGTACGAAGGGATTTTTGTCGGTTTAGAGACTATATCTACAACGTGACTGTTTTTATGACATTCTTTACTGGTAAAAATCCTAATGTTAGACCACTAACGTGAGAGTTAACGTGGAGTTGAGGATTAATGAGCCAACGTTAGTGACACTCACATTTGTCACTAACGTTGGAAGATGGCATTACTACCACGTTAAGAGCCACGTTAACTTAGTTAACGTGATCTCTAACGTGAAGAATAGAGGCACTTGGAGCGTTAGTAACAAAGGTAAGTGTCACTAACGCTCTTGAAGGTGAAGCATACCCACGTTAAGAGCCACGTTAGTTACACTAACGTGAACTCTAACATAGGGACAAAAGGCACATAGCAACGTTATTGGGAAAGGTAAGTCCCAATAACGCTTGCGAAAGGGACATAAGCCAACGTTATTGGGAAAAGCGAGTCCCAATAACGTTAGCAAAGATGTAGAAGGCAACATTAGTGGTCACGTTAGTGCCACTAACGTTGAAGTTAACGTGACGTATTTGAGGGTGGAACGTTAGTGGAAAAAGTGATTGCCACTAACATTCTCGAACCCACAATGTCACTTAATGTTAATCTCACTAACGCCCATGCCTAATTCATACTTCTCTGCAAGTTGGGCCCACTAAAGATTAGAACTGCTTCAACTCAAGATCCAGAGCCCACATCCAAGACTTGAAGAACTCACTAGAAGAACAAGAGGAGTAGTATATATAGGAGTAGTTTTGAACTATAGAGAAGCTTGGCACTTTGGAGAACTACCTCTGTATATTTACTTTTCTGCACTTTTAGCATGGATTCTTCTTTTCTGCCATTTTTTATTTCTAGAGCTATGAACAACTAAACCCTTTTCATTGGGTTAGGGAGCTCTGTTGTAATTTGATAGATCAATTATAGTTTTCATTCTTCTTCTTCTTTCTTTTCTCTTGATCTTACTAGAAAGCTTTCGATCTTCATCTAATTGGATTGTTATATTGGGAAAGAAACTCTCCATAATTGGATCTCCTCTGAGCCTTGGAAAATGGATGAGGAGATCATGCTAGAAATGCTTTCTCATGTTGGACCAAATTGGGGTTTGGGCGGATATAGTGACATGTAATCCTCCCAACACTTTGATTTAGAAATACATGTGGTATAATTAGTGACCACACTTCATCTCTTCCCATGAGCAATTAAATCAAGGAATTGGGCAATTGTTCAAGCTTAGAGAGATTGGATTAACAAGGAATTGGAATCTAATCACCTAAGATTGCCAAGGAGATCAATAGATGCATTGATTGAGGAAGAGATGAAAATGAACTTGATTTGGAGAATACAACATCTCCTGAGCCCAATGAATTCTTTAAGATTCTGCACTTCATTTTCTATTATTTACTTTCCTGCCATTTAATTTTTCTGCAATTCTTAACTACATCCTGCTTAGCTCAACTAGCATAATCTTCCAATTAAAATTTCTTGACCAATCAATCCTTGTGGGATTCGACCTCACTCTATTGTGAGTTTTTACTTAACAACAATTCGGTATACTTGCCGAAGGGAAATTTGTTGAGAGACAAGTTTTCATGCATCATCGTCCGACCGGTCGGCGTTTTTGGGTGACAAATTTCTAATCTTAACACTTTTGCATTTCATTTTATAGGCCTTTTAGGATTTTTAGTTGGATACATATATATAATAAGCTTAGTTAAAATAATGGAATTCTCCAAGAAAAACATTCTTTATAGGGCATTTCCATCCCAATTGATTTGAGTAAAAAAAACTTTTCATTGAACTTGCTTGAATTATATATTGTGGAACATGATTTTTGAGCTAAGAACACAAGCTTGTGAGATTTGAGCCTAATTGCGTGGTTACATCTTACAACCACTTATCTTTCTTCTTGTGTGCATTATTTTCTTTCTATGATTATAATCTTTGATTTGTTTGATTCTTTATGTTCATTATTTTGTGTATTCATGCATTTATATGATTGAGGTCATCATTTTATTTAGCTCACTTACTGGTGCACGAAATTGTGATCATCAATGGCGCCATCAACATGGTACGCTCAATTGCAATCTCAACTCTTTATCACAACTTCGCACAACTAACCAGCAAGTGCACTAGGTCGTCCAAGTAATAAACCTTACACGAGTAAGGGTCGATCCCATGGAGATTGTTAGTATGAAGCAAGCTATGGTCATCTTGTAAATCTCAGTCAGGCGGATTCAAATGGTAATGGAGGATTAATGATTAAAAGATGAATAAAACATAAAATAAAGATAGAGATACTTATGCAATTCATTGGTGAGAATTTCAGATAAGCGTATGGAGATGCTTTGTCCTTTCTGTCTCTCTGCTTTTCTACTGTCTTCATCTAATCCTTCTTACTCCTTTCCATGGCAAGCTGTATGTTGGGCATCACTGTTGTCAATGGCTACAGTCCCATCCTCTCGATGAAAATGTTCAACGCGCTCTGTGGTGGACGAAATTGTGATTGCCCTCTTTGTATTTGCATGAGATTTATTTAATGGCTCTTTGGCGTATGTGATCACAACTACGTTCAACTTAACCAGCAAGTGTACTGGGTCATCCAAGTAATACCTTACGTGAGTAAGGGTCGATCCCACAGAGATTGTTGGTATGAAGCAAGCTATGGTCACCTTGTAAATCTCAGTTAGGCAGATTAAAAGGTTTTGGGTTTCGAAAATTAATAAATAAATAGAAAATAAAAAGGGATAGAAATACTTATGTAAAACAATAGTGGGAATTTCAGATAAGTGTGTGAAGATGATGTGCTCCTCTCGTATCTCTATTTTCTTATTACATTCATCCAATCCTTCCTACTTCTTTCCATGGCAAGCTGTATGTAGGGCATCACTGTTGTCAATGGCTACATCCCATCCTCTCAGTGAAAACGTTCCTATGCTCTGTCACAGCACGGCTAATCATCTGTCGGTTCTCAATCAGGTTGGAATAGAATCTCTTGATTCTTTTGCGCTTGTCATCACGCCCAGCCTTCAGTAGTTTGAAGCTCGTCACAGTCATTCAATCCCAGAATCCTACTCGGAATACCATAGACAAGGTTTAGACTTTCCGGATCCTCATGAATGCCGCCATCTATCTAGCTTATACCACGAAGATTCTGTTGGGGAATCTAAGAGATATGCGCCCGGCCTAAGGTAGAACGGAAGTGGTTGTCAGTCACGTGCGTTCATAAGTGAGAATGATTATGAGTGTCACGTATCATCACATTCATCAAAGTGTTGTGCAACGTATATCTTGGAATAAGAATAAAAGAGAATTGAATAGAAAATAATAGTGATTGTATTGAAACTTGAGGTACAGCAGAGCTCCACACCCTTAATCTATGTTGTGCAGAAACTCCACTGTTGAAAATACATAAGTAAAAGGTTCAGGCATGGCCGAATGGCCAGCCCCTGAATGATCAAAGGACCGAATGATCCAAGACTACAAAGTCACAAGATTAAACTGTCAAAAGATGTCTAATACAATAGTGACTTATCCTATTTATACTAGACTAGCTACTAGGGTTTACATGAGTAAGTAATTAATGCATAAATCCACTTCCGGGGCCCACTTGGTGTATGTTTGGGCTGAGCTTGATCTATCCACGAGCTGAGGCTTTACTTGGAGTTGAACTCCAAGTTATAACGTGTTTTGGGCGTTCAACTCCGGATCATGACGTGTTTCTGGCGTTTAACTCCAGACAGCAGCATGTACTTGGCGTTCAACACCAAGTTACATCGTCAATTTCCAAGTAAAGTATGAACTATTATATATTGCTGGAAAGCTCTGGATGTCTACTTTCCAACGCCGTTAAGCGCGCGCCATTTGGAGTTCTGTAGCTCCAGAAAATCCATTTCGAGTGCAGGGAGGTCAGATTCCAACAACATCAGCAGTCCTTTTGTCAGCCTTTTTCAGAGTTTTGCTCAAGTCCCTCCATTTCAGCCAGAAATTACCTGAAATCATAGAAAAACACACAAACTCATAGTAAAGTCAAGAAATATGAATTTAACATGAAAACTAATGAAAACATCCCTAAAAGTAGCTTGAACTTACTAAAAACTACCTAAAAACAATGCCAAAAAGCGTATAAATTATCCGCTCATCAGGAGCTCACAACTGAATTATCATGGTTGGAAGAATACTAAATTGTATGGGATAGGAAGCTGTTTGGATGCCTTAGTGAGAATTCAGATTGCTTACCACCCAGATGGAATCATGATGATCCACTTCAAGACGGGTGTAGATACAAGATTTGGGATCCAGGCATACATGCGGATCAACTTTGGGAGCTCAAAGTTTGTGGAGAACCCCCCCTCCAGGCTTGGCATATTTGCTTGAGAATGATGAAGATTATTGGAAATCCAAGCATTGGTGGCAGTTCCAGGTTGAGTTCAAGCACAAGCCACCATGACAAGGAGCTCACCAAATGTCCATCTTAAGGACTTTAACTAAAAGTGCTAGGTGGGAGACAACCCACCATGGTATACTCATTCTTTTTCGGTCTTAGTTTTATTTTGTTTTGTTTTATTCTTATTTTCATTTTTTTCTATTTTTTTCATAAGTGTTCATCCATAATTTCTGCATATTCACCTGCATTTGCATTTGCATTCTGCATAAAAAAAAAGAAGAGAGGGAAAAGCACGCAACCACGTCACTGATGCGTCCGCGTCAAGGAAGACTTAACGAAAAAAGAGCATTTAACAGAAAGTCGTGCGATAGCTTGGCTGGAGGTGTATCTTAGGCACAAACACGCCCATGCGACCGCGTAACTGACGCGTTCGCGTCGTTTGCGAAATAGCCTCCACACGCGTCCGCGTCACCCACGCGAACGCGTGGCCCTGTAAAATCGACGTAAATTGGTGTATGCCAGTAAGTTGTGATGGAGCGGGGCTGGAACTATGCTAGAAGCACAAGCCCTACCACGCGAACGCGTGCCCCACGCGTCCGCGTCATTTTCAAAATATGACCACTTACACGATCGCGTAAATTACGCGAACTCGTCACCCTAAATTTTGGCAAATATGCGAATTAAACAAAAAGTTGTGCATACGCGAGGTTGCTCTGGCGCCACTATCGCAATTCACGTCACGCGTTCGCGTGACCAACGCATCTGCATCACTTCAAAATCACGCCAATCGCGCGAACACGTGCTCCACGTGTCCGTGTCACATGCGACGCACAGTTTATCTAGATCAGCGCCAACTATCTTATCTTTTCTTCCCCAATCCTAATTTTTCCTTCCTCTTTCTTACTTACTTATTATCTTTCATTTTATTTTACTTAATTTGTTTGCATATTTTTATTCATTGCATTTTAACTTTATGCATGTTTATATTTTCTTTTCTAAATTTATTATTTTTCCATTGGTGTTAAATTTTCTTATTCAACTGTTGTATCTTTTCTGGTATTATTTTGGTGCTTAGTGACTTGTTTTCCAATGTTCGGTGATATTATTTTTCTGTCAATGTCAATCTTTTACGACAACTGTATTCCTTTTGCATTGACATGAACTTACACTGTCTTTCAATACCCACACTCTTCCTCTTTGTTGCAACACCAAGAACACTTTGAAGATCATGATGAACATCAAGAACATAATTTTGAAAAATTTTTGATGCAAAGAAAACATGCAAGACACCAAACTTAGAGATCTTTAATGCATGGACTCTAACAAACAAAAAATGCATATGAAAAACAACAAACAACACAAAACAAGAAAACATCAAGATCAAACAAGAGGACTTATCAAGAACAACTTGAAGATCATGAAGAACACTATGAGTGCATGGGATTTTCGAAAAAATGCAAGAAAAATTTTAAAAGCATGCACCAAACTTAAAAATTAACACAAGACTCAAACAAGAAACACAAAATATTTTTTATTTTTATGATTTTCTTAATTTTTTTGGATTTTTATTAATTTTTTTCGAAAATAAAGTTTAGAAAAACGAAAAAGAAAAGAAAAATTTTGAAAAAGATTTTTGAAAAGAAAAGTACCTAATCTGAGCAACAAGATGAACCGTCAGTTGTCCAAACTCGAACAATCCCCGGCAACGG
>NC_029772.3:57454896-57459029 GCF_000817695.3 Arachis duranensis | reverse complement strand
TTTCTGGCGTTTAACTCCAGACAGCAGCATGTACTTGGCGTTCAATGCCAAGTTACGTCGTCAATTTCCAAATGAAGTATGAACTATTATATATTGCTGGAAAGCTCTGGATGTCTACTTTCCAACGCCGTTAAGAGCTTGCCAATTGAAGTTCTGTAGCTCCAGAAAATCCATTTTGAGTGCAGGGAGGTCAGATTCCAACATCATCAGCAGTCCTTTTGTCAGCCTTTTTCAGAGTTTTGCTCAAGTCCCTCAATTTCAGCCAGAAATTACCTGAAATCACAGAAAAACACACAAACTCATAGTAAAGTCCAGAAATGTGAATTTAACATAAAAACTAATGAAAACATCCCTAAAAGTAGCTTGAACTTACTAAAAACTACCTAAAAATAATGCCAAAAAGCGTATAAATTATCCGCTCATCACTCTGTCACAGCACGGCTAATCATCTGTCAGTTCTCAATCAGGTTGGAACAGAATCCAGTGATTCTTTTGCGTCTGTCACTAACGCCCAGCCTTCAGGAGTTTGAAGCTCATCACAGTCATTCAATCCTTGAATCCTACTCAGAATACCACAGACAAGGTTTAGACCTTCCGGATTCTCTTAAATGCTGCCATCAATTCTAGCTTATACCACAAAGATTCCGATTAAGAAATCCAAGAGTAAACATTCAAGCCTTGTTTGCTTGTAGAACGGAAATGGTTGTCAGGCACGCGTTCATAAGTGAGAATGATGATGAGCGTCACATAATCATCACATTCATCAAGTTCTTGAGTGCGAATGAATATCTTGGAACAAGAATTAGCTGAATTGAATAGAAGAACAATAGTAATTGTATTAATACTCGAGGTACAACAGAGCTCCACACCTTAATCTGTGGTGTATAGAAACTCCACTGTTGAAAATACATAAGAACAAGGTCTAGGCATGGCCGAGAGGCCAGCCCCCATAATCTAAGAACTAGACGTCCAAAGATGATCTAAAGATCTAAAGTGATCAAAATATGTCAAATACAATAGCAAAAGGTCCTATTTGTAGAGAACTAGTAGCTTAGGGTTTACAAAGATGAGTAAATGACATAAAAATCCACTTCCGGGCCCACTTGGTGTGTGCTTGGGCTGAGCATTGAAGCTTTCATGTGTAGAGACTTTTCGGAGTTAAATGCTAGCTTTTGTGCCAGTTTGGGCGTTTAACTCCCATTCTTGTGCCAGTTCCGGCGTTTTACGCCAAAATTCTTGAGCTGACTTGGAACGCCGATTTGGGCCATCAAATCTCGGGCAAAGTATGGACTATTATATATTTCTGAAAATCCCAGGATGTCTACTTTCCAACGCAATTGAGAGTGCACCAATTGGGCTTCTGTAGCTCCAGAAAATCGACTTTGAGTGCAGGGAGGTCAGAATCCAACAGCATCTGCAGTTCTTTTCAGCCTCTGAATCAGATTTTTGCTCAGGTCCCTCAATTTCAGCCAAAAAATACCTGAAATCACAAAAAAACACACAAACTCATAGTAAAGTCCAGAAAAGTGAATTTTAGCTAAAAACAAATAAAAATATAATAAAAACTAACTAAAACATACTAAAAATAATGCCAAAAAGCGTATAAATTATCCGCTCATCACAACACCAAACTTAAATTGTTGCTTGTCCCCAAGCAACTGAAAATAAAATAAGATAAAAAGAAGAGAATATGCAATGAATTCCAAAAATATCTATGAAGATCATTATTAATTAGATGAGCGGGGCTTTTAGCTTTTTGCCTCTAAACAGTTTTGGCATCTCACTCTATCCTTTGAAATTCAGAATGATTGGCTTCTATAGGAACTCAGAATCCAGATAGTGTTATTGATTCTCCTAGTTAAGTATGATGATTCTTGAACACAGCTACTTTATGATTCTTGGCCGTGGCCCAAAGCACTCTGTCTTCCAGTATTACCACCGGATACATACATGCCACAGACACATAACTGGGTGAACCTTTTCAGATTGTGACTCAGCTTTGCTAGAGTCCCCAATTAGAGGTGTCCAGGGTTCTTAAGCACACTTTTTTTGCCTTGGATCACGAGTTTATTTTTACCCTTGCCTTTTGGCTTTTTTTCTGCTTGTTTTCTCTCTCTTTTTTTTCGCACATAATCTCTCTCTCTCTCTCTCTCTCTCTCTCTCTCTTTTGTATTCACTGCTTTTTCTTGCTTCAAGAATCATTTTTATGATTTTTCAGATCCTCAGTAACATGTCTCCTTTTTTCATCATTCTTTCAAGAGCCAACATTCATGAACAAATTCAAAAGACATATGCACTGTTCAAGCATACATTCAGAAGTCAAAGTATTGCCACCACATCAAAATAATTAATTTGTTATAAAATTCAAAATTCATGCAATTCTTCTCTTTTTCAATTAAGAACATTTTTCATTTAAGAAAGGTGATGGATTCATAGGACATTCATAACTTTAAGGCATAGACACTAAGACACTAATGATCATAAGACACAAACATAGATAAACATAAGCATAAAAATTCGAAAAATAGGAAAATAAAGAACAAGGAAGTTAAAGAACGGGTCCACCTTAGTGATGGCGGCTTGTTCTTCCTCTGGAAGATCTTATGGAGTGCTTGAGCTCCTCAATGTCTCTTCCTTGCCTTTGTTGCTCCTCTCTCATGATTCTTTGATCTTCTCTAATTTTATGGAGGAGGATGGAATGTTCCTAATGCTCCACCCTTAGTTGTCCCATGTTGGAACTCAATTCTCCTAGGGAGGTGTTGATTTGATCCCAATAATTTTGTGGAGGAAAGTGCATCCCTTGAGACATCTCAGGAATTTTATGATGAGGAATTTCCTCTTGTCCATGTCTATGAGTGGGATCTCCTGTTTGCATTGAGCTCCTTCCACACAGATATCCATGAGGACTTGGTCCAACCTTTGATTGAAGTTGACCTTTTTTGAGTTTGAAAAGGGACCTCGGGGATCACCTTCTTCATGGCCACAACTTCATGGAAGTGGTCTTGATGCACCCTTGAGATGAATCTCTCCATCTTCCATGACTCGGAGGTGGAAGCTTTTGCCTTCCCTTTCCTCTTTCTAGAGGTTTCTCCGGCCTTAGATGCCATAAATGGTTATGGAAAAAAAAAGCAATGCTTTTACCACACCAAACTTAGAAGGTTTGCTCGTCCTCGGGCAAAAGAAGAAAGAAGAGAGTAGAAGAAGAAGAAATAGAGGAGATGGAGGTGGCTTTGTTTTTCGGCCAAGAGGGAGAAGTAGTGTGTAGGTTGTGTGAAAATGAAGGAGTGAAGATGGGTTTATATAGGGGGGAGAGAGGGGTAGGGTTCAGCCAATATGGGTGGGTTTGGGAGTGAAAGTGGTTTGAATTTGAATGGTGAGGTAGGTGGGGTTTTATGAAGGATGGATGTGAGTGGCAAAGAGAATGGTGGGATTTGATAGGTGAGGGGTTTTTGGGGAAGAGGTGTTGAGGTGATTGGTGAATGGGTGAAGAAGAGAGAGAGTGGTAGGGTAGGTGGGGATCCTGTGGGATCCACAGATCCTGAGGTGTCAAGGATAATTTATCCTTGCACCAAGTGGCGAGCAAAAATGCTCCTTCTGCCAATCCTGGCGTTAAACGCCGGACTGGTGCCCATTTCTGGCATTTAACGCCAGCTTCTTGCCCATTCCTGGCGTTAAACGCCAGTCTAGTGCCCCTTTCTGGCGTTAAACGCCCAGAATGGTACCAGACTGGGCATTAAATGCCCATTTGCTGTCTTCACTGGCGTTTAACCGCCAGCAAGCTTTCCTCCAGGGTGTGCTATTTTTCTTTCTGTTTTTCATTCTGTTTTTGCTTTTTCAATTGATTTTGTGACTTCTCATGATCATCAACCTACAAAAGAACATAAAATAAGAAAATAGATGAATATAATAAGATTGGGTTGCCTCCCAACAAGCGCTTCTTTAATGTCACTAGCTTGATAGTGGGCCCTCATGGAGCCTCACAGATACTCAGAGCAATGTTGGAATTTCCCAACACCAAACTTAAAGTTTGAATATGGGGGTTCAACACCAAATTTTAGAATTTGGTTGTGGCCTCCCATCACCAAACTTAGAGTTTGACTGTGGGGGCTCTGTTTGACTCTGTTTTGAGAGAA
>NC_029772.3:57452741-57454814 GCF_000817695.3 Arachis duranensis | reverse complement strand
TTTTACCAGAACATCCTCTACAAGTCCATAAGCTTGTTTTCTTGAATTGTCTGCCATCTCTAGTGAGATTCTTGTAGCTTGTACCTCAAAGATCCCTAGCTTCTCCATTACAGAGAGAGGCATGAGGTTTATGCTTGACCCTAGGTCACACAGAGCCTTCTCAAAGGTCATGGTGCCTATAATACAAGGTATTGAGAACTTCCCAGGGTCCTGTCTCTTTGGAGGTAATTTCTTCCTAGTCAAGTTATCCAGTTCTTTGGTGAGCAAAGGGGGTTCATCCTCCCAAGTCTCATTACCAAATAACTTGTCATTTAGCTTCATGATTGTTCCAAGGTATTTAGCAACTTGCTCTTCAATGACATCTTCATCCTCTTTAGAGGAAGAATACTCATCAGAGCTCATGAATGGAAGAAGTAAATCCAATGGAATCTCTATGGTCTCAGTGTGAGCCTCAGATTCCCATGGTTCCTCATTAGGGAATGCATTGGAGGCCAGTGGACGTCCATTGAGGTCTTCCTCATTAGTAATCACTGCCTCTTCCTCCTCTCCAAATTCGGCCATGTTGATGGCCTTACACTCTCCTTTTGGATTCTCTTCGGTATTGCTTGGAAGAGTACTAGGAGGAAGTTCAGTAACTTTCTTACTCAGCTGACCCACTTGTGCCTCCAAGTTTCTAATGGAGGACCTTGTTTTAGTCATAAAACTTTGAGTGGTTTTGATTAGATCAGAGACCATAGTTGCTAAGTCAGAGTGGCTCTGCTTAGAATTCTCTGTCTGTTGCTGAGAAGATGATGGAAAAGGCTTGCCATTGCTAAACCTGTTTCTTCCACCATTATTGTTGTTGAAACCTTGTTGAGGTATCTGTTAATCCTTCCATGAGAGATTTAGGTGATTTCTCCATGAAGGATTATAGGTGTTTCCATAGGGTTCTCCCATGTAATTCACCTCTTCCATTGAAGGGTTCTCAGGATCATAAGCTCTTCTTCAGATGAAGCATCCTTAGTACTGCTTGGTGTAGCTTGCATTCCAGACAGACTTTGAGAAATCATATTGACTTGCTGAGTCAATATTTTGTTCTGAGCCAGTATGGCATTCAGAGTATCAATCTCAAGAACTCCTTTCTTCTGATTCGTCCCATTGTTCACAGGATTCCTTTCAGAAGTGTACATGAATTGGTTATTTGCAGCCATTTCAATAAGTTCTTAAGCTTCTGCAGGTGTCTTCTTCAGATGAAGAGATCCTCCAGTAGAGCTGTCCAATAACATCTTGGACAGTTCAGACAGACCATCATAGAAGATACCTATGATGCTGCATTCAGAAAGCATGTCAGAGGGACACTATCTGATCAATTGTTTGTATCTTTCCCAAGCTTCATAGAGGGATTCACCTTCCTTCTGTCTGAAGGTTTGGACTTCCACTCTAAGCTTGCTCAATTTTTGAGGTGGAAAGAACTTTGCCAAGAAGGCATTGACTAGCTTTTCCCAAGAGTTCAGGCTTTCTTTAGGTTGTGAGTCCAACCATATCCGAGCTCTATCTTTTACAGCAAAAGGGAATAGCATAAGTCTGTAGACCTCAGGGTCAACCCCATTGGTGTTGACAGTGTCACAGATTTGCAAGAACTCAGCTAAAAACTGATGAAGGATCTTCCAATGGAAGTCCATGGAACTTGCAATTCTGTTGCATTAGAGAAACTAATTGAGGCTTAAGCTCAAAGTTGTTTGCTCCAATGGCAGGGATAGAGATGCTTCTCCCATAGAAGTCGGGAGTAGGTGTAGTAAAGTCACCCAGCACCTTCCTTGCATTGTTGGCATTGTTGTTGTTTTCGGCTGCCATGTCCTCTTCTTTGAAGATTTCTGTTAAGTCCTCTACAGAGAATTGTGCTTCAGCTTTTCTTAGCTTTCACTTCAAGGTCCTTTCAGGTTCAGGGTCAGCTTCAACAAGAATGCCTTTGTCTTTGCTCCTGCTCATATGAAAGAGAAGAGAACAAGAAAATATGGAATCCTCTATGTCATAGTATAGAGATTCCTTGATGTGTCAGAGGAAAAGAAGAATAGAAGGAGAAGGTAGAAGAAT
>NC_029772.3:57451218-57452600 GCF_000817695.3 Arachis duranensis | reverse complement strand
TTTGTCTTTGCTCCTGCTCATATGAAAGAGAAGAGAACAAGAAAATATGGAATCCTCTATGTCACAGTATAAAGATTCCTTGAGGTGTCAGAGGAAAAGAAAAATAGAAGGAAGAGGTAGAAGAATTCGAACTTAAAAAGATAAAGTTTGAATTGTACATGTTAGTCCATAAATAGAAGGATGTGAGAAGAGGGGAAGAAATTTTCGAAAATTAAAGTGAATTAATTAAAAGAAATTTTGAAAAAATGGTAATTGATTTTCGAAAACTAAGATTGAGAAAGAAATAAAGTGATTTTGAAAAAGATTTTGAAATTGGAAATCAAAGAGATATGATTGAAAACTATTTTGAAAAAGATGTGATTAAAAAGATATGATTGAAAAGTTATGGTTTTAAAGAAATATGATTGAAAAGATATGATTGAAAAACAATTAAAAAAAATATATGATTTTGAAAATTAATGACTTGGCAAACAAGAAATTTGAAAGATATGATTCAGACATTAAACCTTTCTCAACCGAAAAGGCAACATACTTGAAATATTTGAATCAAATCATTAATTGTTAGCAAGTATTTTTGAAAATGAAGAGAAATTAAATTTGAAAAGATATGATTTGAAAAAGATTTGATTTTGAAAAATTATGGAAACTTGAAAAAAATTTTGAATTAAAAACAAAATCTTCCCTCTTGTGCCATCCTAGCATTAAACGCCCAGAATGGTATCCATTCTGGCGTTTAATGCCCAAAATGCTACCCTTTTGGGCGTTAAACGCCCAGCCAGGTACCCTGGCTGGCGTTTAAACGCTAGTTTTCCTTCTTCACTAGGCGTTTTGAACGCCCAGCTTTTTCTGTGTAATTCCTCTGCTGTACGTTCTGAATCTTCAATTCTCTGTATTATTGACTTGAAAATACACAAATTAAAAATTTTTTTGGATTTTTAATGATGAGGAATAATCAAAATGCAACTAAAATCAAATAAACAATGCATGCAAGACACCAAACTTGGAAGTTTGTATACTACTGACACTAACAAATTGAGAATGCATATGAGAAACAACAAAACACACAAAACAAGAGAATTTAAAGATCAGAACAAGTAAATCATCAAGAACAACTTGAAGATCAATGAAGACACATGAATGAATTCGAAAAATGCAAGAAGAACAGAAACATGCAATTGACACCAAACTTAAAATGAGACATTAGACTCAAACAAGAAATATTTTTGGTTTTTATGAATTTTGTAATTTTTTTGGTTTTTTCGAAAATTATATGGAAAAGAAAATAAAGAGATTCAAAATTTTTAATAAGAATTCCAGGAATCATGCAATGCTAGTCTAAAGCTTCAGTCTAAAGAAATTAGACATGGCTAGCCAAGCTTCAG
>NC_029772.3:57449932-57450944 GCF_000817695.3 Arachis duranensis | reverse complement strand
GCGATTGCAATCTCAACTCTTTATCACAACTTCGCACAACTAACCAGCAAGTGCACTGGGTCGTCCAAGTAATAAACCTTACGCGAGTAAGGGTCGATCCCACAGAGATTGTTGGTATGAAGCAAGCTATGGTCATCTTGTAAATCTCAGTCAGGCGGATTCAAATGGTAATGGAGGATTAATGATTAAAAGATAAATAAAACATAAAATAAAGATAGAGATACTTATGTAATTCATTGGTGAGAATTTCAGATAAGCGTATGGAGATGCTTTGTCCCTTCCGTCTCTCTGCTTTCCTACTGTCTTCATCCAATCCTTCTTACTCCTTTCCATGGCATGCTGTATGTTGGGCATCACCGTTGTCAATGGCTACAGTCCTGTCTCATCAGTGAAAATGTTCAACGCGCTCTGTCATAGCACAGCTAATCATCTGTCGGTTCTCAATCAGGTTGGAATAGAATCTAGTGATTCTTTTGTGTCTGTCACTAACACCCAGCCTTCAGGAGTTTAAAGCTCGTCACAGTCATTGAATCCTTGAATCCTACTCAGAATACCACAGACAAGGTTTAGACCTTCCGGATTCTCTTGAATGCCGCCATCAATTCTAGCTTATACCACGAAGATTTCGATTAAGAAATCCAAGAGTAAACATTCAAGCCTTGTTTGCTTGTAGAACGGAAATGGTTGTCAGGCACGCGTTCATAAGTGAGAATGATGATGAGCGTCACATAATCATCACATTCATCAAGTTCTTAAGTGCGAATGAATATCTTGGAATAAGAATTAGCTGAATTAAATAGAAGAACAATAGTAATTGTATTAATACTCGAGGTACAGCAGAGCTCCACACCTTAATCTGTGGTGTGTAGAAACTCCACTGTTGAAAATACATAAGAACAAGGTCTAGGCATGGCCGAGAGGCCAGCCCCCATAATCTAAGAACTAGACGTCCAAAGATGATCTAAAGATCTAAAGTGATCAAAAGATGAAAATACAATAGCAAAAGGTCCTA
>NC_029772.3:57413108-57449767 GCF_000817695.3 Arachis duranensis | reverse complement strand
GGAGTTAAATGCTAGCTTTTGTGCCAGTTTGGGCGTTTAACTCCCATTCTTATGCCAGTTTTGGCGTTTTACGCCAGAATTCTTGAGCTGACTTGGAACGCTGGTTTGGGCCATCAAATCTCGGGCAAAGTATGAACTATTATATAATTCTGGAAATCTCAGGATGTCTACTTTCCAACGCAATTGAGAGCCGCCAATTGGGCTTCTGTAGCTCCAGAAAATCCACTTCGAGTGCAAGGAGGTCAGAATCCAACAGCATCTGCAGTCCTTTTCAACCTCTGAATCAGATTTTTTCTCAGGTCCCTCAATTTCAGCCAGAAAATACCTGAAATCACAGAAAAACACACAAACTCATATAGTAAAGTCCAGAAAAGTGACTTTTAACTTAAAACTAATAAAAATATAATAAAAATTAACTAAAACATACTAAAAACATACTAAAAACAATGCCAAAAAGCGTATAAATTATCCGCTCATCACTTACCCAAATGGCCTACCTTTTATCTTCCATTGTTAGCCAACTTTAAGCCAACGATTAATCCACTTGTTTTTAATTTAGCACATTACGAGCCTTAAAGCAAAAAACAATAAATGTCCTTAATTTGGATCTTTGATTAGCTTAGGCTAGTGAGTGTGTATCATTCAAGTATGGGAAAACTTAGGACATTGTTTGAAGAAAAAGGTTGTTTTTATTTTCATTGAAGATCTTAGGAATTGGGTACATACTCATGTATTAATTAAATGTTTAAACCATATGCATTAATACCTTTGTATATAATTACATCAAAAAGAAAAAAAAAAGAAAAAGGGAAAAACTAAAGAAAAATAAAAAGAAGGAAAATATAGAAAAAAAAATGAAAAAGAAAACAAAAGAAAAAAAGAGCAATAAAAGGGGACAAAATGCCCCAAAGTAAAGTTCAATAATAATCAATGCATATGTGTTGTGAAGTGAAAAGAAAATACATGAGTGTGTGAAAAAAGTGAAGAATGGGTAGTTAGGAAAGCTTTGAAATTGTATAGGTTGTCATAGGTTAGGTGGGAAGTTTAAGCTTATCAAAGATTCAAATTTCAAGCTCACTTGACCATATGCATCCTACCTTGACCCTAGCCCCATTACAACCTTGTGGAAAGACCTCATGATAATTGTATGCATGCATGAAATAATTATTGATTGTTAGATGAAAAACAAATCTTGGAAAGCATGATTAGGGGAGAATTGAGTGAATCAACCCTATACACTTGAGCGACTAGAGCGGATACACATCTGGTGAGTGTTCGATTGCTCAATTACATGTTTCCACCTAGAATCATCACATTTCTTGCAAGTTTGTAAAAATCCTTAATAACTCAATTCAATAGTGGATTTGATTTGATTGCTATTACCTTAACCCTTATGCTTATATATGTCTTCTTGGGAATTGATTTATTTTGACCAAGTAGTTGTATTCATTTAGATAGTTGCATCTAGGTAGATTGCATTTAATTAGTTTGCTTTGAATAAATGTTGATATCCTTTGTTTCTTTCTTGATTTTAGCATGAGGACATGCTTGGTTTAACTGTGGGGAGGTTGATAAACCCCATTTTTAGGGTTTATCTTATATTGATTTTAGGAGATTTTATCACGTTTTCTCACATTTATCCAATGAAATAGCATGGTTTTTATTATTCTCCTTTATTTGTGCTTAAGTGTGAAAACATGCTTTTTAGACCTTAATTTGCTAATTTTGATTCACCTTTGATTCCACTAGATGCTTTGATGTGTTTGCTAGTGAATTCAGGTTGAAAAGGCTAGGAATGGATCAAAGGAGTGAAGAGAAAATCATGCAAAGTGGAGAACTCATGGAGAATCAAGGATTTGGAGTGCATACGCCAACGCGCACGCGTGGATGTGATGTCGCAAGGCAACGCGTACGCGTCGATGCTCGCATGTGACCTCATTAAAGTGAATCCGTGACGATCATATTTCTATCGGTAAAGAAATTTAAAAATATAATCGCGTTGTAAGTATAGTTTCTAAACCAACAAAAATCCTTTCGTACAAAAGTTTGGTTGTCACAAGTAATAAAACCAAATAAAATTTATAACCGAAGTATTGAAACCTTGGGTCGTCTTCTCAAGAAATTGAATCACTCAACCAATACTTGATTCGCTTGACTATATCAACCACTAAACTAAAATTGCTCAATCCTTCAATCCCTGTGGGATCGACCTCACTCCCGTGAGTTTTATTACTTGATGCGACCCGGTACACTTGCCGGTGAGTTTTGTGTTGGATCGTTTTCCACACATCAGTTGCAACGCTCCACACGATCCAGGCGTGTGAAGAGTCTGTGCACGAGGTGATAAATAGGCTCGGGAGCAGGTGATGGTGCAGTGGTGGTAGCTGGGGCAATAGATGTTGAAGGGGCAGCAGAAGATGTGGCTGCCTCAGCAGAGGCAGTGAGGAAAGGCGGTCTGTAGCCCAAAGCTTGGAACTTCCTGCTGTGAGGGATAATTTTCTTACAGTCAGCGGCAGTTGGCTTCTCATCTGCGAGCTCCCAGGGCACCTCAGCTCGGCGGCCTAGCTGAGTGATCAAATATGGAAAGCGCAGAGTGCCTCTAACATGGACCCTAGCCATGTAATACCGGATGAAGTGGGAAAGATAAAGCTCCTTACTCTCCATCACACACCAGACGAGGGTGATCATCGCAGCTGGAACCTCTGTCTCATGGGTCCTCAGCATCACGTAGTTACTCAAAATCTGCTGCCAAACCTGAGCCTCATCATTCAGATAGATAAGCTTTATTCCCTTTGGCACCACTGTAGACTTTCCCATGACCCATGGAACAGTAGGATCAAGAGCTATAGTTCACTTTACTGCGTCCTAGTCAAATCTCATGAATCTCATATCCTCTTCATCCTTTTGGTAACCATCTGGTTGATCTGACTTAGGCTGGAGTTGGAGGATGTCTTCAATAGCTTCCTCAGTAATCAAGATCTGCTTCCCTCTGAGGTGCACTGCATCCAGGGACGTTTTGAAGTAGTTGTAGTAGAATTCTCTGACCCAAGATGCATTGACCTCAGTCAAGTTCCTTTCCAGGAAGAACCAGCCTCTCTGTTTTATTTGATCTGAGGTGTATTACTGTAGTTCTTCCGGAATTTTGAAGGTCCTTTCCAGGTATAGGTTCCTGGAAGTGGCAAAAACCGGATACTTAAGCTCACAGTATCTGTTGGCAAACTTGACTTGGTCTGTGGCAGGCAGCAACTGATCTGCCCTTTCCTGTAAGGTAAAATACTTTTCCCGCCAGGAATCGTCATGGAGGATATCTAGGATAGTGGTGGAGGGTTCGCCTCTTTTCCTTTTGCCTGTAGTTGCTTTGCCCTTTCCTTTACTTTTGGGGTCAGACATCCTGAAAACCGGAAGTAGCAGTATATAATTGAAGAAACTAAAGCAGGAAAACAGGTAAGCAAATAGGAATATAGTAATAAAAGCATAGAGAGGCAAAAGATGAATAAAAGAGGAATAAAAGAATGAAGTGAGTTAAATATATGTAAATTTTGGACTGTATGCGAGTTAAGAGTCTGAGAGTAAAAATCAAAATCCAAAATATATGATATGTGGAATTCTTGTTAATTAGGAAAAATAGTAACCATGCCTTGAGTTAGAAAGTGAAAGTAGTTAGGAGTTAAAAAGTGAAGTTAAAGTAAGTGGCATGATAATGGGGTTCTTAGTTAACAATACGTTCACAAACTTGAAGAACAATTAACTCATATTCAAGCAAAGATTGCAGTTTATTGATGATAATTCAGATAAATAACAGAATTGCAAAATGAAACTGAGATCATCAATAACGTAATTTATTAATCAGGGAACCAGAAAGAATAAGAATGCTAGCCCATTCATCCATGAATTGGTTTGGTTATAGCCAATTAGTGCAAGATTCTAAATTACCAAAACTAATACATGAATGGGAGTTGAGTGAAACAATTTGTTGAAAAAAATTGAGCAGCATTCCGGCTAAAAATGGGATGTTCTCGGGTGATAAACAGCAGCAAAATCATTTCATATGACATTAAATTAGTGCAGAATAGAGTAACAAATAGTAATTCACATGAATTCCGAATAAACGAACTCAATCTGCATGAAAGAATAGTAAAGAATAGCATATGAACAGCATCATCATCACAGCAAATTCAAAATTGCGAATCAGATAAAAACAGGTAATAAGAACGGCGCAATTATCAGGCCTAAATCCACTAACCACATCCTAGCTACCTAACCACCTAAAATCCACTACAATTATGCATCTCTAACTATCCTAATTTGAACATAAATTGAAAAATATGCAACTAACTAACTAACTAACTGGGAAAAGAATCGGTGTTCGACGGAACCTGGTGTGTGTAGGAACAGAAATTGGGCTCAAAGAGATACTGGTGGTGTGGTAGTGGTGGCGGTGATGCGGCGGTACTGGAAGGCGGCGCGATGAAGGTCCTTGGTAGAGGTAGGGAGCGGTTAGGTGGTTGGGGTGGATTAGGGTTATAGAGGGGAGGAGAGAAGAAGTGGGTGATGTGGGTGATGGTCGTGTGGGCGTGGTGGCCAGCGGTGGCGCGGCGACGGTGGTGGCGCGGTGGTTGTTCGGCGATGGGGGCGGAAGTGGAGAAGGTTAAAGGGGAAGAAGAAGAGAAAGAAGAGAGGGGAAGGGGTTTGGCAGTGGTGGTGCGGTGGAAGGGGCACGGCGCGGTGGTGCTGGGTGGCTGGTCGGTGGTGGTGGTTGTGTAGGGGAGAAGAGAGAGTGCAGAGGGAGAGGGGAGAAGAGAATGGGTTGACGCGATGGGGTTAGGGTTTCGCGTGGGTTGGGTTAGTGGATTCAAATCCACGCGAACGCGTTGGGCACGCGATTGCGTGATCGAGGTGGAAAGGGAATGACGCGGACGCGTCATTGTCGCAACCGCGTGAGTGAGGTATAATGTAAGTGACGCGTACGCGTGAAACACGCGAACGCGTCGCAACATCCTTTTGGCGCAACTTTCTATTTCCATTTAGGGGGCCATAATATCCACGCGACGCGTACGCGTCGCCCATGCTTTCTCATGGTGTGTGTGTAGTGTAAGTGACGTGATCGCGTCGTTGGCGTGAACGTGCGGCCCAATTTGTGCCTAACGCACACCAACCATACGATTCCAGCCCAACTTTTTGGGCGTTGGATCTTGACGCCGATTTACAATCGACGCCTACGCGTGGCCCATGCGAACGTGTGGGGTCTCTTTTTTTGTGCAATATGCAGAATGCAATGCTGATATGGATGTGATGAATAATTTCAGGTTCAATAAAATAGAATAAAATAAAATAAAACTTAAAAACAAACAAAACAAGATAAAAATTGAAATTGAAAAAGGAACGATCATACCATGGTGGGTTGCCTCCCACCTAACACTTTTAGTTAAAGTCCTTAAGTTGGACATTTGGTGAGCTCCCTATTAGGGTGGCTTGTGCTTGAATTCATCCAAAAATCTTCACGAATGTTTGGAATTCCAGTAGCCTCCAGGATCCCAAACTAGGCACATAAAGCCTTCAAGCAAGTCAAAGCAGATGACTAGGACCCAAGAGTGCTGATTGCCAGAATGAATTCCGGGGTCCCAGACCTTATTTTTACACTTGTTTTTTGTCTTGATATGCACTTTTTCAACTAGGTGGTGCAGAATTCAGATTCTCACTAAAATGACCAAACAGCTTTCGAGACCCACTCGATCGGACTCTACACCAATCCTTGCACCTCAAATTGAAGCGTGGAATCTTATTGGATCTTGCGTACCAGCTTTGAGTACGAAACATTTTCCTCTTACTCTTAAAGCCGCAGAGAGCTCTAAGCTGACCATCTATTTCAAGTAAACCATATTCAACTGGAAAAGTAAAAACAAAGGCTAAGGATGTTACCCACTTGAAGTTGGTATTGGGTGGTAATGGCCTTGGAATAGGTGTTTCCAGTGGTCTTGCAAGCTCTGCTCCCTTGTATCCTTCTGTGAATTCTTCCACTTCTTTGTAAACTTCTTCAATTGCAACCACGTCTTGATCAAAGTCTTTGATTTCTTCCTCATCACTCAAGTCATAAGTTGGAGGTTGAGAAAAATCTACCTCAGCATCATCTTCGTATTCACTTGGGGAAGGTTCTTCTGTCTTAAAGAAGTCACTTGCGGATGCAAGTTCATTACTAGGAGAAATTGACTCGTGATTATCATTATCTAGGAAACTCGCATCTTGAGTTGTTCCGTCTAGTTTTTCATAGGATACCTGCTTTGGGGGTTGTGCACTATCCTCCTTAGCATCAATTGCAACTTCCTTGACGGAATTTTCCACAACTTTGGATTCCCATGGAGGTTCAGCATCTCCTAAGTCTTCAACCAATTCTTCTTCTTCGATAATTTCGGCTTCCTCCAATTGTTCCAGTACAAAGTCATTCTCCTTACTATCCACCGGAGTTTCTAGTATCTTCTTTATGCTACGTTCATCGTTAGATTGTCCACATGAAGCCATTGAGGTTCCTTGAGTATCCGAATGTCAGAAAGGTAATCGATTGATCGCTTGATCCAGTTGGCGAAGGTTGCATGAAGTTTTTCCACTGTTTCCTTGAGACGCTCTCTTGATTCTTGGGTTGATGGATATGGACATGGTGCATAGAGAAGTGGTGGGTCTTGGGAGTAATTGGATTGAATTGGGGTGGATAGTGGTTAGGGTCAAACGGGGGTGAATGGTGATAGGGGGCTTGTGAGTGTGGTGGTTCAAAGCTATGTTGAGGAGGTGGTTTGTGGACATAAAATGGAACTTGTTGGTAACTACAAGGGGATCCACCATATCTATCATCTTGGTATGCACCTCGGAATGGCTCTTGACCATAGTAATTTGGTGGGTGTTGGTTGTCACGAGAGGGTCCACCATAACTGTTATCTTGGCAGGCATTGTAGAATGATCGTCGTCCATGGTATTTTGGAAGGTGTTGTTGCCTAAAGGGTTGATCAGAACCTTGTGGCTCCGTCCATCTTTGATTGTTTTGACCTTGATGCATATTTCTATTATAGCTTCCATTCCTTTCAACAATATTAGAACCAAACTCAAAGCGATGGGGGTGAGAACTCATAGTAACTAATAAAAATTAAAAACAAAAACAAAAATAAATAAATAAGAAAAAGAAAATATTCACAATAACCAATAATAGGGTACACAATTGCAATTCCTTGGCAACAGCGCCATTTTGACGATCGGATTTCTATCGGTAAAGAAATTTAAAAATATAATCGTGTTGTAAGTATAGTTTCTAAACCAACAAAAATCCTTTCATACAAAAGTTTGGTTGTCACAAGTAACAAAACCCAATAAAATTTATAACTGAAGTATTGAAAACTCGGGTCGTTTTCTCAAGGAATTGCAGGGAAGTATGATTTATTATTGGTTATGGAAAAAGGTATATTTTTTGGTTTTTGAAATAGGGAATAGGCAATTTAAATGGCAAGGAAGTAAATTAATTATCATGAACACCAGTGCAAGGTGTAAGAACTGGAAATTCTATCGTAGTTATCCTTATCAGGTGAGATGAGAATTGGATTTTGCTCCCACTTAATTAACCCTTACTAAATAAAGGAAAGTCAAGTGGACTAATCAACTTGATTCCTCAAGTCCTAGTCAACTCCTATGGAAAGACTAGCTTTAGAGGGATCCAAATCAATCAGCAATTTCTAATTTTCAATCAACCGCTGAGTTTGACAACTCAAGTGTTACCAATTACTTAACCAAAGCAAAGGGGGAAAATCTAAATTAAATTAAAAGCATTAATAACATAAATTTAAAGAAAGCAATCTTTAGATCTGAAATACCTCAATTTATATTAAATAAGAAAATCAATTCTAACATGAAAAGTTCATAAGCCAAATTGAAAAGATAAATAACAATTAAAGTAATAGAATAAATAAAGTAGAAAATAAATTAAAGGAACATTGAACCTAGAATGAAGAGAAGTAGCCTAATCATAATAGAAATCCTAAATCCTAATCCTAATCCTAAATCCTAAGAGAGAGGAGAGAGCCTCTCTCTCTCTAAAAAGTACATCTAAAACCTAAAATTGTGAATTATGAATGAATGTTGTTGAATGAATGGATTCCTCCACTTTATAGCCTCTAATCTGTGTTTTCTGGGCTTGAAACTGGGTCAGAAACAGCCCGGAAATCGCTAGGGGCGAATTTTGCAATTTTCTGCACGTGGCGTACGTCACGCGTGCGCGTGGGTCACGCGTGCGCGTGGATCACGCGTGCGCGTCATCTGGAGTTTTTCCTTTCCACGTGTCCGCGTTAATCACGCGTCTGCGTTTGTTGTGTTTCGCGCTAGTCACGCGTCCGTGTCGTCCACGCGTACGCGTCGATGCCATTTTGCGCGAGACACACGTTCGCGTCGTCCATGCGTTCGCGTCGCTGCCATTTCTTCAAAAACTCCATTTTGTGCGTTCCTTCTATTTTTGCATCTTTCCTTTTTTTCCTCTAAGCCATTCCTGCCCTATAAAGCCTGAAAATACTCAACACACGGATCACGGCATCGAATGGTAATAAAGGATAATTAAAATTAACATTTTTAAATCAATGGAAACATGTTTTCACATATATCATAAAATAAGGAAGGAATTGTAAACTCATGCAATTCATATGAATAAGTGGGTGAAGAATTGATAAAAACACTCAATTGAGCATAAGATAAATCATAAAATAGTGGTTTATCAATCCGCTGAGGGCAATTTCTGGGCTTCCCAGGCCCAAATTCAACTCACTTCTGATGCTATTAAACCCAAGGATTAAAGGGGGATCAACACAATAGAACATTAGCACATAGTTTAGTTTAGTTGATGCTTTAGTTAGTTTCTAGAGAGAAAAGCTCTCTCTTCTCTCTAGAATTAGGTTAGAGGTAGATTCGAATTTTTTAGTTCTAGATTTTAATTCTTGTTCTCATCTACTTTTCTTTTCAATTTCTTGTTGCCACATCTTTACTCTTCTAGTTCCTTTTATTAATTTCTTGTTCTAGTTACTTTGTTGTTGACGCACTCTTGCTTCTTCTATTTTCCTTTAATGCAATTTCATGTTTGATTTCTTTTATTGTTGATTTACTTTGTTATTGTTAATTCCTTGCCTTGAGTAGTTGTAGATTTATATTCCTTGCAATTTTATCTTGTTTTCTATTTATACCTTCCAAGTGTTTGATAAAATACTTAGAAGAATGTTAGAGTAGATTTATCTCCTCTTGGCTTGAGTTGAGTAATTAGCGACACTTGAGTTATCCAACTCATTTGTTGATTCATAATTGGAAGTTGCTAATTGAATTGCATGTCGCTAAAGCTAGTTTTTCCTTCAGATTAGACTAGGACTTGTGGATCCAAATTGATTATCTTCACTTGACTTGCCTTTATAGTTAGAGGTTAACTAAGTGGAGCAATGAACAATTGTTTTCACAATTGATAAGGATAACAAGGAAATTATTTCTAGTTCTCATACCTTGCCAAGAGCTTTCTTAGTTGTTAGTTTATTTCTTTTGCCATTTACATTTCTTGTTTCTTAACTCAAAAACCGCAAAACATACTTTCTAACCAATAACAAGAACACTACCCTATAATTCCTTAAGAGACAACCCGAGGTTTAAATACTTCAGTTTATTTTTATAGGGGTTTGTACTTGTGACAACCAAATTTTTTATTGAGGAGTTGTTTGTTGGTTTAGAACTATACTTTTAACGAGATTTCATTTGTGGAATTCTTTACCGATAGACAATTTCCATTCATCAAAGTTTCACTTATTTTTGTATTTGAAAAATTCTTCAAAAATTAAAAAGATTTTTGTTCATTTCGCATTTTGGTTGGTTTTGAGTCATAGAGAGTGTTAGGAGAATTTTAAGGTGCTTTTGGTGTTTCAAAAAAAAAGGGGAGGGGGCAGGCACACGTTCGCGTACCTCATGCGTACACGTCGATGCGTCAGTGCACTCTCCATACTTTTTCCTGAGAGTTGTGCGAATGTGGCCCGAGAATTGTGCCCCTAGCACAATTTGCATTCCATGCGTACTCGTGCATTACGCGTATTAATACCAATGACGCGCTAGCCCTAGCCATCGTGTCATTTCACCCCTCTTCTCCTTCGACGTTCCATTTTCCCCTTCCTCTCCATCCAAAGTTGCAGAACCATCAAGCTGCCATTACCGCCACCTTCAAGCCATCACCGGCCACCCATACAGCGACATAACCGCCGCCGACCACCAACCCTCTTTCCTTCCTTTCTTCCTTTCTTCTCTTCTTCTCCTTCTCTCTTCCCCTTCCCTGTCCGTTTTCTCTCTGCCACCACTAGAACCGCCGCGGCCCTTCATTGCCGCCGGCGAGCCTCATTCAACCACCACCAACATCCTCTCTTCCTCTATCTCGTAATTCCTTTCTCCCTCCAGTCGCAGCCACTAGAGCAGAAGTTGTGCTTCCCTGCTCTACGCTCCTCTGTTCTGTGTCGCCTTCGCAATGCCACCGGGAACCACCAGGTCGCCGCCATCTCTAGATGGCACTGCTTCTATTTTCCTTCCTCTACCACTCCTATTTCTGCCTATCCCAGGTTCCCCTGTCTTCCCCTGCAATTTTGTTCTACTTTATTATTTTGTTTAGGTAATCTTGTAAGCTTAGTTAAATTCTGTTTAGTTTAGTTAGATTAGAATTGCATGTGGTTAGGTAGCTAGGATGTGGTTAGTGGATTTAGGCTTGATAATTTCTCTGTTCATGCTGTTTGAAATGGTTGATTGTAAAACTGCTTAACTGTTTGATGATGATGTTGATGTGTTGTGTTGTTGTGTGATTAATTTTGACATTTTTTTACTGTGTGGTACTGCTATGTTTATTTAAATCATGATATTTTGCTTGATGCCTCCTTCATATGAATTGGCTGCTTGCTTTACCTGTTTGTATAATCTGGATTCATATGAGCAGTTTTGTTGCTGTTTGTTATCCGGGAACGTCCAATTTACTGTCGAAATGCTGCCAAAATTTTTGGAAATTACCTTGTGTTAACTTGCAGCTTATGGATTGACTTGGCATTTCTTGATTTGAACTCATTTTAGCCTATGCCATGTTCAACTCATAAGTTGATTTGGTTAGCATTCATGTTTCTATTCTGGTTCCCTTTTATATGCATTGATGATTGACATAACCAAAGGCCTATTTGACGGATTTCTGTGTCAAATAGAACCTTGGTTAACTGAATCAATGTGAACCTTTTTGTGTTCTCAACATTTCAGGTTCAAGTCAAATGCTTTCTGACTTCTTGGCTCAAATTCAATTTTTAACTTTACTTAACCAATGAAGCTGTTTCCATTATTTCATCATTTGATTCAAACTTGTCTTTTCTTGATGAAGGTTCTTACATTGTAATAATTGGTACTCTCCACTGGTGTAGACTTTTTCAATTAAAATTGTTCCAACTTTCTTTTAGTTACACCAAGTGCATGTTTCACATCTCTCAACACCAATTTTTACAATTTTAGTGACCATGAACATTGATGATGACTTGCTTTTCTATTCTATGCTATTGTGCAAATTATATTTCATCATCAATGACTTGCATCATCCTCATGAATGTGAGTGTGCTTGTTCTCGATACTTTTTGAACTTCTCTTGGTTAAGCTCCATAATTGTCATGCCACTAATTTCTAACCGCTTTTCTAACTCTTGACTTAATTGACTCTTTAACTCTACTTTTTAGTTTCCACTTTAACCCTTTCACATTCTTTTGGGTATGACAATTGTTATTGCTTAACAAACAAGCATTTGCTAGTATTGCATGACTTCTTGGTTTATGTTTCTGATGGATATTTGAATTCTGTTTCTTTTACATGCCAAGAGCTCATTTCCTTAACTCACTTCATGAATATCTCAATTTCCCTCTGTTACATGTTTTCTGTCTGCTGCTTCATTCCTTGCTTTACACTCCTCTACTTCGCATAATTATTTATATCCTGTGATTGTTGGTTTCTCCAGGATGTCTGACAGAGAAAGAGAAAAAGCAAAAGTTACCTTTCGGAAAAGGAAGAAATCTCAATCTTCCGTTGATTCTGCCATATCCAGTTATGCCAAGATATATCTAACTGATAAGGATAAGGCAAATCAGCTACTGCCTCCGGCTGAAGCAGGAAGATTCCCTAATTTGTACTGTGAGCTTCGCTACCCGCTCTTTCGGAAGTGGCATCTTGATGGGCGGAATTCACTACCCTTTCCCAATAATATTGATGAATCCGCTCTTGGCAAGCACACCAAAATTATCGTCAAGTATTAACCCACAGTGGAGTGGGATCGTATCCACAGAGATTGGTAGATTTGAGCAATTTTAATTGATTGGTGAATTAGTCAAGCTCAACAGAATAAGTTGTAAGTATAGAATTATAAATGGCAGAAACATAAATGGCAAAGGAATAAAAGAAAGCAATAAAATACAGAAATGGAAATAACAAGAATGTAAAAGGGAATGGAATTTTGCAGAATGTAAGTAAAGCTATAAAAGAATGGGAGAGATAAGAATGGGAAAATTCATTGAGATAAGGAGATATTGTCTCTTTGGATTAAATCCAGCTCATATCCTCTTCAATCATGCAACTCATTGACCTCTTGGCAATCATGATTGATTGAGTCCCAATCCCTTGGTGACAAAATCTCTCAGATCTTGATCAATAGCCAATTCCTTGGTCTAATTACTTTTGAAGAGAGATATGCTTGGTCCCTGATTATACCACACATCATCATAGGTCCAGGTAGAGGGAGAATTGTATGTCACCATATCCAAACACCAAAACCCAGATTCTACTCAAGTGTGAGAAGGGATTTCTAGCATGGTTTCATGTTTCCTTTTCCAAGGTTCCCATGAAACCCATTTTTCATTCAATCTCTTTTCCAAGTTAATTGAACACTAAGCATGAAAATCAAAATTCCTTCTAGCAAATCAAAGAGAAGATGAAGAGAAGAAGAAATTCACTATCATTAATCCATCAAGTACAATAGAGCTCCCTCTCTCAATGAAAGGGAATTTAGCTACTCATAGCTCAGAGAGAAAGTACAAAAGATGGAAGAGATGAAGTGTGAAAACTAAAAAGTGAAATCCCAAAACTAAACTCTGTGACTTGCTAACCCCTTTTCCAATACTTCCAAGGGTATTTATACTACTCCTAGATCTAGAAAATAAAAGAAAATTACAAAAGTGAAAAGAAAATTACAATTTTGAGGGAAAAAATTCAACAAATGTGATCTTCCAGCTGGCAGGTGACTGGCGCTTCTCTGGCGTGTCACGCTCCTTCTATTTCTGATTTGGCGTGCCACGCCTCTCCATTCAAGTGGCACGCCGTCCTCTATTTTACCCCTGGCGTGCCACGCCTTTGAGCCTAAGTGGCATGCCCAAGACATTTTAAATGGCCAAGTAACCTGGTGTGCCACGCCTTCAAGAAAAAGTGGCACGCCCAAGGTCATCTTCCTTATCTCTGTGCTTCTGGAAATTTATACCAGCGTGGCACGCCCAGGGTCTGGCGTGCCACGCCCTTCTTAAAGCTTTACCTCCTTGCCGGCGTGCCACGCCTCATCATCCAAGTGGCACGCCTGAGTTCATTGGCTCCTCTTCTTCCTCTCTGGAAAATACTACCAGCGTGCCATGCCATGAGACTGGCGTGTCACGCCCTTCATTTGCTTCATCTTCATGCTGGCGTGCCACGCCTCATCTCCCAAGTGGCACGCCTGAGTTCACTGGCCCTTTAATTCCTCCTCTGGAAAACACTACCAGCGTGCCACGCCATGAGACTGGCGTGTCACGCCCTTCATTTGCCATGGTCCCAGAGGTTGGCGTGCCACGCCTGGATGTTCAAGTGGCACGCCAAAGTGAGATAATTGAGCTATCGTGCCACGCCTTCGATACCAAGTGGCACGCCCAACTTTATTTGGCCTCCTTAAGTGCTGGCGTACCACGCCTCATCACTCAAGTGGCACGCCTTAGTGGGACTTCTTGAGCTGGCGTGCCACGCCTTCAACACCAAGTGGCACGCCCAGCTTTTGCATTGTCTCCTTTTTCACTGGCGTGCCACGCCTTGTTACTCAAGTGGCACGCCGATCCAATTGTGGGTCTCATAAGCTTGGCGTGCCATGCCTTGGTCCTCAAGTGGCACGCCCAAGTGAACTCTGGGGCTGGCGTGCCATGCCTTCGACACAAAGTGGCACGCCATAGTGATGGTTCTTTTAGAAACGAATTGGCGTGCCACGCCTGCTTCTGGCATGCCACGCCCCTTTGATGGTCTTCATTTTTGCTCTCTGGAATGTTGTACCAGCGTGTTACGCCCAGCTTTTGGCGTGCCACACCAATACATTTTTGTGGCGTTTGTTCCAAGTGGCACGCCTGCTTCACACGCTCCACTTGTTTTGTTGTTTTCTTTCCCATTTTTGATGTCTTCTCCACCTGAAATCCAGCACAAACTCATTTCAAAGCAATGTACTATGATATTCATCAATTAAGGCATGAATTACAATGATCAAATGAGATTATGCCTCTTTTATGGTTCTTTTTATGCAAGAAAAAGGGTTGATGATTGGTGCACGAAATTGTGATCATCAACAATGGCGCCAAAAACTTGGTAGCGCTCTCAAACGTGAATCACACATTGACACAACTTCGTACAACTAACTAGCCAGTGCAGTCGTCCAAGTAATACATTACGTGAGTAAGGGTCGATCCCATGGAGATTTTTGGTATGAAGCAAGCTATGGTCATCTTGTAAATCTCAGTTAGGCGGATTATAATGGTTATAAAGATTTCAAAAATAATAATGA
Organism: Arachis duranensis; assembly: GCF_000817695.3. Taxonomy (NCBI): domain Eukaryota; kingdom Viridiplantae; phylum Streptophyta; class Magnoliopsida; order Fabales; family Fabaceae; genus Arachis; species Arachis duranensis. Next base: position 57,434,931 of record NC_029772.3, on the reverse strand, counting down.
ATAAAGCATAAAATAAGATAGAGATACTTATGTAAATCATTGGTAGGAATTTCAGATAAGTGTTTGGAGATGCTGTGTTCCTTCTGAATCTCTGCTTTCCTGCTGCTTTCATCCAATCCTTCTTACTCATTTCCAAGACTTGACCTTGAATGGATGCAATATAACTAGGAATTGGACTAAGTTCTCAACACATGCATGAATGCTTTGAATATCACAAAGAGCTCCTAGATCCTTAAGGGTTTTTCCAAGTATGTGTCTTAGGGGTCCTTTTCATTGATTGTCACCTTGAAGTAGTAAGGGTTAACTCTTTTTTTTTCCTCTTTTGTGCTTCTTTTCTGTTTATTGACCACGACTCTAAGTGTTTTGTCTCAGGACAACCCTTTAGTTGGGATTTCAATCAACACTCCCAAGCCAGTTGGCTTTAGGGTGCTAGGTGTTGAAACACCCCTGAGAATTTACTTGCCCAGGCCTCTTCCTGACACATCTTCACCACAAGCATCTACTAGGATTTCTAACTCTTTTTGAGTTTTTCAATGTTTCTCTTCCCTCCCTAGTAGTTGATGCTCAGATCCTTGGGTCTTTGTTGCTTACTACCTCTTGGTTCTATAGATATTCAAGGAACACCCCTCAACTTCTACTTGTCATGCCTTCTAAGACTAGTTACTTTTTTCATGACTCATTTTTTTCACTTCATTCAAGGTTCTTCACTTAATCTTTTGTTCCTTAGTTCTTTTGAATAAGCTTTCTTGGTCTTAGTCTCATTTACTCTTGTTCACACTCACAACAACTCATATGGAGACGAACTCTACTTTATTGATGAAAATAAAGACTACAGTTATCATTGCATTTCTTTCTTGCATATCAAAGGACTCACAAAAGACTTCAAGCAAAATAGAATATAACTATCCTAACATTATCAATTATTCTCAAACATAAAGTAAACAGATAAAAATTTAAACAGAATTAAGAAATTTCGGAAATGTCAACCATGGAACTCAACAACCTTATGCAGCTTCTTTAGTTCATTGGCCCCTTGCCTTTGTCCTTCTTCTTGGAGGGGGAGGAGTCATCGCCACCCTTTTTGGAGGATCCTTCTTGTGCTTTCTTGTCCTTGGGCTTCCAGAAACCCAGCCTTACCATATAATCTCTTTCATCCTCCTTATGCTTAGCTAGGATCTCCTCTTGTCTAGCACTCAATTCTTCTAGCCCTTGCATGAAAGTTGGGTATCCAGGTTGATGGCGGCCACAGAATTACACAAGTGATTCAGCTTCGCTTGTGTGTTGATATCATATTGTCTCCTTGAAATGGTCCGGGCATCATAGAGATGCCTGAACTCAGCAAGGTTCCTCTGCTGCCATTTGTTTTGCTCCACCACCTTGTTAAGTGCACTTTGCACCTTACCCCGATCGAACTCCTCTTGCTGCTCCTTCCTTGCTTGCTCAAAACTTCCTTGGAGGTTGTATATTTTCTCATTCACTTGGCTCCATTTCTCCCTTTGGCTACTTTGAAATTGGTTGACATCTTCCCTCAATTGATGCAGATCTCCCTTCATTTGGTGCACGTCTCCTTGCAGCTGCTTCCAGTTCATTCCTTCAGGAAATTGTTGGTATTGTTGGTATGGTGGTGGTTGAAGTGCCAGAAATTGTAGTTGCTCCTCTACCTCCTCTTCCTCTCGTTGTTGTGGTTGTGGCACATAAGCATGAGCTATATGCTCTCTAGTCCTTTAAAGTGGATTGACGGCCAACACCTTGGCCATTGATGAGAGAACTTTTGCGTGGTCTAGAAATTTGCGGATAAATCCTCGTTACAAGTATAGTTTCTATACCTTCAAAAGTCCTTTCATACAAACGTTTTGGTTGTCACAAGTAACAAACCCCCTTGAAATTGATAACCGAGTATTCAAACCTCGAGTCGTCTTCTCAAGGAATTGCAGGGAGGTATGTTCTTATTATTGGTTATGAGTTTGTAAATTAGGGGTTTTAGAAATTAGGGAGCAGTATGTTGCATAAGAAGAAATAAAATAAATAAATAACTATAAAATAAACTCTCGGCAAGGTACGAAAACAGGAAGTCCTATCTTGGTTATCCTTATCAATTGTAAAGAGAATTGGATTCTTCTCCCACTTTGTTAACCTCTAACTATCAAAAGGGAGAAAAATATCTAAATTAAATTGAAAGCAATCTTAAACAGAGCAAAGCAATCTTAAATCTGAATTACCTCAAATAATATTAATTAAGAAAATCATAACATGAATGTAGCATAAGACAAATAGGCAACATATCTAATACAAGCATTGAAGCATCTGAAAGTAAAAAGACGAATATAAAGTAAAAGAATGTTGAACCTGGGATTGAGAGTCACTCCTAAAACTAAGAGAAATCCTAAATCCTAATCCTAATAGAGAGGAGAGAACCTCTCTCTCTAAAAACTACATCTAAAACATGAAAAGTGAATTATGAGAGCCTCCTCATGAATGAATGGATTCCCCCACTTTATAGCCTCTAATCTGTGTTTTCTGGGCCGCAAACTCGGTTTAAAACAGCCCAGAAATTGCCCCCAGCGTATTCTGGTACGTACAGGTCACGGAAAAGTGACGCGGCCGCATGGCTCACGCGGTCGCGCGGGTTGTGTTCTTGCCAGGTCACGCGTCCGCGTGACCCACGCGTTCGCGTCACCTGTCGTTGAGGCAGCTATGGTAAATTATATATCAAATCGAAGCCCCAGACGTTAGCTTTCCAACGCAACTGAAACCGCGTTGTTTGGACCTCTGTAGCTAAAGTTATAGCTGTTTGAGTGCAAAGAGGTCAGGCTGGACAGCTTAGCAATTTCTCCAACTTCTTGTATTCCTTCCACTTTTGCATGCTTCCTTTCCATCCTCTGACCCATTCCTGCCCTGTAATCTCTGAGATCACTTAACACACATATTAAGGCATCTAATGGTAATAAGAGAGGATTAATAATAAGCAAATATAAGATCAAAGAAGCACGTTTTCAATCATAGTACAAAATCAGGAAGGAAATATAAAACTATGCAAATATTATGAATAAGTGGGTAAAGAGTTGATAAAATCCACTCAATTGAGCACAAGATAAACCATAAAATAGTGGTTTATCAACCTCCCCACACATAAACACTAGCATGTCCTCATGCTAAGCTCAAGAGAAACTATAAAGATGAAGAGGAATGGTAGATTAATATGAAATGCAATCCTATCTATATGAATGCAACTACATGCAGAATGTTTCTACCTACTTGGTTAAAAATAAATAAATCTTTCAAGAACATATATGAACTGGATTTCACTGATTCAAATCATAAAAATGAAGTAAAAGTAAACTTGCAGAAGAAAATAGCTCATGAAAGCCGGGAACAAAGAATCGAGCATCGAACCCTCATTGGAAGTGTATACACTCTAATCATTCAAGTGTTTAAGGTTCGACTCTCTCAATTCTCTACTAACCTTGCTTTCTAAGGCTTGCTCTTCATCTAACAATCAACAAAAATTTAATGCATAAATACACATATCAAGAGGTCTTTTAAGGGTTGTAATGGGGTTAGGGTCAAGGTAGGATTGTATTTGGCCAAGTGGACTAAAAATCTTAATCCTTAATTAACTTAAACTTTTCCACCTAACTTAGACAATCCATGTAATCATAATACAACATCTAACCATCCATTAACTATGTTTTCCACATATTCATACATTCTAATTTCAAGTACAACTCATATGCATTGCTTTCATCACTCACTTTGGGGCATTTTGTCCCCTTTTATTTGCTCTTTTTCTTTTCTTTTCTTTTCTTTTTTCTTTTATTTTTCTCTCTTTTTTTTATATTATTTTTCTTTTGTTTTTCTCAATGCATATGATTAAATTATTGAATGCATAAACATGTCCTAAACATTTCTTCCACATTTTCAGAAATTTCTAACATACTCAATTCTCAAACCAAATGTTTCCAAACACAATTTTCCCACACTTAAATCATAAGCACTTTCACTAGTCTAAGCTAACCAAGGATTCAAATTAAGGACATTATTGTTTTTCGCTTAGAGTTGATGATGTGCTAAAATAAAGAACAAATGGATATAATAGGCTCAAAATTGGTTTGCAAGGGATAATGAAAGGTAAGGCCATATGGGTATGTGAGCTCAGTGAAACAAAGGCCTCAATCATGTAAGTGCATGTATACATCAAATAATGAAAATATAGAATTAAGCAAGACAAAGATCACAATTTTAGAGAGAAAAAACACACATCAAAAATAAATTATTGGTTGATAAAATGCAACCAATCAATTAGACTCAAAAATCTTACAGGTTTTGTGTGTTCGAGCTCTAAACCATGTTCCAATATAATATTTCTTCAAACAAGTGTAACAAAAAATTTTATTCAAATTAGCAAAATACTTTAAAAGTTTTCTTGGAAAAGAAAATATTACTTCAACCAAGTGGTAAAATATGCAAAAAATCAAACAAATATGCAATCAATTATGCAAATGCAACAATGAACAAACAAATAAAATAAAAAAATTTTTGGTGTTGAGCCAAGAAATAACTAACCCATGGAGATCGGTATCGACCTCCCCACACTTAAAGATTGCACCGTCCTCGGTGCATGCTGAGATGTGCAAGTGGATGGGGGTTGTGGTTTCTCAGCTGAGCTCTTTTTGTTCCTTTCCTTGCCGGCGGTTTGGGAGTAGCTTTCTCCTTTCCTTCCTTGGTGGACATCCTGAAGAAGGAAAGAGAAAGTAAATTAAATTCAAATAGATATATAGCAAGGAAGAGAACGGAAGAGTGGTGATCGATGCACATTAGGATGTAATTGACATTAACACATGCTCGCGAGTACATGTGAAAAGCCATCAATTGAAAATAGCTAGTGCATATAAGGACAAGTGAATGCAAGGTGTTTATTGGCATGCCGGAAAAGGGCATGAGTAGCATAGACCAAGCATCACTTGTAATAAATCACCATGTTTGTATTGACAATTATATTCAATTAATAAAATAGTAAAGGGAGTTTATGAAAAGCAAGCATTGAATAGTAAAAAGTATAATACAGAAGTGCATAAGGCCATGTGGGCTTTTTCACAAACACATAGCATGTATGGTAAATAAGCTATTGAAAGTATGAAATTGAACATGCAAGCAACCCTTCAAAAAGTAATATATAATTGTCAAACAATTTCATAACAATTTACAAGAAAATAATTTCCCAATTAAATTTTTAACACCAAAATAACAAATTTAGAAAAGAAAATAAAAATATGCACAAAATAAAAAAATGCAATGAATGAAAGTATGCAAATAAATTAAATAAAATAGAATGGAAGTGAGAGAAAATAAGAAAGGAAGAAGAAAGAAATAAGAAAAGATAAGAAGAATAAGGATTCGGAGAAGAAAAGATAAGAAAATTGGCACTAATCTGGAGAGGTTGTGCGACGCTGACGACGCGGTCGCGTGGGTGACGCGGTTGCGTGGTGCGCAATAAGGTTAGGCGACGCGGACGCGTGGGGCACGCGATCGCGTGACTTGATTTGTGCTAATGGCGCAAGTGCAGCCTCGCGGTCGCACAACTCTCTGTTCAAAACTTAGTATTGCCAAAATCCAGGGTGACGCGGTCGCGTGGTCGACGCGATCGCGCAGGTGGCCTTTTTCTTAAAATGACGCAGCCGCATGGGGCACGCGGTCGCGTGGTAGGGCTTGGGCTTTCAGCACGAGTCCAGCCCAATTCCAGCTCAACTTTCGGCCATACACCTTGTTACGTCGAAATCCAGGGCCACGCGGTCGCGTGGGTGACGTGGACGCGTGGGGAAGCCATTTTGCAAATGACGCGGCCGCATCAGCGATGCGGTCGCGTGGGACGATTTGTGCCCTTGGCACGCCTCCAGCCCTGCTCCTGCGTAACTCTCTGTTCAATTTCTTTTCCTCTTAACGCACATACGACGCGGACACATTAGCGACGCTGCCGCGTCGCGTGCGTAAATCCTTTTTTTTTTGAAATTTGAAAATTGAAAATTTTTAAATTTGATTTTTGAAATAAGATAAGATAAGATAAAAAATTTTAAAATAAAAATCAATAACCTCTTAATTTACGAAAAAGCAAATAAAAATAAAAAAAAAACAAATCAAAAAGCAAATATTTACAATAACCAATAATAAGGCACACGTTTGCAATTCCCCGGCAACGGCGCCATTTTGATGAGAGAACTTTTGCGTGGTCTAGAAATTTGTGGATAAATCCTCATTGCAAGTATAGTTTCTAAACCTTCAAAAGTCCTTTCATACAAACATTTTGGTTGTCACAAGTAACAAACCCCCTTGAAATTGATAACCGAGTATTCAAACCTCGGGTCGTCTTCTCAAGGAATTGCAGGGAGGTATGTTCTTATTATTGGTTATGAGTTTGTAAATTAGGGGTTTTAGAAATTAGGGAGCAGTATGTTGCATAAGAAGAAATAAAATAAATAAATAACTATAAAATAAACTCTTGGCAAGGTACGAAAACAGGAAGTCCTATCTTGGTTATCCTTATCAATTGTAAAGAGAATTGGATTCTTCTCCCACTTTGTTAACCTCTAACTATAAAGATAAGTTATGTGGATGAATTAATTCTGATTCCTCAGGTCCTAGTCTTTCCTTGGGAAAGACTAGAGTTATTGGAACTTGAATTAATTCTTGAAGAATTCCAATTTTCAATCAACAACGAGTTTGATAACTCAAGAGTCACCAATTATTTAACCAAGGCCAAAAGGGAGAAAAATATCTAAATTAAATTGAAAGCAATCTTAAACAGAGCAAAGCAATCTTAAATCTGAATTACCTCAAATAATATTAATTAAGAAAATCATAACATGAATGTAGCATAAGCCAAATAGGCAACATATCTAATACAAGCATTGAAGCATCTGAAAGTAAAAAGACGAATATAAAGTAAAAGAACGTTGAACCTGGGATTGAGAGTCACTCCTAAAACTAAGAGAAATCCTAAATCCTAATCCTAATAGAGAGGAGAGAACCTCTCTCTCTAAAAACTACATCTAAAACATGAAAAGTGAATTATGAGAGCCTCCTCATGAATGAATGGATTCCCCCACTTTATAGCCTCTAATCTGTGTTTTCTGGGCCGCAAACTCGGTTAAAAACAGCCCAGAAATTGCCCCCAGCGTATTCTGGTACGTACAGGTCACGGAAAAGTGACGCGGCCGCATGGCTCACGCGGTCGCGCGGGTTGTGTTCCTGCCAGGTCACGCGTCCGCGTGACCCACGCGTTCGTGTCACCTGTCGTTGAGGCAGCTATGGTAAATTATATATCAAATCGAAGCCCCAGACGTTAGCTTTCCAACGCAACTGAAACCGCGTTGTTTGGACCTCTATAGCTAAAGTTATAGCCGTTTGAGTGCAAAGAGGTCAGGCTGGACAGCTTAGCAATTTCTCCAACTTCTTGTATTCCTTCCACTTTTGCATGCTTCCTTTCCATCCTCTGAGCCATTCCTGCCCTGTAATCTCTGAGATCACTTAACACACATATCAAGGCATCTAATGGTAATAAGAGAGGATTAATAATAAGCAAATATAAGATCAAAGAAGCACGTTTTCAATCATAGTACAAAATCAGGAAGGAAATATAAAACTATGCAAATATTATGAATAAGTGGGTAAAGAGTTGATAAAATCCACTCAATTGAGCACAAGATAAACCATAAAATAGTGGTTTATCAGCCATCTTCTTGGCAGTTATAGGTTTATCTTGCTTCACCAACACCTCATCAATCACCTTCTCAACACTAGCGTCATCACATAGCTCTTGTATGATGCTGGGGAATGCCAATCTTGTGCTCTCGTTAGTACTTTTCAGTATCTTGTTGATGTTGTTGGCAATCAACTCCCCAACATTCACTTTCTCTCCCTTCATTATACTGTATATAAGTACAGCCCTCTCCTTGGTCACCTCAGATGTGTTTGATGTAGGGATCAAAGATCTTCTCACAAAGTCTAACCCCCCCTAGCTTAGGGACTCAAGTCCCTTCTCCTCAGCTGGTTAGGTTTTTCATCTTTATCATTGATCCACTGCACATTTAGCACACATATTTCATTCAGGATTTCATCAAATCCTGGGTCTGGTTGCTTCATCCTCTCCTCATAACTCCGAGTGGAGTTGATCCTTTTCACCATCAGCACCCTTTCTATGTTAGAGGGACTATAGTCAATGGACTTTCCCCTTACATAGCTAATATACCCATAAGTTTGCCCTGGCTGTGGCACGGCATTGGCATAAAACTCCCTTACCACTCCTTCCACCACTTTCTTTGGTGGGTTGCAGAAGAGTGCCCAGCCCCTGTTGTTGATCTCAAGGTGCTCATTTCTTCCTAGTTGGAAGCCGACCTCTGGGATGATCTCCCTCTCACTCACCCAACCATAGAATTGGTTTTGGTTGAATGCTGAGAGGAATTTGTACTCATTGAAGTTTGAGCTTGAGAAACCTGAGGTTGGTTCTTTGGTCTTTCTTTTCTTTGAGGTTGAGGATCTTGGTGGTGCCATTGGGTGGAGAGAGAGAGAGAGGGTGTTTGAGGGTTCTGAGATATTAATAGAGTGTTGCAAAGAAACACAAGCAAAACAAAGTTTTGCCCCAACACCAAACTTAGCACTTGATTGTACCAATCAAGTAAAAAGATAGAGAGAAAGAAGAACGAGAAAAGAAAAAAAAGAAAGGTCTTTGTGAGTTTGTTTTGTGTATAGAATGGGTTCTGAAGTGGGAGGGAATGGGAAGGGTAGGGGATTTATAGGGGTGAAAGGTGTGGTTCGAAAGGTAGGAAAAGAAGGGAATTCAATGTTTTCCACTTGGGGAGTGGCGCCTAGCGTGGGAAGAGGCGCCAACCCTTATCCCACTGTGCCCTCTGAATATGTTGAGTTCCAAAGTGTAAGTACACTTTGACCTCTTTGTTATCTATCAAGTGGGCCCCATTCAATCTCCTAAAAAAAAGAAACCGAAAACCCCATCAGTAATGACAAAATGATCCTCCACATTTCTTTTCAATGCTAGTGAATGGAGTTGCAACTTATGGGTGTCCCTTGGGACACCAAACTTAATTCATTTACATCTCAATAAATTGGGTTCATCATTAGGTTTTTAATGTGTTCATGGGGAAGAAGTAATTCCAATCCTTTCACATTCTTTGCTTCTAATCTCCCCTGAACACATTAAAATTCTCATTCAAGCCTCCACCAATGTATTAAATGCTTCCAATTTGAGTGGTATTGGGCTTGCTGATTGATTCTCGTATGGTAGTGGCCACACCAAACTTAATCTCTGGGCTTACTCCTTAAAAATTTAATTGATCCAAATGGTTGTAAGCCTAGATCAAGTTGGTGAGTGGCCACACCAAACTTAGCTTTTTAGCTAGTTCTTAGCCCAATCACTCATCATCATTAGTAAATGCTTTCATCCAGCTGCACCTCCAAAAATAGGAGACAAATTAACTCATAAAGCTATCTTAACTATCAAAACTGAAATTAACTTCCTAAGCTAATATTCACAATCTACTTCTAATAAAGTAATAAATCAAAAGGATATAAAGTGTTGGGTTGCCTCCCAACTAGCGCTTCTTTATCATCACTAGCTTGACGTTCTTCCTTTTTCAGTTGAGGTGGTAGCTCACTCTCCTTTCATCCAGTGAGTCCCCCAGGTAATGCTTGAGTCTATGGCCATTTGTAGTGAAGGTTCTCTGTGTTTTGTCCTCCATGAGCTCCACTTGACCATAGGGGTACACTTTGATGATAGTGAAGGGTCCAGACCATCTAGACTTAAGCTTCCCAGGGAAGAACCTAAGTCTAGAATTGTATAATAACACCTTTTGTCCTTCAATAAACTTCCTCCTTTCTATCTTTTGATCATGCCATCTTTTTGTGTTCTCTTTGTAGATCTTTGCATTTTTATATGCTTGGTTCCTAAATTTTTCCAGCTCGTTGAGTTGCCTTAGCCTCTTTTCTCCAGCAGCTCGCTCATCAAAGTTCAGTAGTTTTAGAGACTAGTAGGCTTTATGCTCCAGTTCAACTGGCAAGTGGCAAGCCTTGCCAAATACTAGTTGGTATGGTGACATCCCAATGGGGGTCTTGAAGGCTATCCTGTAGGCCCATAAAGCATCGTTTAGCTTCTTAGACCAATTCTTCCTTGAGCTTCCAACAGTTTTTTCAAGAATCCTTTTTATCTCCCTGTTGGAAATCTCTGCTTGCCCGTTGGTCTGCGGATGATAAGGGGTTGCCACCTTGTGTTTGACTCCATATCTGAGGAGGAGTGCTTCCATTTGTTTATTGCAGAAATGTGTCCCTCCATCACTAATGAGTGCTCTGGAAACTCCAAACCTGTTGAAAATGTTCTTTCTTAAGAAGCTCATTACAACCTTGTTGCCATTTGTGGTGGTGGCAATAGCCTCCACCCACTTTGACACATAACCTACAGCCACAAGTATATAACTATTTGAGTAGGAGGATGGGAAAGGCCCCATGAACTCGATCCCCGATACATTGAATAGTTCTAGCTCCATTATAAATCTCTGTGGCATCTCATTATTCCTGGGTAGATTGCCAGCCATTTGGCATTCATCACACCTTGACACCAAGTCCTTTGCATCCTTGAAAATGCTTGGCCAGTAGAATTCACATTGGAGCACCTTGGCTGCTGTTCTTTCTCCACTAAAGTGGCCTCCATATGCAGATCCATGACATTGCCAAAGCACCTCTTGTCCTTCTCCATGGGATATACACCTCCTCAAGATCCCATCAGCACACTTTTTGAACAAATATGGCTCATCCCAGATATAGACATATAGTACTTGGCATCTTTGATGAGCTTTCTCCTCATGTGTTTGTTGATGTTGGTTATTAGTTCCCCAATGGCCTTGAAATTGGCTATGTCAACAAACCAAGGGGTCTCTTGTACCATCATCAATTGCTCATCCGAGAAGCTTTCATTCACTATAAGATGGTGTGCTCCTTCTTCTTCTTGTAGGATCCTTGAGAGGTGGTCAGCAACTTTGTTCTCTGCTCCACTCCTATCCTTAATTTCGATGTCAACCTCTTGGAGTAGCAGGATCCATCTTATTAGCCTTGGCTTGGACTCTTGTTTGGTAAGCAAGTATTTGAGTGCTGCATGATCAGTGAATACAATCACTTTAAAACCAATGAGATGTGATCTAAATTTATCAAAAGCAAAGACAATGGCAAGTAATTCCTTCTCTGTAGTGGTGTAGTTCCTTTGATTCTTATTAAGGACCTTGCTGGCATAATAAATGACATGCACCAATTTATCCTTCTTCTGTCCTAAAATAGCACCCACAGCAAAATCTGATGCATCACACATCAACTCAAAGGGTAGATCCCAACATGGTCGTGCTATGATAGGTGCAAAGGAAAGTTTATTCTTAAGCTCCTCAAAGGCTAACATGCATTCATTATCAAAAACAAAAGGCACATTAGAGACAAGTAGGTTGCTCAATGGCTTGGCAACCTTAGAGAAGTCTCTAATAAACCTCCTATAGAAATCAGCATGTCCCAAAAAGCTTCTAATTGCTTTGACATTGCAAGGTGGAGGTAACTTTTCAATCACCTTTACTTTTGCCCTGTCCACTTTTATGCCCTTCTTTGAGATTTTATGACCAATGACCACTCCTTCCATAACCATGAAATGGCATTTTTTCCAGTTTAAAACAAGGTTGGTTTCTTGGCATCTCTTTAGCACCAGGGCTAAGTGATGCAAGCAATCATAATATGTGTTACCAAATACAGAGAAGTCATCTATAAACACCTCAATAAACCTCTCAATCATGTCTGAAAATATGGAGAGCATGCACCTTTGGAATGTTGCAGGTGCATTGCACAGTCCAAAGGACATCCTCCTGTAAGCAAAAGCACCATATGGACAAGTAAATAAAGTTTTCTCCTGGTCCTTTGGGTCTACAACTATTTTGTTGTAACCCGAATAACCGTCAAGAAAGTAGTAGTATTCATGTCTAGCCAGCCTCTCAAGCATTTGGTCCATGAATGATAGGGGGAAGTGGTCATTTCTGGTGGCTTCATTGAGCTTCCCCTGTAGTCGATGCACATGCACCAACCAGTCACTGTTCTTGTTGGTATCAGCTCATTCTTCTCATTTGGTACAACAGTGATTCCTCCTTTTCTTTGGAACTACTTGTACCGGGCTCACCCAAGAGCTGTCTGAGATGGGGTAGATCACCCCGACTTGCCACAACCTCAACACTTCCTTCTGGACTACCTCATTCATGGTTGGATTCAACCTTCTTTGTTGTTGCCTTGAGGGCTTAGCACCCTCCTCAAGTAGGATCTTGTGCATACACATTAAAGGACTTATCCCTTTTAAGTCTGTGAGTGTCCAGCCTATAGCATCCTTGTGTTGTTTCAGCACTTGGATGAGCTCCTCTTCTTGCTCCTTACTCAAGCTTGAGTTGATGATCACTGGGTAGGTGCTGTTGTCACCTAGATAGGCATGTTTCAAGCTTGGAGGTAGGGTTTTTAGATCTAGTTTTGGTGCATATTCTCCATTGTTGTCTTTGTGGTTTGTCATGATTAAACTTTTCATGGTTCCTTGTGGTGGTTCTTCACGTGGTGCTTGTTGCTCCAATTCCATACTTCCTTCATATTACTCTTCTTCCTAAACTCCTTGGACTATTTGTTCTATGGTGTCCACCATCATGCATTCTCCTATTGCTTCCTTGGGATAACTCATTGCCTTGAAGACATTGAAGATCATCTTTTCCTCATGTAATCTCAAGACTAGTTCTCCTTTTTGCACATCAATGATGGCTCCAGCAGTACTTAGGAATGGCCTTCCTAAGATAATTAAAGTGTTTGCCTCTTCTTCCATATCCAGCACAACAAAGTCAGCTGGGAAGATGAATTCCTCCACCTTTACCAATAAATCTTCCACCACTCCATGTGGAAACTTGAATGTCCTGTCAGCCAGTTAGAGTGCCATTCTTGTTGGTTTGACTTCCTTCTCATTCTTCTCATCATGTTCAAGGACATGAGATTGATGCTAGCCCCCAAGTCACATAAAGCCTTTTCAATAGTGATATCTCCTATGATGCAGGGGATTTGGAAGCTCCCAGTGTCCTTCATTTTCTGGGGGAGTTTCTTTTGTATGATGGCACTATATTCCTCAGTTAGGACTACAGTCTCCTTTTCTCCCCAGTTTCTTTTTCTTGTCATGAGCTCCTTTAGGAACTTTGCGTAGAGGGGCATTTGCTCTAGTGCTTCAGCAAACGGTATGTTGATTTAGAGCTTTTTGAAGATTTCCAAAAATCTGAAAAATTGGCTGTCCTTCCCATCCTTCCTTAGCCTTTGTAGGTATGTTGCCTTTGGCACATAAGGCTTCAAGATTGACCTTGGTGAAGATGGGCTAGGGACCTCTTCTTTCTTCCTGTTTTCAGGCCTTTCTGTAGCTTCTTCTTCGTGGTTCTCCTGATTTTGGGTGGCTTCTTCTATCACTTTTCCACTTCTAAGTGTGATGGCCTTGCACTTTTCTCTTGGGTTGGCCATGGTGTCACTTGGAAATGTGTGTGTAGGCATTGGGATTTGCTTGGATAAGAACCCCACTGTGCTTCCAGCTTTGAGATTGCTACACCTTGGTTCTTCAAATTTGACCTGTATTCTTTTTGGTTGGCATCTATCTTCTTTTCAGCTTGTGCTTGCCTTTCCAAGAGGGTGGAAATGGCCCTTGTGAGCTGTGATGATAGCTGTGCTATTGCGACCTCTACTCTCTCAAAGTTACCCTTGATTTCACACGGTTGTGAGGTTAGGGTTAGTGTGTCTTAATGGTGGTGTGTTTGCTAGTTGGAAGGATATGATGTGTGAGGTGGATTGTGGTAAGGTCTGTTGTTATTTGACTGATGGTTGGAGTTGTGATTCTGGTATTGATTGGCTTGGTATGGTTTGTTATGATCTTGGTTGTGATTTTGTTGGCTCCTCCACCCAAAATTTGGGTGGTTCTTCCATCCTGGGTTATATGTCTTAGAGTTAGGGTCATATGGTGGTCGAGAGGGGTTGTGCACATAGTTTGCTTGCTCATATTCAACTTCTGGTTCATTTTCTTCTTGGGGTGGTACTTGAGCTTGGATAACTGCAACTTGATTGTTTTCTATTTTCTTGGTTAAGGCTGCCAATTGTGCTGCAATTGCCTTATTTTGTACCAACAGGGCATCCATAGAATTAAGTTCCAACACCCCCTTCTTTTGGCCTCTTTTTGAAGCATAGAAGTAGTCATTCTCAGCTACAGTTTCAATGACATCTATGGCTTCCTCAATGGTCTTCTTCTTGTTGAGTGAACCCCCTAAAGAGTGGTTCACAACCTTCTTCGATTCATAGGTTAATCCTTTATAGAAAATGTGGAGCTGCACCCACTCATTAAACATATCTGGTGGGAATTTTCTTGTTAGATCTTTGAACCTTTCTCAGGCTTCGTAGAGTGTTTCACCATCTAGTTGTCTGAAGGTTTGCACCTCAACTCTTAGCCTGTTGATCCTTTGTGGAGGGTAAAATCTCGCTAGAAATTTGTTCACAACATCCTCCCATGTGGTTAGGCTCTCCTTGGGGAATGATTCTAACCACTTTGTTGCCTTATCTCTGAGCGAGAAAGGGAACAGAAGTAGTTTGTAGGTGTCAGGGTGTACACCATTGGACTTTACAGTATTGTATATCCTCAAGAATGTGTTGAGATGTTGATTTGGATCTTCTTGAGCACCTCCTCCATATGAGCAGTTATTCTGGACTAGTGTGATGAGTTGAGGTTTCAACTCAAAGTTGTTGCCATGGATTGTTGGCTTGAGGATGCTGTTGCCACAGTTTCCTGGATTTGGGTAGATATAGGAGCCTAAGACTCTCTTCTCTTGCCCAGCTTGATTTCCAGCTCCTCCTCCAACATCTTTGTGCACTTCGTCTTCCATGGTGGTCGTTAGATCTTCTTCTACTGGTTTTTCTCCAATTATACCCTTGCCTTTAGCCTCCCTTCTCAATCTAAGGAAGGTTCTCTCAGGTTCACTATCAAAAGAGGATGAAGTCTCTCCTCTTATACCTGTCATACAGTCAACACACAGCAAGAAAAGAGCAAGTGAAGGAATCTCCTTAGTTAAAATTAGTGATTAGCTTGAGTGATGCAATTAATCAAACAGTTAGAAGAGTGAAAGTATAAACAATGAATAGCTAAAGAAATCTAAGAAAGACAAGAAAGAAAAACAGAGATTAGAAAGGAATTTAATGGTTACACTAGGAAATGAATAAGAAAACAATTAAGGAGAAAAAAAATAAAAATAAAAAAATGCTTAATCTAGCTCTCCAATCAGTTTAATCATTGTCAAATTCAAACCAATCCCCGGCAACGGTGCCATAAAACTTGATGGGCGGAATTCACTACCTTTTCCCAATAATATTGATGAATCCGCTCTTAGCAAGCGCACCAAAATTATCGTCAAGTATTAACCCACAGTGGAGTGGGATCGTATCCACAGTGATTGGTAAATTTGAGCAATTTTAATTGATTGGTGAATTAGTCAAGCTCAACATAATAAGTTGTAAGTGCAGAATTATAAATGGCAGAAACATAAATGGCAAAGGAATAAAAGAAAGCAATAAAATGCAAAAATGGAAATAACAGGAATGTAAAAGGGAATGGGATTTTGTAGAATGTAAGTAAAGCTATAAAAGAATGTGAGAGATAAGAATGGCGAAATTCATTGAGATCAAGAGATATTGTCTCTTTGGATTAAATCCAGCTCATATCCTCTTCAATCATGCAACTCATTGACCTCTTGGCAATCATGATTGATTCTACCCCAATCCCTCAATCTCTCAGATCTTGATTAATAGCCAATTCCTTAGTCTAATTGCTCATGAAGAGAGATATGCTTGGCCCCTGATTATACCACACATCATCATAGGTCCAGGTAGAGGGAGGATTGTATGTCACCATATCCAAACACCAAAACCCAGATTCTACTCAAGTGTGAAAAGGGATTTCTAGCATGGTTTCATGTTTCCTTTTCCAAGGTTCCCATGAAACCCATTTTACATTCAATCTCTTTTCTAAGTTAATTAAACACTAAGCATGAAAATCGAAATTCCTTCTAGCAAATCAAAGAAAAGATGAAGAGAAGAAGAAATTCACTATCATTAATCCATCAAGTACAATAGAGCTTACTCTCTCAATGAGAGGGAATTTAGCTACTCATAGCTCAGAGAGAAAGTACAAAAGATGGAAGAGATGAAGTGTGAAAATTAAAAAGTGAAATCCCAAAACTAAACTCTGTGACTTGCTAACCCCTTTTCCAATACTTCCAAGGGTATGTATACTACTCCTAGATCTAGAAAATAAAAGAAAGTTACAAAAGTGAAAATAAAATTACAATTTTGAGGGAAAAGAAACTCAACAAATGTGATCATCCAGCTGGTGTGTGACTGGCGCTTCTTTGGCATGTCACGCTCCTTCTGTTTCTGATTTGGCGTGCCACGCCGCTCCATTCAAGTAGCACGCCGTCCTCTATTTTACCCCTGGCGTGCCACGCCTTCGAGCCTAACTGGCACGCCCAGGACATTTTAAATGGCCAAGTAACTTGGCGTGCCACGCCTTCGAGCCAAAGTGGCACACCCAAGGTCCTCTTCCTTATCTCTATGCTTCTGGAAATTTGTGCCAGCATGGCACGCCCAGGGTTTGGCGTGCCACGCCCTTCTTAAAGCTTCACTCCCTTGCCGGCGTGCCACGCCTCGTCATCCAAGTGGCACGCCTGAGTTCATTGGCTCATCTTCTTCCTCTCTTGAAAATACTACCAGCGTGCCATGCCATGAGACTGGCATGTCACGCCCTTCATTTGCTTCATCTTTTTGCTGGCGTGCCACGCCTCATCTCCCAAGTGGCACGCCTGAGTTCACTGGTCCTTTAATTCCTCCTCTGAAAAACACTACTAGCGTGCCACGCCATGAGACTGGCGTGTTACACCCTGTTGTCAGAGATCACAATTTCGTGCACCAAGTTTTTGGCGCCGCTGCCGGGGATTGTTCGAGTTTGGACAATTGACGGTTCATCTTGTTGCTTAGATTATGTAATTTTCTTTTTTATTTTGTCTTTAGAATTTTTAAGAATGAATTCTAGTGTTTCGGATGATGCTTTTATCATCACAGGAGCTAATTGATTCCCATCAATTTGGCTGTTGTATGTAATGTCTTGCTAAAGCTTGGCTAGCCATGTGTAATCTTTTTAGACTGAAGCTTTAGACTAACATTGCATGATTCCTGGAATTCTTATTAAAAATTTTGAGTTTCTTATTTTCTTTTTCCTAAATAATTCTCGAAAAAAATACAAAAAAAATTTAATAAAATCATAAAAACCAAAAAAATATTGTGTTTCCTGTTTGAGTCTAGTGTCAATTTTTAAGTTTGGTGTCAATTTCATGTTTTAATTTTTTTTAAAAAAATTTCGAAAATTCATGCATTGCATTCTTCATGATCTTCAAGTTGTTCTTAATGAGTCTCCTTGTTTGATCTTCATATTTTCTTGTTTTGTGTCTTTTGTTGTTTTTCATATGCATTTTTGAATTCATAGTGTCTAACCATGAAAAATCTCTAAGTTTGGTGTCTTGCATGTTTTTCTTTTCTTGAAAATTTTTCAAAAATAAGTTCTTGATATTCATCATGATCTTCAAAGTGTTCTTGGTGTTCATCTTGACATTCATAGTGTTCTTGCATACATCTTTTGTTTTAATCCAAAATTTTTATGTGTTGAGTCATTTTGTGGTTTTTCTCTTTCCTCATTAAATTCAAAAAAATAAAAAAATATCTTTTCTTTATTTCACTCATAAATTTTGAAATCTTTGGGTTGACTTAGTCAAAAATTTTTAAAATAAGTTATTTCTTGTTAGTCAAGTCAAGATTTCAATTTCAAAAATTTTTATCTTTTCAAAATCGTTTTCAAAATCAAATCTTTTTCATTTTTTTTCTTTTCCTTTATTTTTTGAAAATTTTCAAAAATCTTTTTCAAAACTTTTCAAAATATTTTTCCTAATTTTACCTCATATTTTTCGAAATTAATACTAACAATTAATGTTTTGATTCAAAAATTTCAAATTTGTTACTTTCTTGTTAAGAAAGATTCAAACTTTAAATTTTAGAATCATATCTTTTGATTTCTTGTGAGTCAAGTCATTAATTCTGATTTTAAAAATTAAATCTTTTTCAAAATAAATTTCAATCATATCTTTTCAATCATATCTTTTCAGACATATCTTTTTCAAATCATATCTTTTTCAAACTTTAATTTCAAAATATCTTTTTCTAACTTCTTATCTTTTCAAAATTAATTTCAAAAATATTTTTCAAAACTACCTAACTAATTCTCTCTCTTCTAATTTTCGAAAATCACCTCCCTCTTTTTCAAAAAAAAATCTCTTTAATTAACTAATTGATTTAAATTCTAATTTTATCTCTTCTAACTTTTTCGAAAATTGCTAACCCATTTTTCAAAATAATTTTTGAATTTCTCTTCTCTCTTTGTGTTCGAATTTTTCCTCCTCTATTCTTCTTCTCTTCTACTCATATAAAGGAATCTCTATACTGTGACATAGAGGATTTCTCTTCTTTTCTGTCCTCTTCTTTTTCATATGAGCAGGAGCAAGGACAAGAACATTCTTGTGGAAGCTGACCCTGAACCTGAAAGGACTCCAAAGAAGAAGCTAAGAGAAGCTAAAGCACAACAATCCAGAGAAAACCTTACAGAGAATCTCGAAAAGAAGCAATGGCCGAACCCAACAACAATAACAATGCAAGGAAGGTGCTTAGTGATTTTACTATACCAACTTCCAACTTCCATGGAAGAAGCATCTCATTCCCTGCCATTAGAGCAAACAATTTTGAGCTTAAGCCTCAATTAGTTTCTCTGATGCAATAGAATTGTAATTTTTATGGACTTCCATCAGAAGATCCTTTTCAGTTCTTAACTGAATTCTTGTAGATCTGTGATACTGTTAAGACCAATGGAGTTGATCCCGAGGTCTACAAGCTTATGCTTTTCCCTTTTGCTGTAAGAGACAGAGCTAGAATATGGTTGGACTCTCAACCTAGAGATAGCCTGAACTCTTGGGATAAGCTGAACCTAGAGATAACCTGAACTCTTGGGATAAGCTGGTCACAGCTTTCTTAGCCAAATTCTTTCCTCCTCAAAAGCTGAGCAAGCTTAGAGTGGATATTCAAACCTTCAGGCAGAAAGAAGGTGAATCCCTCTATGAAGCTTGGGAAAGATACAAGCAACTGACCAAAAAGTGTCATTCTGACATGCTCTCAGAATGGACCATCCTGGATATATTCTATGATGGTCTGTCTAAATTGTCTAAGATGTCATTGGACCATTCTGTAGGTAGATCTATTCACCTGAAGAAAATGCCTGCAGAAGCTCAGGAACTCATTGAAATGGTTGCAAATAACCAGTTCATGTACACCTTTGAAAGGAATCCTATGAATAATGGGATGCCTCAGAGGAAGGGAGTTCTTGAATTGAAGCTCTGAATTCTATATTAGCTCAGAACAAAATGTTGACTCAGCAAGTCAATATGATTTCTCAAAGTCTGAATGGATTGCAAAATGCATCCAACAGTACTAAAGAAGCATCTTCTGAAGAAGAAGCTTATGATCCTGAGAACCCTATAATGGTAGAGGTAAATTACATGGGTGAAGCCTATGGAAACACCTATAATTCCTCATGGAGAAATAATCCAAATTTCTTATGGAAGGATCAACAAAAGCCTCAACAAGGCTTTAACAATAATAATGGTGGAAGAAACAAGTTTAGCAATGGCAAGCCTTTTCCATCATCCTCTCAGCAACAGACAGAGAATTCTGAGCAGAACCCATCTAGCTTAGCAAATATAGTCTCTAATCTATCTAAGACCACTCTCAGTTTCATGAATGAAACAAGGTCCTCCATCAGAAACTTGGAGGCACAAGTGGGTCAGCTGAGTAAAAGGGTTACTAAAACTCCTCCTAGCACTCTCCCAAGCAACACAGAAGAGAATCCCAAAAGAGAGTGCAAGGCCATAACCGTGACCAACATGGCCGAACCTTGAGAGAGTGAAAAGGCAGTGATTCCCAGTGAGGAAGACCTCAGGGAACGTCCACTGGCCATTAAGGAGTACCCCAATGAAGAACCAAAGGAATCTGAGGCTCATACAGAGACCATAAAGATTCCATTGAACTTTCTTTTACCATTCATGAGCTCTGATGACTATTCATCTTCTGAAGAAGATGAAGACATTGCTGAAGGGCAAGTTGCCCAATATTTAGGAGCAATCATGAAGCTGAATGCCAAGCTATTTAGTAATGAGACTTGTGAGGATGAACCTCCATTGCTCATTAATGAACTGAATACCTGGGTTCAGCAAACTTTACCTCAAAAGAAATAGGATCCTGGTAAATTCTTAATACCCTGTACTATAGGCACCATGACCTTTGAGAAGGCTCTGTGTGACCTAGGGTCAGGTATTTCAGACAAATCAATAAAACAGGCTTATGGACTAGTAGAGGACGTGCTAGTGAAGGTTGAAGGCCTTCACATCCCTGCTGATTTCATAATCCTAGACACTGGGAAGGATGAGAATGAAGCCATCATCCTTGGCAGACCTTTCCTAGCTACAACAAAAGCTGTGATTGATGTTGATAGAGGAGAGTTGGTTCTTCAATTGAATGAGGACTACCTTGTATTCAAGACTCAAGGTTCTCCTTCTGTACACATGGAGAAGAAGCATGAAAATCTTCTCTCAATACAGAGTCAAACAAAGTCCCCATATTCAAACTTTAAGTTTGGTGTTGGGAGGCCACAACCAAACTCTAAATTTGGTGTTGAGAGGCCACAACCATGCTCTGATTATCTGTGAGGCTCCATGAGAGCCCACTGTCAAACTATTGACATTAAAGAAGTGCTTATTGGGAGGCAACCTAATTTTTATTTATCTATGTTAAAATTCCATTTTCTATTATTATTTTATGTTTTCTTTAGGTTGATGATCATGTGGAGTCACAAAAAAACCGCAAAAATCAAAGCAAATTCAAAAACAGCATTAAAATAGCACACCCTGGAGGATGAACTTACTGGCGTCTAAACGCCAGTAAGAGTAGTAGAATGGGTGTTAAATGCCCAGTCTGGCACCATTCTAGGCTTTTAACGCCAGAAAGAAGCACCAGGCTGGCATTTAACGCCAGAAACAGGCTACAGCTTGGTGTTAAACGCCAGGAAAGGTATAAAAGCTGGCGTTCAATGCCAGAAACAGGCAGCAGTCTGGCGTTAAACGCCAGTATTGCATACAGAGGGCGTTTACACGCCTAAATGGTGCAGGGATGAAAAATCCTTGACACCTCAGGATCTGTAGACCCCACAGGATCCCCACCTACCCCACCTCTCTCTCTCTCTCTCTCCCCCTTACACATCTCTATAACACTCTACCCAAAACACCACTCACCAATCAAATCCTATTCTCTTCCTTATATTCTCTTCACCAATCACCTCCATCCCTCTTTCCCAAAAACCCCACCTACCTCACTTTTCAAATCCAAACACTTTTTCCTCCCAAACCCACCCAATTCCATTCGGCCACTCTCCCTCTCTTTCTCTATAAATACCCCTCTTCACTCCTTCATTTTCACACGTCACAAACACTCTCCTACCCCTTGGCCGAACCTATCTCTCCCTCCATCTCCTCTATTTTCTTCTTCTTCCCCTTCTTTCTTTCTTCTTTTGCTCGAGGACAAGCAAACCTTTTAAGTTTGGTGTGGT
>NC_029772.3:57398795-57400206 GCF_000817695.3 Arachis duranensis | reverse complement strand
ATGATTGCATCATCCTTGGAAGACCTTTCCTGGCCACAGCAGGAGCTGTGATAGATGTCAACAGAGGAGAATTAGTCCTTCAATTGAATGGGGACTACCTTGTGTTTAAGGCACATGGCCATCCCTCTGTGACAAAAGAGAGTAAGCAGGAAGAGCTTCTCTCAGTTTAGAGTCAAGAAGAGCCCACACAGTCAAACTCTAAGTTTGGTGTTGTGAGGCCACAACCAAACTTTAAGTTTGGTGTTAAGATCCCATATCCAAACTCTAAGTTTGGTGTTGGAACTACACTAACATTGACCTGATCACCTTTTGGCTCCATGAGAGCCACTGTCAAGCTATTGACATTAAAGAAGCGCTTGTTGGGAGGCAACCCAATTTTAATTATCTAATTTTTATTTTATTGTTATTTTGTGTTTTATTAGGTACATGATCATGAGGAGTCACGAAAAAATCAAAAAAAAAATTAAAAACAGAGTCAAAAACAGAAGAAAAAATTTTTCACCCTGGAGGACGCACAGGCTGGCGTTCAACGCCAGTAAGATGCATCTGGCCGGCGTTCAACGCCAGAACAGAGCACCATTCTGGCGCTGAACGCCAGAAACAAGCAACATCCTGGCGCTGAACACCAGGAATGTGCCTAGAGGAGAAAAGCTGGCGCTGAACGCCAGTAACAAGCATAAAACCGGCGTTCAATGCCAGAAACATGCTTTACATGGGCGTTGAACGCCCAGAACGTGCACCAATGGGCGTTTAAACGCCAGAATGGTGTGCAAGGGCATTTTACATGCCTATTTGGTGCAGGGATGGAATTCCTTGACACCTCAGAATCCTGTGGACCCCACAGGATCACCTCAGGATCTGTGGACCCCACAGGATCCCCACCTACCATATTCCCTAATCACACTCTAATCCTAATCACACTCTCCTAATCCTAAATCTCATTTTCCTACTCCCCATGCCACACTTCCCAATACCCATCACCAATCACCTCAATTCCTCTTCCCAATTACCCCATTCACCATTCACATCAACCCACTCTTCCCCATAAACCCCACCTACCTTCATCAACCCCACCTACCTTCATAAAATTCAAATTCAATTTCCCACCCTTTCCCACCCAAAATAGCCGAACACCCTCCTCCCCTCTCCCTATAAATACCCTTCCATTCTACTTCATTTTCACACAACACAAACCCATCTTCTCCCACTTAGCCGAACCTACCTCTCTCCCTCTCTACCATATTCTCTTCTTCTTCTTCTTCTCTTCTTTTCTTTCTTGCTCGAGGGCGAGCAATATTTTAAGTTTGGTGTGGTAAAAGCATAAGCTTTATGTTTTTTCATTACCATCAATGGCACCTAAGGCCGGAGTATCCTCTAGAAAAGGGAAAGGGAAGACAAAAGCTTCCACCTC
>NC_029772.3:57398413-57398740 GCF_000817695.3 Arachis duranensis | reverse complement strand
GATGGAGAGATTCATCTCAAAAGCCCATCAAGACCACTTCTATGAAGTTGTGGCCAAGAAGAAGGTGATCCCTGAGGTCCCTTTCAAGCTCAAGAAAAATGAGTATCCGGAGATCCGATATGAGATCCAAAGAAGAGGTTGGGAAGTCCTAACCAACCCCATGCAACAAGTCGGAATCCTAATGGTTCAAGAATTCTATGCCAATGCATGGATCACTAGGAACCATGATCAAAGTATGAACCCGAGTCCAAAGAATTATCTCACAATGGTTCAGGGGAAATACTTAGATTTTAGTCCGGAAAATGTGAGGTTGGCGTTTCACTTGCC
>NC_029772.3:57389298-57395774 GCF_000817695.3 Arachis duranensis | reverse complement strand
GGAAAGTCTAACCTTGTCTGTGGTATTCCGAGTAGGATTCCGGTATTGAATGACTGTGTCGAGCTTCAAACTCCTGAAGGCTGGGCGTTAGTGACAGACGCAAAAGAATCAATGGATTCTATTCCAACCTGATTGAGAACCGACAGATGATTAGCCGTGCTGTGACAGAGCATAGGAACGTTTTCACTGAGAGGACGGGATGTAGCCATCAGCCATGGGTGATGCCTCCAGACGATTAGCCGTGCAGTGACAGCGCATAGGATCATTTTCCCGAGAGGATTGAAAGTAGCCACCGTTGATGGTGATGCCCTACATACAGCTTGCCATGGAAAGGAATAAGAAGGATTGAAGGAAGAATGAGTAGTGAAGCAAAGTTTCAAGAGGAGCACAGCATCTCCATACACCTATCTGAAATTCTCACTATTGATTTACATAAGTATTTCTATCCCTTTTTATTTTCTATTTTATTATTAATTTTCGAAACCATAAACCAATTTAATCTGCCTAACTGAGATTTACAAGATGACCATAGCTTGCTTCATACCAACAATCTCTGTGGGATCGACCCTTACTCGCGTAAGGTTTATTACTTGGACGACCCAGTACACTTGCTAGTTAGTTGAACGAAGTTGTGAACTATGGTATTGGCACCATGTTTTTGGCGCCATTACCAGGGAATGAAAAGCAATGAATTTTGCAAAATGGAATAACAAGTGAATCACAATTTCGTCCACCACCCCTCTTCACTCCTTCATTTTCACACATCACAAACACTCTCCTACCCCCTTGGCCGAACCTATCTCTCCCTCCATCTCCTCCATTTTCTTCTTCTTTCCCTTCTTTCTTTCTTCTTTTGCTCGAGGACGAGCAAACCTTTTAAGTTTGGTGTGGTAAAAGCATTACTTTTTGTTTTTCCATAACCATTTATGCACCTAAGGCCATAGAAACCTCTAGAAAGAGGAAAGGGAAGGCAAAAGCTTCCACCTTCGAGTCATTAGAGATGGAGAGATTCATCTCAAAGGTTCATCAAGACCACTTCTATGAAGTTGTGGCCAAGAAAAAGGTGATCCCTGAGGTCCCTTTCATGCTCAAAAGGAATGAGTATCCGGAGATCCGACATGAGATTTAAAGAAGAGGTTGGAAAGTTCTCACCAACCCCATTCAACAAGTCGGAATCTTAATGGTTCAAGAGTTCTATGCAAATGCATGGATCACTAAGAACCATGATCAAAGTATGAACCTAAATCCAAAGAATTGGCTTACAATGGTTAGGGAAAATACTTAGATTTCAGTCCAAAAAATGAAAGATTGGCGTTCAACTTGCCAATGATGCAAGAAAACGCACGCCCCTACACTACAAGGGTCAACTTTGATCAAAGGTTGGACCAAGTCCTCATGGACATATGTGTAGAAGGAGCTCAATGGAAAAGAGACTAAAGAGGCAAGCCGATTCAATTGAGAAGACCGGACCTTAAGCCTGTGGCTAGAGGATGGTTGGAGTTCATCCAACGCTCCATCATTCCTACTAGCAACCGATCCAAAGTAACTGTGGATCGGGCCATCATGATCCATAGTATCATGATTGGGGAGGAAGTGGAAGTTCATGAGATCATACCTCTAGAACTCTACAAGGTGGCTAATAAGTCCTCCACTTTGGCAAGGTTAGCCTTTCCTCATCTCATTTGTCACCTATGCAATTTAGCTGGAATTATCATAGAGGAAGACATCCTCATTGAAGAGGACAAACCCACCACTAAGAAAAGAATGGAGCAAACAAGAGAGCCCACTCATGGACCTCAACAAGAACATGAGGAAATCCCTCATCCAGAAATCCCTGAGATGCCTCAAGGGATGCATTTTCCTCTACACAACTATTAGGAGCAACTCAACACCTCTTTGGAAGGCTTGAGTTACAATATGGACCAACTAAGGGTGGAGCACCAAGAGCACTCCATCATTCTCCATGATATTAGAGAACATCAAATACCCATGAGGGAAGAGCAACAAAAGCAAGGAAGAGACATAGAGGAACTCAAGAGCACCATTGGATCTTCAAGAGGAAGAACTAGCCGCCATCACTAAGGTGGACCCGTTCCTTGATTTTCTTGTTCTTATTTTTCTGTTTTTCGATTTTATGCCTTATGTGTTATTTATGTTTGTGTCTTCACTACATGATCATCAGTGTCTAGTATTTATGTCTTAAAGCTATGAATAATTCCATGAATCCTTCATCTTTCTTAAATAAAAAATGTGCCTAATTACAAAATAACAAGAAGTACTTGAATTTCAAATTTTTATCTTGAAATTAGTTTAATTATTTTGATGTGGTGGCAATACTTTTTGTTTTCTGAATGAATGTTTGAATAGTGCATATTTTTTATAGTGAAGTTTATGAATGTTAAAATTGTTGGCTCTTGAAAGAATGATGAACAAAGAGAAATGTTATTGATAATCTGAAAAATCATGAAATTGATTCTTGAATCAAGAAAAAGTAGTGAAAAAGAAAAAAGTAGCGAAAAAATGCGAAAAAAAAGAAAAAGAAAGAAAAAGAAAAAGCAAGTAGAAAAAGCCAATAGCCCTTTAAACCAAAAGGCAAGGGTAAAAGGGATCCAAGGCTTTGAGCATTAATGGATAGGAGGGCCTAAAGGAATAAAATCCTGGCCTAAGCGGCTAAATCAAGCTGTCCCTAACCATGTGCTTGTGTAATGAAGGTCCAAGTGAAAAGCTTGAGACTAAGTGGTTAAAGTCGTGATCCAAAGCAAAAGAGTGTGCTTAAGAACTCTGGACACCTCTAACTGGGGACTTTAGCAAAGCTGAGTCATAATCTGAAAAGGTTCACCTAGTTATGTGTCTGTGGCATTTATGTATCCGCTGGTAATACTGGAAAACAAAGTGCTTAGGGCCACGACCAAGACTTATAAAGTAGCTATGTTCAAGAATCAACATACTGAACTAGGAGAATCAATAACACTATCAAAAATTCTGAGTTCCTATAGATGCCAATCATTCTGAATTTCAAAGGATAAAGTGAGATGCCAAAACTGTTCAGAAGCAAAAAACTACTAGCTCCGCTCATCTAATTAGGACTAAGTTTCATTGATATTGTGAGAATCATTATATATTCTCTTATTTTTATCCTATTTTGTTTTCAGTTGCTTGGGGACAAGCAACAATTTAAGTTTGGTGTTGTGATGAGCGGATAATTTATACGCATTTTGGCATTGTTTTTAGGTAGTTTTTAGTAGGATCTAGCTGCTTTTTAGTATATTTTATTAGTTTTTAAGCAAAATTCATATTTCTGGACTTTACTATAAGTTTGTGTATTTTTCTGTGATTTTAGGTATTTTCTGAATGAAATTGAGGGACCTGAGCAAAAATCTGATTCAGAGGCTGAAAAATGACTGCTGATGCTGTTGGATTCTGACCTCCCTGCACTCGAAATGAATTTTCTGGAGTTACAGAAGCCCAAATGGTGTGATCTCAATTGCGTTGGAAAGTAGACATTCAGGGCTTTCCGTCAATATATAATAGTCCATACTTTGCCCGAGTTTTGACGATGCAAACTGGCATTCAAACGCCAACTTCCTGCCCTATTTTGGCATTAAACGCTAGAAACAGGATACAAGCTGGAGTTAAACGTCCAAACTAGCATAAAAGCTGGTGTTTAACTCCAAGAAAAGTCTCTACACATGAAAGCTTCAAATGCTCAGCTCAAGCACACACCAAGTGGACCCGGAAGTGAATTTCTGCATCATTTACTTATTTCTGTAAACCCTAGTAACTAGTCTAGTATAAATAGGACCTTTTACTATTGTATTTACATCTTTGCGTCATCTTTTGATCATCTTTTGATCTCTTGATCACGTTTTGGGGGCTGGCCATTCGGCCATGCCTGAACCTTCATCACTTATGTATTTTCAACGGTGGAGTTTCTACACCTTATAGATTAAGGTGTGGAGCTCTGCTGTTCCTCGAGTATTAATGTAAAGTACTATTGTTCTTCTATTCAATTCAAGCTTATTTTTATTCCAAGATATTCATTCACACACAAGAACATGATGAATGTGATGATCAAGTGACATTCATCACCATTCTCACTTATGAACGAGTGCTTGACAAACACTTCCGTTCTACATGAAAACAAGCTTGAATGCATATCTCTTGGGTCTCTAATCAATGATTCACATCGTTTCCCCTCTGACAATGGGGCATCTGAATCTGAGATTAGAACCTTCGTGGTATAAGCTAGAAACAATTGGTAGCATTCCTGAGATCCGAAAAGTCTAAACCTTGTTTGTGGTATTCCGAGTAGGATCTGGGAATGGATGACTGTGATGGGTTTCAAACTCGCGACTGTGGGACACAGTGACAGTACGCAAAAGGATCATTGGATCTTATTCCAACACGATCGAGAACCGACAGCTGATTAGCCATGCGGTAGCTGTGCTTGGTATTTTTTATCCGAGACGAGAAATCCGACAGTTGATTAGCTGTACAGAAACTATAGAGGACCATTTTCACTGAGAGGACGGAAGGTAGCCATTGACAACGGTGATCCCCAACATATAGCTTGCCAAGGAAAGGAGTATGAATGATTAAATGAAAACAGTAGGAAAGCAGAGATTCAGAAGAAATAACGTATCTCTATACGCTTATCTGAAATTCCCATCAATGAATTACATAAGTATCTCTATCTTTATTTTATGTTTATTTATAATTATCAAAACTCCATAACCATTTGAATCCGCCTGACTGAGATTTACAAAATGACCATAGCTTGTTTCAAGCCGACAATCTCCGTGGGATCGACCCTTACTAACGTAAGGTATTACTTGGACGACCCAGTGCACTTGCTGGTTAGTTGTGCGAAATTGTGAGGAAAGTGTTGAGATTACGATCGCGTGTACCAAAATTTTTGGTGCCTTTGTCAGAGATCACAATTTCGTGCACCAATGACCACATGCTATATCTCAACCATTCAATAACATCAACAATTCAATGCCTATCTTAGGGCCTCTAGCCTAAGTTTTCACACCACATTACATTTTAGATACAGGAAACTGAGACCATACCTTAGCCGATTTTCTTCGCTCAATCGGAGCACTTCCAAATCACTTTTTCACAAGCTCTCAAGGTCTCAACACCTCCAAGAACAGATTTTTTTTGCACACCAAAGCCCTTTCTCATGCTTTCAAAAATCCCAATCAAGTTCCAATATTCACATACACACTATCTAAGCCACAATTATCATACTCAAACACAACATCTCAATACCCAAACATCATAGAACAACAAATTACACTAAGGTTGAGAATATTACCACACCCAAGGTTCAAGAAGACAAGATTAATCTTCTCCTTCAAGAGAGTTGAGTCCTATAACATCAAAGAGCCTGAAATCTCAACACTTTTCTCCATAAAATTCGAAATTAAGAGATGAAGAACTGAACCAAAATCGTGGCTTACCTCAAGAATAAAGTAGTGGGTTTTGTAGAGCTCTTCGCGGTGAACGCGTGGTCACAAACAGTGCGGCAATCGGAGCTCTAGATCAAAAGTTATGGTGGTTTGAAGATGAAACAAGGGTAGAACTTTGAGAGAGTGTTCTTCCCCCTTGTGCCTCCATTTTCAGCGTGAATGAGTGTTAGTGAGGAGAGAGAGTGTTAAAAATTAGGGTTTTGGTTTAGTTAGGTTGGGCCAAGGACCCAATATGGGTCCGGTTGGTCCGGTTTGGTCCGTTCGGTCCAATCTTTGTCCGATTTCTATAAAATTGGTATCGAAATTCTCGTCTCAATCTCCTCTATCATATTAAGTTCAAAATATTTTATATATCGAAATTCTATATATTATATGATGTT
This sequence comes from Arachis duranensis, assembly GCF_000817695.3. Classification (NCBI taxonomy): domain Eukaryota; kingdom Viridiplantae; phylum Streptophyta; class Magnoliopsida; order Fabales; family Fabaceae; genus Arachis; species Arachis duranensis. The sequence goes on along the minus strand of NC_029772.3, from coordinate 57,389,920 downwards.
TTATTTAACTTCAAAATTAAGTTATTAATCTAGTGGTTAATTAAAATATTTTTTGTTTTATAATTTGTATTCAAATTTTAAATATTACATTTTGAACATTAATATTGTATTATATTTTTTTAGGCCAACAATTTTGATTAATATTTTTTTTAATTGTTCTTTCTGTTCTTTATTTTTTTCATTAAACATTTGTTTTCTTTATTTTTTTTCATTAATCATTTGTTTTGATGAATTCTTTTTTTATTGTTACTTCTATCTTTTTAATTTTTGTCCTTAATTTTTAAATCTATTGTTATTGTATAAAAGATACTTTAATTTTTATAACAAATTCTAATTAAACAGTAAAAAAGTATATCATAAAAATTATATTATTTTAATATTTATTTATTTTCTCATGATATTAAAATAATAATATATTAAATAAATTATATATTAGTATGAATATTTTACATATTTTATTTTTAATTTATTTTAAATATATATACCAAAAATATTAAAATAATTGATCTATATTATTCATGTTACATTTTTATAATAATAAAGAGTAAAAATGAAAATTTTAGTTATTATAAATAATATCAAATATAAAATTATTATTTTTTAGTAAAACTTTTTATTTTAA
>NC_029772.3:57387482-57388803 GCF_000817695.3 Arachis duranensis | reverse complement strand
TATTTCAGCCCAAAAAAAAGGACATAGTTTCCGCATTGATATAATGGTAATAGAAATTAAGATACGGTGACTCTCCTCTCCGGTAGGCTCCCGTGCGGTGCGATTAGTGGCGGTTGGCCCTTTCCGGAAAATACTGCAATCGATCCATTCTTTCAGCAACCAAACAACAAACAAAGCCAGGCCCTCCAGAACCGAATAATGGCGGATCCGATGCCGGCGCCACCAAGATCTGCCACGGACCTTTTCTCGGATCCGCTGGACTCCCGCCCTCTGTGGTTCAAACCGGCGTCGTTTCTTTCTCCTGACTTCGACTCCGAATCTTACATCTCTGAGCTGCGAACCTTCGTCCCCTTCGACACGCTCCGCTCAGAGCTGAACAGCTACCTCTCCTCCCTCAACCACGAGCTCATCGATCTCATCAACCGCGACTATGCTGACTTTGTTAACCTCAGTACCAAGCTCGTCGACGTCGACGCTGCCGTCGTTCGCATGCGTGCGCCGCTCGTTGAGCTCCGTGAGAAGATCGAGCAGTTCAGGGGATCCGTTGAGGTGTCCCTTGTCGCCATCAAGAACGGTTTGAAGCAGAGATCCGAGGCTGCCGCTGCTAGAGAGACTCTCGAGCTTCTTCTTGACACGTTTCACGTTGTTTCTAAGGTAGGTTGCAATTTTATAGCTATGGTTTTCCTTTTTAGTCGTTGCTTGATTGAATTTGAGCATCTTTATGTGAGATCTTGGTGTCATTTCTTCTATGTCTGGTGAGAATGCGAGTGGTGTGAATGAGTTACTATATAGTGTAATGTAGTGTAGTGTGGTGTTTCTGTTTGAGTAGGAAGGTTATGCCATTCTTCTGATGTTTAGGTTTTGCTATGTTCGTTGTTTTTTATTCCAAAGAATATAGAAACTGGACTAGAAACTTTGTATTTTTGCCAATTCGAGAAGATATCCATATCATTTATAAAGGTTGATTTTTGAATAGTTGAGATTGGGGTAGAAAGCTATTGATCGAAATTCAGTTGCTATTACATGGTGGTAAGCTTGACGTATCTGGATGATTGCAGGTTGAAAAGCTGATAAAGGAGCTGCCTAGTGTACCCACTGATTGGTCGAATGGGGATGGAAGTTTGACAGACAAGAATTCCCTGAGCAATGGAGTTTCTGTGCAGCATGTTGAGAATGGAACAAGTGTTAGAGAGACCCAAAGCATGCTATTGGAGAGAATTGCTAGCGAGATGAACAGGCTAAAATTCTATGTTACACATGCAAAGGTTTGTTTTAATTTTTTTAATTTTTCTTTTACTTTCATTGAAACACTCTTAGTATC
>NC_029772.3:57383891-57387407 GCF_000817695.3 Arachis duranensis | reverse complement strand
TGATCAGAGGTCAAATCAGTTTATTGTTATTAGCATTATATATATATATATATGTGTGTGTGTGTGTGTGTGTGTGTGGACAAACTTGACATAGAGTGCATGTTTGACTTGTTGAAAGTTGATAACTTTATTTTCATAATCTCCTTACCGCATTTTTGTATAGGCATGTCTAGTGTTGAAGAGGCTAACGTATGTATTGTTTTGTTTTAGCTCTTCTTCTAGTGTTTAAGAAATTTGTGATTTATGATAAACTAAACTTTTGTTTAAGGCTTAGTACGTTCTGTGCTCATCTCCTTTTGTCTATTATGCCAGTACAGAACCTGCCTTTTATTGAGAATATGGAGAAGAGGATTCAAAATGCAAGCCAAATAGTGGATGCAAGCTTGGGACATTGCTTTGCCGATGGTCTGGAGCACCGGGATGCAACTGCAATCTACAATTGCTTACGTGCATATGCTGCTATTGATAACACCAAGAATGCAGAAGAACTCTTTCGAACCACTATTGTGGCTCCGTTGATACAGAAGATTATACCACACGGGCCATCAGCTGTGGCTGCAGGCTCATCCGGAGATGAGCTTGATAATGATTATCAGCAAATTAAGGAGTGCATTGCTAAGGACTGTAAATTTTTATTGGACATTTCTTCAGCTGGTACATCATCTGACTTTCTTCAAACTACTTTACTACAGTTGAATACAGTGGACCATCTTTATCATTACACTTGCACACCTACAATCCATAAGATCCTTGCTCTGCTATTACTGCCTTGGTTTCTTCATCCTTTCTGATGCGCTCCTTTGTCTTTATTGGTGTTTAAAAATTGGAAAATAAACCTCTTCTTTTAAATCACCTTTCACTTCTTTTTATTCGGCATGTACTGTTAAGTGTGAATGAGATATGTACATCTCTGAGGCCTATTTTTTGTTGCAGAAAATTCAGGTTTGCATGTCTTTGACTTCTTAGCCAATTCAATCCTCAAGGAGGTTCTCTCTTCCATTCAGAAGGGAAAACCAAGTGCATTTTCTCCTGGAAAACCAGCAGAATTCTTGAAGAATTACAAAGCAAGCTTAGACTTCTTGGCTTATCTAGAAGGTAGTAGTCTATCTCACTTTTCACCAGGGGAAACAGAAAAGAACATACACAATATGCTCCTCAAGTCTAAAAGAACTTTGTTGAGTTGATGCATGATTTGAGAATGCATTTGCTAATTTTAGGAACAGGTATTCACTGATGTAAAATTTAATTTCATTATAGGCTACTGTCCGTCCAGATCGGCTGTTGCTAAATTTCGATCTGAAGCAATTTATATAGAGTTCATGAAGCAATGGAATATTGGAGTTTATTTCTCTCTGAGGTACTTATATTGCTTTAGGTCACAATAAATAAGAATACTTCTTTCATTTAAGTACATGGAAATTGTATCTGCTATTGCATCAGGTTTCAGGAAATAGCAAAGTCTTTAGATGATGTGCTTTCAACATCCAGTCTTGTCCCTTTGCAAGACACAGTCTCTGGCAAAGAAAATCGAGTTTTAACATTAAAACAAAGTGTTACACTGTTGGAGAGTATGAGATCATGCTGGAGAGAAGATGTTCTTGTCCTTTCTTGCTCTGACAAGTTCCTACGCCTATCCTTGCAGCTTCTTTCCAGGTCAGTTTTATGCTGCTAACACACGATATCTTTTTGTGCTGACAGAAAAAGCTAACATCCATTTGTACTCGCAGATACTCAAATTGGCTGTCGTCTGGACTGAATGGGCGCAAGAGCCATAGCACAAACACCAACACTGGGTTTCAATGGGCTGTTTCTGCTGCTATAGATGACTTTATTTATGTATGCTTCATGTTGCTTTATTAGTTTTATACCTACATTATATGCATTCATAAAATAAAAATGCTCATCTTTACCATATTGTTTGAGGTTTACATTAATGGATTGCTAACCAAAAAAAGTAGTGACCATAATGAGAAAATATCGGTATCAATTGCAGTTTTTGCTAGATTTGCAAAATGAAGGTATAATTGAGAAAAACCGTACTTAATCTGTATCATATGTTTAAATGAACTGTAGGTAATTCATGATATAAGGTGTCTGGAAGAGCATGTTCGTGGAGATTACCTAGAGCACGTGCTTCAGCTTCTATCTTCATGCTCCCCTGATGTTCTTGAATCAGTAAGGCAGAGCATTTTACAAGGTGGTCAATCATTGAAATCTATAGAACCATTAGTCACCAAAGCAGTAGTGGAGTCATTAGTGGAAAAGTCAGTTGAGGTTGGTGGCATTGTACTGGATTTGTATTGGTTGTGTATACAGATCTGAATTGCGTTTATAGTTTTGGAAGATCCTTTTCCATTCGTTTCTTCCATCCTCCCTTCTAATACTTTCATATTTTTTCTTTTTTCTTGCTCAAAAACAATATAGGACTTGAGACAGATGAAGGGGATAACAGCAACCTACAGGATGACTAATAAACCTCTACCCGTGAAGCATTCACCCTATGTTGCAGGTGTATTACGTCCCCTAAAGGTAAGCTGCATAGATTTACTTGATATTTTTACCTTTTCTTTTCCCCAAAATTTTTGTGCTTTGAATTATATCTTTTAAAGTTTGGAGGGCAGTGAAACTATACTCATGCAAAATTTAATTTAAAATGTGTACTGGATGGCTTCTATGATTCATGTGCCACAATTATAAGGCACTTATTTCTTTTCTAGATACACCAGAAAAATGCAGTGTATCCCTCTTTCGCACCTTCATTTTCTGTTATCTTTTGTACAAAAGGAAGCCTAGAGGTTAAGAGAATTTGTTGACCCATCAATATCTTTGGGATGAGTCTAATTTATAAGAAATAATTTTGTTTTCAAATTGGAGTGTATACTGATGACATGCTGAACATCCCAGGCTTTTTTGGATGGAGAGCGAGCTACAAGATATCTGACAAGTGAAAGCAGGGATGAAATACTTCTATCTGCTGCTACTGAGATCACTGATCGTTATTATGAATTAGCATCGGACCTTGTCAATGTGGTACGTATCCAAATTCAAACTACATTGATGAAATTTTAACCTTGTGAATTTGTTTTATCTTTGAAATTGTTTTAATAAATATTGATAATGAGCAGGCGAGAAAGACAGAATTTTCTCTCCAGAAAATTAGGCAGAGTGCACAAAGACGAGCCGGAGCAAGTTCAGATGTCTCAGATAACAATGTGTCTGACACCGGCAAAATTTGCATGCAGCTGTTCCTTGATATTCAGGTTAATAGATACTTTTGCACTCACAGACACATATTATGATCTCTTACACACACACACATGTAGCACATTGATATTTGTAGTAACCTTCCTCTTTTCACAATGTTACCAGGAATATGCCAGTAACCTCTCCGCATTAGGGGTTGAAGCAGTCAAGATTGCATCCTACCGTTCATTATGGCAGTGTGTGGCTCCTGCTGATAAGCAAAATACAATTTAAGAGTTCGCACTCGTAGAGTCAGTATTCTTCCTTGTTCAA